>NC_138302.1:102671271-102961271 GCF_965601325.2 Salmo salar
TGTACCATAGAGACTGATGTACCATAGAGACTGATGTACCATCCTGACTGATGTACCATCCTGACTGATGTACCATCCTGACTGATGTACCATAGAGACCAATGTACCATAGTGACTGATGTACCATAGAGACCAATGTACCATAGTGACTGATGTACCATAGAGACCAATGTACCATAGTGACTGATGTACCATAGAGACTGATGTACCATCCTGACTGATGTAACATAGTGACTGATGTACCATAGAGACTGATGTACCATAGAGACTGATGTACCATCCTGACTGATGTACCATCCTGACTGATGTACCAGAGACCAATGTACCATAGTGACTGATGTACCATAGAGACCAATGTACCATAGTGACTGATGTACCATAGAGACCAATGTACCATAGTGACTGATGTACCATAGTGACTGATGTACCATAGTGACTGATGTACCATAGTGACTGATGTAACATAGTGACTGATGCAGGGACGGACTGGGACCAGCAATTTTGCTATTTTTGTCCATTATAGATCATCATCAGTTCAGTCACCTGAGGACAGGTTTCCCGGTGAGGCGATATCGTGGAGATATTTCTGGGGTGTTTTGGACGCTCCTCTTACGGAGCTTTTGTGGCGTTGGCACATCTTCACGCTCCAGGGATTGGACGTCTGCCTCCCTCCCTCCACCAATGAGTTTCTGCCGCTGATCTTCTTCAGGAAACGCCTCTCCACGTACTTAGCCTTGATCCACGCCTCCTTCTCCCGCCTGGGATGGGGAAAATATTATATCGACTTTCTTTCATTATTATTTAATATAATTTTTTTTTGTTATGGTTTGCAACGACATTCCAACCTTATAGACCACGGCTTTGTCATAAAATCTTGAAAAAGTTTCCTTTCCTTTATTATAATCGTTTCATGACTATTCTAGTGCCCAGAATTACACCTGGCTGTGGCGGTTACGAAATCTCGTCAGCCGGTGACTGTCAAGCAAATCCCGGTCGGTTTCACGGTAACTGACCGTTAATTAACATAAACACATTTAGCATTTCCTGGCTTCCTACAAGCCACTGATGCAGACCTTTGGAACATCTACATTTTAAAAAGTCTAATAAATCCATGTAATATAGTCTACACCTTCACCATAAATATATTGTGTATTTTAGGCAGGTGTGTACAAACATCATCAGTCTCTCATTCACAAATTTGACAAGAACTTGACAATGCCTCGGATTTCATTTGGTAGGCTACTAATGACCATGAGCAGCATCAGAGCTTGGAGAAGCCAAATTACCGTGACTAAACGGTCACGTGGAATTTGACTGCATTCGTGAATCGTGACTGCCGGTGTGGCGGTAATACGGTCATCGTAACAGCCCTAGTCATGACCACAGATGGTGATGACATATCGCTCACCTAGGACTGGAGGGTTCAGGTTTCTTCACTCCCAGCTCCTCGCAGGCTCCCTCGTAGATGTGG
Organism: Salmo salar; assembly: GCF_965601325.2. Lineage (NCBI taxonomy): Eukaryota > Metazoa > Chordata > Actinopteri > Salmoniformes > Salmonidae > Salmo > Salmo salar. The sequence goes on from NC_138302.1 coordinate 102,672,743, forward strand.
TTGATCACGCTGTTACCCAGCTCACACATCAACTGGAGGACGGTAAAAAAGATTGGAGAGAGAGAAAGAGTAAGAGATGAGAAAAGCAGTGGTCCTATAAAAAAAGCTTTTAATGAATCTTCCATCGATTCCTCACGTCCTTGCCTCTTTCTTTAAAAAAAAAAACTGAGAAAGAGCCAGTGAGGTAGAGTTGAGAGCAGGAAGTGACAGAAACTCACCTTGAGTAGCTCTGGTTCCCAGGAGTCCAGTGTTAGTGAGCGCACCTTGGAGCAGTGAACCCCCAGACTCCTAAAAGAAAAACCACACAACACAGAGAAACACTGTCAGTTACAAGTTAGAAATACAATTATCTCACCATCTTCTATCAAGTGTGGCACTTTAAAATGCTTCAAAATATCGAGGCTATTTTGTACTACTACCCCATTTCACTTCATTTTCTGAAGAGGTCCAATTAGTCTCCCAAAAATATATAATATTATTTGTGGCGTACAGCAGGTCAGCCACCAGGGGGTGACTCGTCGAGGCCTGGTGACAGACGGAGTATACATCACGAGACAACGGCTCCATCTGCTGGACGTGCCAGGTCTCGACGGGCTCTCCGGCCAGGACTAATTGGGACTGATTGGGGAGTTGGTGAGTAATCAAGGGGCTGATTGCTCACCAGCTGGACCAGCCCCATAAAGCTGCCAGAAGGGCAGCACACAGGGGAGGACTGGGGGAAAAAAGATGACTTCCGTGTAGTTGGAGACGGTATCCCGGAAAAGGTGTCATGGGGGAGACCTATCCTTTTCTTTTGATTTACTATTTAATAAACACCCTTGAAACTGAGTTAATCATACTCTGTCCGTGTCTGATCTGTGTAAACGTCTTGACCCAACCCCCTGGTCTGCCACAACTGGTGGAGAATGCAGGCAATCTGATAACGTGGTCAGATCAGGGTTGATGTTTACGCAGCGTCAGCATGGACGAGTTGATAGCTAGGTTCGTCCGGGTCCAACAAGCACAACAGGCGCTTCAGGAACGAATGCTGGAGGAACAGCGATTACAAAACATCCGCCTCGTTGAGGAATCAGGAAGCTGCAAGGAGAAACGTCTCCTGAATCACATCCCAACCAGTTTTTACTCAAACGGAAGACGATGACGTCGAAACATACCTCTGTACGTTTGAAAGGACAGCGCTACGGGAAGGATGGCCAAGGTCGAAGTGGGCCAGTCTGCTGGCCCCGTTCCTCTCGGGGAATGCCCAAAAGGCATATTGGGACCTGAATGATGAACATGCGGCTAATTACGACGGACTCAAACGGGAGATACTCAGCCGCTACGGGTACAGCCTGGCCCATCGGGCTCAACGGTACTACGACTGGAGGTTCATAGCCGACGCATCCCCCCGAGCACAGATGAGCGACCTACTGCGCGTCACCAGGGCATGGCTCCTAACCGACGTATCCACCCTCTCCATCCTTGACAAAGTGGCCCTGGATCGCTTCTTACGGGCGCTACCCTACGACATGAAGAGTGCAGCGAGTATATGGTCGCCCCAGACCTTGGAAGGCCTCCTGGAAGCAGTGGAGATGCATCATTACATGAGTGGGAGCCGGGATGAGCCGGTGACCCAGCCGAGGGGACGGAAGGACAGCCCCACCGCGGTGTACCCCGAACCAACAGTCGGCAGGGCCAAAGGACCTCAAACCCGTGAAGAAATGGCTAGGGTAGGGCCGACCCTTCCCCGATGACCCCAGGCAGATGGAGACCAACAGAGGTGTTTTGAGTGTGGCACCCGGGGGCACATTGCCTGGAATTGCCCGGCTCGAGAGGAGTCGATGCCATCAACTAGCCCCGGCGGTGAGGTGGGTCACGCCGTGAACTATGTCACCGCCTGTTGGGCGCACCACAAATCAACTGCACCCATGGTCCCAGTGAAAGTTGACGGACACGACACGGAAGCGCTATTGAACACCGGAAGTACGGTTACGCTCGTAACCACGAGCCTGCTGAACCAGGAGACCGAAAGGGGTAGGGAGATGTCCATTTCCTGTGTTCACGGTGACACAAAGCGGTATCCAACCGTATGGACCACCATTGTGACGCCACAAGGGAGCTGCCAGATGACGGTGGGTGCAGTGCCAGAGCTGCCGGTACCTCTCCTAGTGGAACGGGATTGTCCTCTGTTCGCAGCCCTATGGGGTCACAAGTTGAGGAAGAAGGTACGAGCCGGCCAAAGAAGAGAGCGGGGACGATCAATAGCCTGTGCGGCCCGGAAGCAACCGGTTAACCAGCATGGGTCTACGGCTGGCCCACACCCACCTGTTGGGGGCACACCTGGGAATGGAGAAGACCCGGGAATGATTCGCCGCCCGGTTCCACTGGCCCGGGATGAGGAGGGCCGTGGAAGACTACTGTCGCAGCTGCCTGGAGTGTCAACTCACGGCCCCGAAAGCCCACTTCCCGAAGCCCATTGGTCCCCCTACCGATCATCGGGGTGCCCTTTGAACGCATCGCCATGGACATAGTGGGACCCCTGGTAAAAACAGCACGAGGACACCGGTACATCCTGGTGATAGTAGATTATGCCACCCGCTATCCCGAGGCCATTCCACTTCGGGCGACGGTATCCAAGGGAATCGCCAGGGAGCTGTTCCACCTCTTTAGCCGGGTGGGCATACCGAACGAGATCTTGACAGACCAAGGTACAGAGTTTATGTCCCGCCTCATGAAAGAGTTTTGTGCAGATCAAGCAGATCCGGACCTCCGTGTTTCACCCGCAGACGGATAGGCTCATCGAGCGCTTTAATAAAACGCTCAAACAGATGCTACGGAAGGTCTACAATCCCACCTAATGTTCTCAATCTGAGAAGTACCCCAATCGTCCACTGGGTTTTCCCCATTCAAACTCCTCTACGGGAGGAGGCCATGCGGCCTACTGGACCTCGCAAAGGAGGTGTGGGAAGCCCAACCGACCCCATTACGCAGCGTGGTAGAGCACGTGGAGACAACGAGGGAGCAGATGACAGCCATATGGCCCGTCATGAGGGAACATATGGAGAAGGCCCAATGCGCCCAAGCCCAGGTCTACAATCGAGGAGCCCAACCCCGAGAATTCCAGGTGGGAGACAAGGTGTTGGTCTTAATCCCCACGGCCGAAAGTCAGTTCCTGGCAACATGGCACGGGCCATACGAGGTGATAGAGAAGCTGGGACCTGTCAATTACCGATTACGGCAACCGGGGGGACGGAAACCTCGTGAACCTGTTGAAGAAGTGGCATGAGAGGACAGCCTTGGCCGTGTTATGGTCGGGACCCAGGACACCAACGACCCGGCCCAGAAGCAAAAGCTCAGGGAGCTTGGCGATTGGAACACGGCGGTGTTCTCCAAGAAGCCAGGCCGCACAACCATCATTGAACACCACATCCGTACTCGGCCCGGCGAAATGGTAAGAAAGAGGCCATATTGGATTCCGGAGGCCTGAAGGAAGGCCGTGAAGCAGGAAGTGGAGGCTATGCTGAGGATGGGGGTCGTTGAAGAGTCCCACAGACCCTGAGCCTAAGCAGTGGGTGTTTGACAGAAGTGGTTGAGGTTTAACCTGGCGTAGGGAGAGAGAGCTTTAACAGTCTGTAAATCTGAAGGTTTAACCTGGTGTAGGGAGAGAAAGCTGTAACATAGTCTGTAAATCTGAAGGTTTAACCTGGCGTAGGGAGAGATCACTGTAACATAGTCTGTAAATCTGAAGGTTTAACCTGGCGTATGGAGAGATCACTGTAACCTGGTCTGTAAACCTGAAGGCATGGTGGGAGTAGTTCTAATTGGATTACGTTTTAATCCCCAGACGTCGGACTATACAGTCTGCCACCTCTCTCTCTCTCGGTAAACCATGTCAAATCATTCCAAAGTACCAGCTGGTCAAAGCAACTAGTTCATTATCTGTTTGTCAACAATGTAAACTCCACGTGAGACGTGCATCATTGTACAAGTCTCTTGCAAAACACATTGTAAATGGGTGACAGTCCTATCTTAACCTTTCTAAAACATCCCTGGTATACCTTAGTACAGCGCCTTGCAAAAGTATTCATCCCCCTTGGCGTTTTTCCTATTTTGTTGCATTACAACCTGTAATTTTATTTGGATTTCATGTAATGGACATCCACAAAATAGTCCAAATTGGTGAAGTGAAATTGAAAAAAAATTACTTGTTTCAAGAGATTTACATTTTTTTAAAAATATATTTTGCATCTTCAAAGTGGTAGGCATGTTGTGTAAATCAACCGATACAAACCCCCCCAAAAATCTATTTTTATTCCAGGTTGTAAGGCAACAAAATAGGAAAAATGCTAAGGGGTGTGAATACTTTCGAAAGTTGGTATCATAAGTATCCCCCCTAAATTTCTTCACATTTTATTGTGTTACAAAGTAGGATTAAAATGGATGATAATTTTTCATCTAAGATCTACAGAAAATACTCATCAATTTTTTAAAAACTTTTTTAAAAGTAATTAAAAATTAAACACTAATATACCTGGATTAGATAAGTATTCACCGCCCTGGGTCAATACATGTCAGAAATAAATGTAAATGTAGCTGTAATTATAGCTGTGAGTCTTTCTGGGTAAGTCTCTTAATTAAAAATAAATCTTCTTAGGGCTAGGCTTCCCGCTTCAAATAAATAATCATAACAATTATGAATATTAAACATACAAGTGTCTTATATCGGTTGAAAGCTTACATTCTTGTTAGTCTAACTGCACTGTCTGATTTACAGTAGCTATTACAGTGAAAGCATGCCATGTGATTGTTTGAGGACGGCGCCCCACATCAAAATATTTTTCCACCCGGCACAGGTTTCATAAATTCACAAATATCGATTAAATATTAAATTACTTTTTGAAAATCTTCCTCTGATTTGTCATCCAAAGGGTCCCAGCTATAACATGTAGTGTCGTTTTGTTAGATAAAATCCTTCTTTATATCCCAAAAAGTCTGTTTAGTTTGCGCCATCGATTTGAGTAATCCACTCATTCAACATGCAGAGAAAGGAATCCAAAAACTTGTTGAAGCGTTGTTTCACTTTGTTTCAACAAGTCAAAGTACATTTGTATTGACTCCTCAGATACCCTAAAATGTAATCAAACTATAATATTTCATACGGAAAGAATTATGTTCAATAGGAAAATTATATTAGCAGATGCGTCTCCTCTTCATCGTGTGCGCATACACACATTTCCCTGTAGTAAAACTCCTTATTCTTACTCGTTTTGGAAGAAACAAGCCTGAAACCTTGAACATTGAGTGCTGACACCCAGTGGAAGTCATAGGAATTGCATCCTGGGAGGTAGATTTAATTATTTCCCTGTACCTTCCATTGGAAGAGCATGTGCTCTCAAAAAAATTAAATTCTAGTTGCTTTTTCTTTGGATTTTCTCCAACCATATCTATTGTGCTATAGTCTCCTACATTATTTTAACATTACTACAAACTTCAAAGTTCTTCTTTCCAACGGTACCAATTATATGCATATCCTGGCTTCAGGGCCTGAGCAACAGGCAGTTTACTTTGGGCACGTCAGTCAGGCGGAAATTGAGAAAAGGGACCCTAGCCTGAAGAAGAGCTTTGCACACCTGGATTGTGCAATATTTGCCCATTATTCTTTTTTTAATTCTTCAAGCCCTGTCACGGTGTCAAAACTGTAACTTGGCCATTCAGGAACATTCACTGACTTTGGTAAGCAACGACAGTGTAGATTTGGCCTTGTGTTGTAGATTACCTTCCTGCTGAAAGGTGAATTTGTCTTCCAGTGTCTGGTGGAAAGCAGACTGAACCAGGTTTTCCTCTAGGATTTTGCCTGTGCTTAGCTCCAATCACATTTATTTTTATCCCGACAATCTCCCCAGTCTTTGCCGATGTCAGGAATACCCATACCATGCTGCAGCCAATTACCTTACTTGAAAATAAGGAAGCACTTACTCAGTGATGTGTTGTGTTGGATTTTCCCCAAACATAAAGCTCTGTATTTAGGCCAAAAAGTATCTTCCTTTGCCATGTCTTCTTGCAGTATTACTTTAGTGTCTTGTTGCATACAGGATGCATGTTTTAGAATATTTGTATTCTGTATATTTGTATTCTTTTCACTCTGTAAATTTAGGTCATTATTATGGAGTCACTACAATGTTGTTGATCCATCCTCAGTTCTCTCCCTTAAAATTCCAACACTTGACTGTGGGACCTTATAGATGTTGTATGTATGGGGGACAGAGGAAGGATTAGTCATTAAAAATCATGTAAACCCTTATTATTTCACACAGAGTGAGCCCATGTAACTTATTAGGTGATTTGTTAAGACAAATTTTACTCCAGAACTAATTTAGGCTTGACTAAAGGGGCTGAATACTTATGCAATGACTATAGTTTAGTTATTGAATTTGTAAACATTTGTAGAATTTCCTTTTCACTTTGACATTATGGAGTATTTTGTGTAGATGAATGACAAAAAAAAATCACAAATAAATACATTTATTTATTTAAATCCCACTTTCTAACGCTACAAAATGTGAAAATACCCAAGAAGGAATACTTCCCAGAACACTGTATGGTGGTTATTGTAGTTCAGTTCTCTACCTGTGTATGCCGGGGCACTGTGTTGTGGTTATTGTAGTTCAGTTCTCTACCTGTGTATGCCAGAGCACTGTGTTGTGGTTATTGTAGTCCAGTTCTCTACCTGTGTATGCCGGGGCACTGTGTTGTGGTTATTGTAGTCCAGTTCTCTACCTGTGTATGCCGGGGCACTGTGTTGTGGTTATTGTAGTTCAGTTCTCTACCTGTGTATGCCAGAGCACTGTGTTGTGGTTATTGTAGTTCAGTTCTCTACCTGTGTATACCAGGGAACTGTGTTGTGGTTATTGTAGTTCAGTTCTCTACCTGTGTATACCGGAGCACTGTGTTGTGGTTATTGTAGTTCAGTTCTCTACCTGTGTATGCCAGAGCACTCGATGCAGAGCAGAACTCCCAGGTTGATGGAGGCCCAGCAGGGTGCAGCCTGGGAGCAGTCACAACACAGCTCATTACCCTGCAGGGTTTGTACCCGGTGTAGGATGCTCTCCCCTATGCCCTCACCTCCTCTCCCTCCTCTCTCCCCCCGCGGCTCACTGGCTGAGTCTATACTGCTGGTGGAGGGGGAGGCTGCCCGGTCCAGACGCTAAGGGAGAGAAAACAGGCAGACAGAACAGAACATGGTTGGTTCTAGTTCAGTGTTTACTGAAAACTCTTGGGTCCGAGGGAAAGATTGGCTCTGTTCGGTGGGCCATAATTTTCAAAAAGCTTTAGGTGGGGCACCAATATGAATCAAGTTTTGGAACTCCAGACAGTGTTAAAGAGATTTGTTGCCTATCTTAAAACAAGTGTCAGGCAGGGCTACCTCATCAACTCCACTACATCTATGTAGGGTTAGTGGCAGGCAGTGGCGGTTGGTGACATTTAAGATGAGGGAGGACAATTTTTTTTTTTCTTCTTCCATGAGCATGACCGTGCTTCTACACCTGCATTGCTTGCTGTTTTGGGTTTTAGGCTGGGTTTCTGTACTGCCACTTTGAGATATCAGCTGATGTAAGAAGGGCTATATAAATACATTTGATTTGATTGATTTCTATTACAGAATGTTGGATGACTGTCATTCATATTCCATTCACCCAGTTCAATGTAACAGTGATGGGTCTAGGATACTGTCCTTCATATTCACCCAGTTCAATGTAACAGTGATGGGTTTAGGCTACTACATGATACTCTAATGTTCCCTATACAAATCAAGAGGTTGCTACAACCTGGCCTATGAATGAAAGATTATAATGTAGGTGCACACAGGTCGAGAGAAACATTAGAGTAATCAAGGTGACAAACAGTGACACATTCTATATCGCCTTGCACACTCTGGCCTGCATCTAGCCGATCTAGGATGTAATAATTAGTCCAACAGTTGCAAATGAGAGTTTCTATTGGACAAATTTAGGTATGTTTTATCCTCGTTTCACTCCGTTTGCTTCCGTTTAAGAAATTATTTTCAACAGAATCGGCAGAATGAATACACCCCTGATCATACGCAAACACAGTTCACTTTCATAGCAGCCACATACAAACAGCATGATCCCTTTCATAGCAGCCACATACAAACAGCATGATCCCTTTCATAGCAGCCACATACAAACAGCATGATCCCTTTCATAGCAGCCACATACAAACAGCATGATCCCTTTCAGAGCAGCCACATACAAACAGCATGATCCCTTTGATCGTTGTATAATTCCTTCTTGCATCTACGCGCTCTCCTCCTCTCACCTTTTCCCTTCGCTTGTGGACTTCAGTGCACAACACATCAGCTGTCTGTGACCAGGTGAAAAAAGACTTTACAAGCCAAACCTTCATATCATGACCGCTAACCGCTACACACAGCCTACATCGTTGTCATGTAATAGTCAACATAGTAAAACCCACTACAATCATACAGCAGAGAGTACAGTCAACAGCAAGCAGTTTAGCAGTTACAGCGACGGGCACCGGTGCCAATAAATTAATAAAACCAAAAAAGCGTATCTTGACTTGGAAGAGTATAACCATAGCCAGCTAGCTAACGTAGCATCCCTCTCTGTTTGAGCCGGGTGTTTGAGTAGGCTAAACTAGCTAGCTGCATTCAGTAGCTAAGTGATAGTGAAAAAAAATACTTTGAAATCTCTCTCTCTTGCTTCACCTTCATTTTTAAAGAAATTAATTTGTTAAAAATTGTTCAACTATTGTCTCTCTTTGAGTCAACTACCCACCACATTTTATGCACTGCAGTGCTAGCTAGCTGTAGCTTATGCTTTCAGTACTAGATTCATTATCTGATCCTTTGATTGGGTGGACAACATGCCAGTTCATGCTGCAAGAGCTCTGATAGGTTGGAGGACGTCCTCTGGAAGTTGTCATATTTACTGTGTAAGTCTATGGAAGGGGGTGAGAACCATGAGCCTCCTAGGTTTTGTATTGAAGTCAATGTACCAAGAGGAGGACGGAAGCTAGCTGTCCTCCGGCTACACCATGGTGCTATCCTACAGAGTGCTGTTGAGGCATCTGTAGACATTTGTTTGAAAACAGTGTGTTTTAATTCACTATTTAGTGGCGTGAATATATTTAGTATAATTTTATCTAATAATGCTAACTTTTTAAATGTTTCACTATTTTTATTGTTTATGAAATTCACTGAGGAGGATGGTCCTCCCCTTCCTCCTTTGAGGAGCCTCCAATAGTGTTAAGGTTAGGGTTAGGGTTAAGGTTAGGGTTTGGGTTAAGGTTAGGGTTTGGGTTAGGGTTAGTGTTAGGGTTAGTGTTAGTGTTAAGGTTAGCGTTAAGGTTAAGGATAGGGTTAAGGTTAGTGTTAAGGATAGGGTTAAGGTTAAGGATAGGGTTAAGGTTAAGGTTAGGGTTAGTGTTAAGGTTAGGATTAGGGTTAGGTACCTTGATGTAGTAGTTGTCTGATATCTCTCTGTATGCAGAGGCGATGGAGGCCTGTACAGCTTGGACCCAGGCCTGCCGTAACTTCTCTGACTCTGCCTGGAGCATACAGCTCCTAGTGGGAGAGAGGAGAGTAAAGAGAGGACACACACACACACAAACACTGATGATCTCACACACACACACACACACACACACACACACACACACACACACACACACACACACACACACACACACACACACACACACACACACACACACACACACTTACTTGGTGGGGGACACCATCTCAAAGCAGAACCTCCTCTCTCCATCCTCACAGGGTTTGACTGAACACAGCCTCAGGTCTTCCACCACAACCGTCAGGACATCCTATTGGCAGAAAGGAGTGTCAATCAAAACACGACATCCTAACATTGGCAGAGAGGAGTGTCAATCAAAACTTTAGTCCCTGGCTTACTGTACTAGTCCATCAGCACATAATAACATTGTAAATTAGCTCTCCTGTTAAAAGTCACAGTTCTTTTCAATATTGTCTATGGAACACCTGTTTGGTCGGAAACCACTGGAGTAGAAGTTCTGTCATGCTGACTTGTATCTACCTGCATATATTAGTGTAAATAATTCACTAAAGAGTTCTCTGATACAGGTCTTGTGTTTGTTTTGGCTTTCTACAGGTGTGTTCCTACCTTGAGTCTCTTCTGGTAGACCAGCTGGCTGTTCTGTATGGAGAACCACCGCCTGGAAAAAGGAGGAGAGTGGGGGAGAGAGGAGAGGAGGGGAGGAGGGAGTAGATAGGAGAGAGGAGAGGAGGAGAAGAGAGGAGGAGAGAGGAGGAGAGCAGAGAGGAGAGGAGGAGTGAGTAGAGAGGGAGGAGAGAGAGAGAGAGGAGAGAGGGGAGGAGAGAGAGAGGAAGGGGAGGAGAGGAGAAGAGAAGAGAGGAGAGGAGGGGAGAGGAAGAGAGGAGGGGAGGAGGGAGTAGATAGGAGAGGAGAGAAGGGAGGAGGAGAGAGGAGAGGAGGAGGAGAGGAAGAGAGAGGAGAGGAGGAGGGAGTAGAGAGGGAGTAGAGAGGGAGGAGAGAGGAGAGGAGAGAGGAAAGGGAGGAGAGGAGAAGAGAAGAGGAGAGAGAAAGATGGAAAACCATTGCCAGTCAAAAAGAGCAGGACTGACTAGTAACTAGTTGGCAGGAGAGGACAGGTATGTGTGTTTCTGTCTCACCTGTTCCAGGTCTTGAAGGTGTTGGAGGCCCTCTTGAACAGATAACCTTCCATCACCACTCCGTTAGGAGCATCTACGTTGAACTCCACCTTGTTACCATCGTAGGAGAAGTCCTAGAGACATACAGAGACAGAGGAGAAGACTGAGGTCAGTGTCTGTAGTCAACCAGAGTCTGTAGTCAACAGTCAATCCTCAAACAAAGATACCAGTCCTAGAGGCTCACAGCAGATCGTTACAGAACAGAGATAAAGGCATATGGAAATATACGTCCTTCCTCTGAAAACAACAACAAAAGCTCTGAACCAGACGCTTGAAATAATAGTTTTACATCCTGCCCTGTGAATAGCACACTACAGAACAGTATTAGAACCTGACAGTGTCAACACACTACAGAACAGTATTAGAACCTGACAGTGTCAACACACTACAGAACAGTATGTCACTGTGTCAAAGAGGTAGTGATGGCTTGTATGGCTGTAAGAGAGAGATACACACCGTGTTACAGACAGAGACACACCGCTGTGTTACAGACAGAGAGACACGCCGCTGTGTTAAAGACAGAGACACACCGCTGTGTTACAGACAGAGAGACACGCCGCTGTGTTAAAGACAGAGAGACACGCCGCTGTGTTAAAGACAGAGACACCGCTGTGTTACAGACAGAGACACACCACTGTGTTACAGACAGAGACACATCACTGTGTTACAGACAGACAGAGACACACCGCTGTGTTACAGACAGAGAGAGACACGCCGCTGTGTTACAGACAGAGACACACCGCTGTGTTACAGACAGAGACACACCGCTGTGTTACAGACAGAGAGAGACACACCGCTGTGTTACAGACAGAGACACACCGCTGTGTTACAGACAGAGAGAGACACACCGCTGTGTTACAGACAGACAGAGACACGCCGCTGTGTTACAGACAGAGACACACCGCTGTGTTACAGACAGAGAACAAACAAGGGTTGATAGATAGTAGAACTTCGGCCGTCAGAGATTCGGCCGTCAGTCATAGATAGTAGGGTTAGGATGAGGGTTAAGGTTAGGATGAGGGTTAAGGTTAGGATGAGGGTTAGGATTAAGGTTAGGGTTAGGATGAGGGTTAAGGTTAGGATGAGGGTTAGGGTTAGGGTTAGAATGAGGGTTAAGGTTAAGGTTAGGATGAGGGTTAAGGTTAGTATGAGGGTTAGGGTTAAGGTTAGGATGAGGGTTAAGGTCAGTATGAGGGTTAAGGTCAGGATGAGGGTTAAGGTTAGGATGAGGGTTAAGGTTAGGATGAGGGTTAAGGTTAGGATGAGGGTTAGGGTTAGAATGAGGGTTAAGGTTAGGATGAGGGTTAAGGTTAGGATGAGGGTTAGGGTTAGGATGAGGGTTAAGGTTAGGATGAGGGTTAAGGTTAGGATGAGGGTTAGGGTTAGATTGAGGGTTAAGGTTAGGATGAGGGTTAAGGTTAGTATGAGGGTTAGGGTTAAGGTTAGGATGAGGGTTAGGATGAGGGTTAGGATGAGGGTTAAGGTTAGAATGAGGGTTAAGGTTAGGATGAGGGTTAGGGTTAGGATGAGGGTTAGGATGAGGGTTAGGGTTAGGATGAGGGTTAGGATGAGGGTTAAGGTCAGGATGAGGGTTAAGGTTAGGATGAGGGTTAAGGTTAGGATGAGGGTTAAGGTTAGAATGAGGGTTAGGGTTAGAATGAGGGTTAAGGTTAGGATGAGGGTTAAGGTTAGGATGAGGGTTAGGATGAGTGTTAAGGTTAGGATGAGGGTTAAGGTTAGGATGAGGGTTAAGGTTAGAATGAGGGTTAAGGTTAGGATGAGGGTTAGGGTTAGAATGAGGGTTAAGGTTAGGATGAGGGTTAAGGTTAGTATGAGGGTTAGGGTTAAGGTTAGGATGAGGGTTAAGGTTAGGATGAGGGTTAAGGTTAGGATGAGGGTTAAGGTTAGAATGAGGGTTAAGGTCAGGATGAGGGTTAAGGTCAGGATGAGGGTTTGGGTCAGGATGAGGGTTAAGGTTAGAATGAGGGTTAAGGTTAGGATGAGGGTTAAGGTTAGAATGAGGGTTAAGGTTAGGATGAGGGTTAAGGTTAGAATGAGGGTTAAGGTTAGGATGAGGGTTAAGGTTAGAATGAGGGTTAAGGTTAGGATGAGGGTTAAGGTTAGGATGAGGGTTAAGGTTAGGATGAGGGTTAAGGTTAGGATGAGGGTTAAGGTTAGAATGAGGGTTAATGTTAGTTTGAGGGTTAAGGTCAGGATGAGGGTTAAGGTTAGGATGAGGGTTAAGGTTAGGATGAGGGTTAGGATGAGGGTTAGGATGAGGGTTAGGATAAGGGTTAAGTTTAGGATGAGGGTTAGGATGAGGGTTAGGATGAGGGTTAAGGTTAGAATGAGGGTTAAGGTTAGGATGAGGGTTAGGGTTAGGATGAGGGTTAGGATGAGGGTTAGGATGAGGGTTAGGATGAGGGTTAAGGTTAGGATGAGGGTTAGGATGAGGGTTAAGGTTAGGATGAGGGTTAACCTCTTCACTATGGGGGGCAGTATTTTTACGGCCGGATGAAAAACGTACCCAATTTAAACTGCCTCCTACTCAGACTCGGAAGGTAGGATATGCATATTATTAGTAGATTTGGATAGAAAACACTCTGAAGTTTCTAAATCTGTTTGAATGATGTCTGTGAGTATAACAGAACTCATATGGCAGGCCAAAACCTGAGAAAAATCCAACCAAGAAGTTTGACCTCACATGGTTGTAGTCATTTCAACTGATGTTCTATCTAAACTACAGTGTCTGTGATGTCATATTGCACTTCCTAAGGCTTCCACTAGATGTCAACAGTCATTAGAACCTTGTTTGAGGCTTCTACAATGCAATTTGATTGAATAATACCCGCAACCGTAAGTGGGTCGACCTGGTGTCATTGACTTACCTCGTGCGCAGAGCTAGCCATTTTTATTTTTCTTCTGTAATGAATCTGCTATTTTCCGGTTGGAATATTATCAAAATTCTACGTTAAAAACACCCTAAAGATTTATTGTGAACATGGTTTGACATGTTTCTACAAACGCTGAGGGAACTTTATAACTTTTCGTCGACGGTGGATAGATGCATTTTGGAATGGTGATCTGGACGCGCCATCAAAACAGATTTATTTCGACATAAATTATGGACTTTATCGAACAAATTAACATTTCTTGTGGAAGTGGAAGACCTTCCGAGTGCATTCAGCCAAAGATCAGCAAAGGTAAGATAATATTTTTAACGTATTTCAGCGTTTTGTGGATGCCGTGGCTGGACGGCTAACTGAATAGCTTGGGGCTCAGTACTCAGAATATTGAACAATGTGCTTTCTCCGTAAAGTTAATTTGAAATCTCACAAAGCGGTTGCATAAAGGAATAGTTCATCTATACTTCTTTAATTAATTGTTATATATTTTGTCAACGTTTATGATGAGATGGGTCATAACATCCCTAAACCAGTTTAAGATGGGCCATAACCTCCCTAACCCAGATTCAGATGGGCCATAACCTCCCTAAACCAGGTTCAGATGGGCCATAACCTCCCTAACCCAGGTTCAGATGGGCCATAACCTCCCTAAACCAGGTTCAGATGGGCCATAACCTCCCTAACCCAGGTTCAGATGGGCCATAACATCCCTAACCCAGATTCAGATGGGCCATAACCTCCCTAAACCAGGTTCAGATGGGCCATAACCTCCCTAACCCAGGTTCAGATGGGCCATAACCTCCCTAAACCAGGTTCAGATGGGCCATAACCTCCCTAACCCAGGTTCAGATGGGCCATAACCTCCCTAAACCAGGTTCAGATGGGCCATAACCTCCCTAAACCAGGTTCAGATGGACCATAACATCCCTAACCCAGATTCAGATGGACCATAACCTCCCTAAACCAGGTTCAGATGGGCCATAACATCCCTAACCCAGATTCAGATGGACCATAACATCCCTAAACCAGGTTCAGATGGGCCATAAGATCCCGGTAACAACCCTGCTTCTGGACATCACATGGATGGGGCTGTAGTGCAGCGGGTTGGGAGCTTCAGGTTCCTCTGTGTCTACATCACTAAGGAACTAACATGGTCTACACACACCCACACAGTTGTGAAGAGGTCACGAAAGCACCTCTTCACCCTCAGGAGGCTGAAAAGATTTGGCATGGGCCCTCATCAGATCTTCCGTTCTACAGCTGCAACATGCAGAATAGGCTGTAATTTGGGACTGAGTTGGTTGTGAATGGCCAACTAGTTCTCACAATCTCAATTCAGAATGAAACGTTCATCCATCGTTTCTCAAACGTCACAATTAGAAGTTGTTGCAAATGTCACATTTAGAAGTGTTTAAGGTTACATTTAGGAATTAACTGAGAATGTTTAAGGTCACGTTAAGGAATTAACTCAGAATGTTTAAAGTTACATTTAGGAATTAACTCGGAATGTTTAAAGTTAAGGTTAAGATTACGCATTAACTAAAAGCAGTTAAAGAAAGGGTTAAGGTTTGGGATAGGCTTACATTTTTTTTAAATCCGAAACAAAAAAATGTATCACTGGATTTAAACATGCAACCTTTGGAATCACAGCTGGATTCTTACACCCATCCACCATCCCTGTCCATAACTCCCTAGAAAAACCGAAACCTACTCGAAGGGAAGAGCGTTCACTGTTACCCCTAGTGCAAAGGTTCCATGTCATTTCCCCACGTCCTCAGACATGGATGGATGTCGAATACTGACTTGTATCACTGGTGACCTGCTTGCACACACACACTCACTCTCTCTCTCTCTCTCTCTCTCTCTAATAATACAAAAAAATGAATGGCATAATTATTCCATCTTTCATTCATAGAAATAACAGGATAAAACAACCAAATATATATGAGATTCAGATACCTCCTATTCCAATATTAAACAAAGAAAGTTATTGTAGAAAGTTGTTATGGCTGTCCTGGGAGCGAGTATCAATATTACAATCCTATAATAACTAATTGTCAAGGGGGAAAAAAGCAACTAATAAGCCTAGTTCAGTAAAAATCTCACCAGTGTGTAATCCAACCTGGCAAATATCCTCATCTTTAGCAGGGTAGAATCCAACAGCATTTCACGTTCCAATTCTCCAAGATAAATAACAAATAGACTACAAGGGTGTAAACAAATGAAAAATTTGTTAAAAAAATTGTATCATTTCCAATATTTTCTGTTATAGATTTTGGAGTCTGAAGTCTTTAGTGCACACCGGAGGAACGGAGAAAACAATCTGACCTCACGCCCCGAGCACACCAGTTTGAGCTGTAGTGAAGCCTGAGCTCCTGCAACACAGGCTCTCGCACCACCTGCTCGTGCTGTTCCTGTGTGTATAGTCGAGTCAGCGTGGTTGGTTAGTTCAAGCGTACATGGATTACCCTCATTAGCATACAGATGTCAGTTTATATGATCACTGCACCTGCACATAGTCCATCTATAATTTAGCCCAAACAACTACCCCTTCCCCTACTGTATTTATTTTATTTTGCTACTTTGCACCCCATTATCTCTATTTGTACTTTCTTCTACTACAAATCTACCATTCCAGTGTTTTACTTGCTATATTGTATTTACTTTGCCACCATTGACTTTTTTGCCTTTACCTCCCTTATCTCACCTCATTTGCTCACATTGTACAGAGACTTTTCTACTGTATTATTGGCTGTATGTTTGTTTTACTCCATGTGTAACTCTGTTGTTGTTGTTGTATGTTGTCGAACTGCTTTGCTTTATCTTGGCCAGGTCGCAATTGTAAATGAGAACTTGTTCTCAACTAGCCTACCCGGTTAAATAAAGGTGAAATAAAATAAATAAGTGAAATAAAATAAATAAATAAAATAAATAAATGATGTTGCCCTCGCAGGGAACCGTAAAACGTTATTTTACCGCCAGCTGCAGGAGCTGAAAAGCCACTGGTTGCACCCTGTGTGCGGAGCGATTTATGAGCGACCCATACCCCGGTTTCCATCTGTCTGAGAGTCCACTAAACTATTGCTGCCTAATCAAGCATACATTATGGCTCCCAACACCCATCCAAGGGTCTATACACCCCCCCCCCCCCCCCCCCCCCCCAATACACACCCAGGGCTCCAGGCTACGCACACCTGCTCTTGGTCTAATTCCCACCCTAAATCAACCCCCCCATGGCCAGGACAGGAGCATGGAAGAATGTAGAAGAGGAGATACTAGCATTCCATAGCTAGTGCTCGATTCCGCTGGTTAGAATAGATGATTACCTTGATTTAACAAGGCAAGTTTGATCAACAGATCAACAATGGAACACCTTTCGGTGGGGTCTTTACGTGTAAAAAAAAAAAAGATACACGTCACATGACGCTATTTGAGCTGGCAGTGGGGAGCCAGGATAACAACCTCTCCCTCAACCTGAGACAAGACAAAGGAGATGATTGTGGACTACAGGAAAAGGAGGACCGAGCACGCCCCCTATTCTCATCTACGGGGCTGTAGAGGAGCAGGTTGAGAGCTTCAAGTTCCTTGGTGTCCACATCACCAACAAACTAGAGTGGTCCGAACACACAAAGACAGTCGTGAAGAGGGCACGACAAAGCCTATTCCCGCTAAGGAGACTAAAAAGATTTGGGATGGGTCCTTAGATCCTCAAAAAGTTCTACTGCTGCACCATCGAGAGCATCCTGACTGGGTGCATCACCGCCTAGTATGGCAACAGCGAAGCCTCCGACCGCAAGGCACTACAGAGGGTAGTGTGAATGGCTCAGTACATCACCGGGGCCTTGCTTCCGACCTCTATACCAGGCGGTGTCAGAGGAAGGCCCTAAAAATTGTCAGTCAATTATTTTTTCTTAAAACTGTATTGTTGGTTAAGTGCCTGTCAGTCAGAATTTCACTGTAAGGTCTACATCTGTTGTATTCAGTGCACGTGACAAATAAAATGTGACTATACATGTTTTTAGATCAGCTACATGCAGGTGAGATTGTGCAAAGTGGTATAGAATGTGTCATTGTCTGTCACCTCTAATGTTTCTCTCGACCTGTGTGCACCTACGTTATAATCTTTCATTCGTATGCCAGGTTGTATCAACCTCATGATGGTATAGGGAACATTAGAGTATTATGTAGTATCCTAAACCCATCACTGTTACATTGAACTGGGTGAATGGAATATGAATGACAGTATCCTAAATCCATCACTGTTACATTGAACTGGGTGAAGGACAGTATCCTAAACCCATCACTGTTACATTGAACTGGGTGAATATGAATGACAGTAACCTAAACCCATCACTGTTACATTGAACTGGGTGAATATGAATGACAGTATCCTAAACCCATCACTGTTACATTGAACTGGGTGAAGGACCAGTATCCTAAACCCATCACTGTTACATTGAACTGGGTGAAGGACAGTATCCTAAACCCATCACTGTTACATTGAACTGGGTGAATATGAAGGACAGTCATCCAATATGCTGTAATAGAAATAAGACCATGCTCATGAAAAAAATATATTGTCCTCTCTCATCTTAAACAGCACAGACCGCCACTGGTTTCAGACCAGCACAGTGCTGGTCAGTAGAAGTGTGTTTCAGACCAGCACATTGCTGGTCAGTAGAAGTGTGTTTCAGACCAGCACAGTGCTGGTCAGTAGAAGTGTGTTTCAGACCAGCACAGTGCTGGTCAGTAGAAGTGTGTTTCTGACCAGCACTTCCTCAGCGCTTTGGAGAAGTGTGGATCTGCCTCGTGCGAGACAACTTCATCAGCATCATAGTATTGGTGAATCGCTATAACCTATGAAATACTAGTGATAGATTAACCAATGTGTAATAACTAGTTAAACAATTAATGAACATGTTAAATTATTATGTGACGTGCAGTCATATTCAGCTTTCCACAGCGATGCGGGCCAATGTTTCCCACAGTTGTGTCAAGTTTGCTGGATGTCCTTTTGCTGATGGTGGACCATTTTTGATACACACGGGAAACTGTTGAGTTTGAAAAACCCAGTATCGTTGCAGTTCTTGACGCAAACCGGTGCGCCTGGTACCTACTACCATACCCCGTTCAAAGAAACTTAAATATGTTGTCTTGACCCATTCACCCTCTGAATGGCACACACACACAATCCATGCCTCAATTGTCTCAAGGCTTAAAAATCCTTCTTTAACCCTGTCTCCTCCCCTTCACCTTCACAGACTGAAGTGGATTTAACAGGTGACATCAATAAGGAATCATATCCTTCACCTGGATTCACCTGGTCAGTCTATGTCCTGAAAAGAGCAGGTGTTCTTAATGTTTTGTCCACTCAGTGTATGTACAGTACAGATGTCTAACGCTTCATAGTGTCCTTTACAATGCATTATAACACACTTCATTCTGGAGATGTATCCATGGAGGCTTGTCAGAGGCTGCAATATCTGGAAAATGTGTTTTAGGTATATTTTGGGTACGTTGCAGTGTCCTACATTGTGACGCCAGGACAGCGGAGTCAATCACCACCTTCCGGAGACACCTGAAACCCCACCTCTTTAAGGAATACCTGGGATAGGATAAAGTAATCCTTCTAAACCCCCCCCCCCCCCCTAAAGATTTAGATGCACTATTGTAAAGTGGTTGTTCCACTGGATATCATAAGGTGAATCCACCAATTTGTAAGTCGCTCTGGATAAGAGCGTCTGCTAAATGACGTAAATGTAAATGTTTGGTTTACACACGTACACACTAACAAAAACACCCACAAATCTAGTCGATTCAACTAATTATTATTTTAGTATTTGGTTCCATAGCCTTTTTTTTGTTGTTTACTCAACTTTTCGGTCCAAGTGTTACCTGAATAAAACAATAAAAATGTTAAGTTCAGGTAACATTTGAACAGAAATGTTAAGTAAAAGGTTGTTAAATCAGTTAGTTAATAATATTTAGTTAAAGAATTATATTTTAAAGTGCAGTGTTTTATGTATAATTAGGGTGTGTTGTGGTAGTTTACACACTGTGGTTGGAGCAGCATCAGTGTGTTAGTGAGAGGAGGAAGTCATCCCAAGGGACCCTCAATGTAGTACAGAGCAGAGAGAACAGAGGGAGATGTGTGTCGAGACGAGGAGGGAGGGAGAGAGAGAGAGAGAGAGAGGGAGGAAGAGAGAGAGAGAGAGAGAGAGGGAGGAAGGGAGAGAGAGGGAGGAAGGGAGAGAGAGGGAGGAAGAGAGAGAGAGAGAGAGAGAGAGAGAGAGAGAGAGAGAGAGGAAGGGAGAGAGAGAGAGACGGAGGAAGGAAGAAAGAGAGGGAGGAAGGGAGAGGGACAGACGAAGTGATCATAGATCTGCCAGAAGAAGAAGTGACAGAATGGAGGGAGTCGATGGAGAGATAAAAAGAGAAGCGAGAGACTGCAGAGGTATCTATCAGATCAATCCTAGAGGGAGGGACTGGAACTATAACAGACTGCAGAGGAATCAGACTCTTCAGTCTGGTTTTAGACCCCATCATAGCACTGAGATTGCACTTGTGAAGGTGGTAAATGACCTTTTAATGGCGTCAGACCGAGGCTCTGCATCTGTCCTCGATCCTAGATCTAGATCTCCTAGATCTTAGTGCTGCTTTTGACACCATCGATCACCACATTCTTTTGGAGAGATTGGAAACCCTAATTGGTTTACATGGACAAGTTCTGGCCTGGTTTAGATCTTATCTGTCGGAAAGATATCAGTTTGTCTCTGTGGATGGTTTGTCCTCTGACAAATCAACTGTACATTTCGGTGTTCCTCAAGGCTCCGTTTTAGGACCACTATTGTTTCCACTATATATTTTACCTCTCTGTGATGTCGTTAGGAAACATAATGTTAACTTTTACTGCTATGCAGACGACACACAGCTGTACGCGTCGATGAAATACGGTGAAGTGCCAAAATTGACAAAACAGAGATGCTTGTTCTAGGTCCCAAGAAACAAAGAGATCTGCTGTTGAATCTGACAATTAATCTGGATGGTTGTACAGTCGTCGCAAATAAAACTGTGAAGGACCTCGGCGTTACTCTGGACCCTGATCTCTCTTTTGAAGAACATATCAAGGCTGTTTCAAGGACAGCTTTTTTCCATCTACGTAACGTTGCAAAAATCAGAAACTTTCTGTCCAAAAACAATCACGGTTGAATTACCGATTATGTTAGTCCCTCCCACTCAAATTAACATCAAATTAAAAAAACACACGTTTCTCTTCACCCCATGGAAAAATGGGTATAATTGCATGAAATTTGTAATAAAATTGCAAAATCTTATCTCCACCCCATGGAAAAATATGAAGGATTGCTGCAAATTTAATTTAAAACGTCAACATTATCTCTACATCTTAATGCAAAATGTGTAGAATTGCAGGAAATTAACTCTAAAACTTAACCAATACAATGTTTCGCTCGCAAGGTGTGGGTCACCCTCCAGAAATGGCTCTATGGCCCCCCCCAAAAGGCTAGGGCCAGCTCTGACTGCGTGTGTGGATATGGATGTGGGTACAAAGACCCACAAACCACTGCAGTCCCTTATGAGGAGTTCAGAACCCCATCCAAGTTGCCCTGAACTCGATACATCATCACCAACCGTTACCTATCGCTCCACAAAAGCCACAGCCCCAGCAGAACAAGGCTAGTTCAAGGTCTCAGAGTGAGAGACATTACTGACTGACTAGCGCACACCGCTAACTAGCTAGCCATTTCACACTGATTACACTCACCCCCCCTTAAACCTTCTCCACAGAAACCCCACCAGCTGGGCAGAGCCCAACTGAGTGATCCAGTGGTGCCTCCGTCCCTCTCCTTGCCTCAACCTGGGCTCAAACAAGGGACCTTCTGAACACATCAACAACTACCTCCCAAGAAGCATTGTTAACTTTTGCTTAACAAAGCAAGGAAAACAATTACTTCAAGGTCTCAGAGCGAGTGACGTCACCGATTGAAACGCTAACTAGTAGTTGGCCATTTCACACCGGTTACAATACTGTACGGAAGAGGAAAACTATAGTGGAGAGATTTAATGACCTGGTATGAAGAAACGACTACTGTTTCAGCTTTCTGATCGGACAAATCTGCATACGAGTTGAACAGTACAGAGATGAACGAACCTGGAGCAAAAACTCAAGAGTGACTAGAGGAAAACCAAAACGGACCAGACAAGAAGAGAGAGCACAAACGTGCTGCTGTGTTTTAGACACCGTTAGGATTCCAGAGATGTTTTAGGACTTGTTGTAAAATCTAAATGAGAGGAGATGCATTTTTATATCTGGAGAACCAGACAGCACTCATTCTGCACCTGCACCCAAAACCTGGCCAGCAGTGTGTTTCGGTGTGTGTGTGTGTTTGTTTCAGTGTGTGTGTGTGTTCGGGTGTGTGTGTATGTGTTTCGGTGTGTGCATGTGTTTCGGTGTGTGTGTGTTTCGGGGTGTGTGTGTTTCGGTGTATGTGTGTGTGTTTCGGTGTGTGTGTGTGTGTGTTTCGGTGTGTGTGTGTGTGTGTGTGTGTGTGTGTTTCGGTGTGTGTGCATGTGTTTCGGTGTGTGTGTGTGTTTCGGTGTGTGTGTGTGTGTATGTGTGAAAGTGCCTCGTCAACAATCAAGCGCCACCTGTCCAGGACATTTAGCGGCACTAATTCAGAGCTGATGTTTTTTGGACTCTACTCTCCTAATGTTAATCCCACCACAGTGTGACATCATGCCATCTGTTGACTTCAGCCATGCCACACGTGAGGGGAGAGAGGTTGGCATCATGCCCAGTTAAGGCTCTCCTCTGCCGGGTACAGAAGCCCTGGTGTCCCCTGTCCTCTCTGGATCTTCTTTCAGTGATTCCCTTATCTTGGTTATCTAATAGCACATAACCTTTATAACCATATAGAGGACAAGTCTCTATTCTGATCCTGACTTCATTCGGATCCTGACTTTATTCGGATCCTGACTTCATTCTGATCCTGACTTCATTCGGATCCTGACTTCATTCGGATCCTGACTTCATTCGGATCCTGACTTCATTCGGATCCTGACTTTATTCTACATCTGAAAACAGCAAAAAATTGCAGGCTGGATCTTACATGGTGAATATTAGTAAGATAAAGATATTCAATTCAAATCACATTTTATTGGTCACATACACATGGTTAGCAGATGTTAATGTGAGTGTAGCGAAATGCTTGTGCTTCTAGTTCCAACAGTGCAGTAATACCTAACAAGTAATCTAACAATTCCACTACAACTACCTAATACACACAAATCTAAAGGGGTGAATGAGAATATATACATATAAATATATGGATGAGCGATGACATGAGCAGCATAGGCAAGATACAATAAATTAAATTAAATACAGTATATACATATGAGATGAGTATGTAAGATATGTAAACATTATTAAAGTGGCATTATTAAAGTGACTAGTGATCCATTTATTAAAGTGGCCAATGATTTCGAGTCCGTATGTAGGCAGCAGCCTCTCTGTGTTAGTGATGGCTGTTTAACAGTCTGATGGCCTTGAGATAGAAGCTGTTTTTCAGTGTTTCGGCCCAGCTTTGATGCACCTGTACTGACCTCACCTTCTGGATGCTACCAGGGTGAACAGGCAATGGCTTGGGTGGTTGTTGTCCTTGATGATCTTTTAGGCCTTCCTGTGACATTGAGTGTTGTAGGTGTCCTGGAGGGCAGGTAGTTGCCCCCTGTGATGTGTTGTGCAGACCGCACCACCCTCTGGAGAGCTTTGCTGTTATGGGCGGTGCAGTTGCCGTACCAGGCGGTGATACAGCCCGACAGGATGCTCTCAATTGTGCATCTGTAAAAGTTTGTGAGGGTTTTAGGTGACAAGCTTGATTTCTTCAGCCTCCTGAGGTTGTATCATCTGTGGACCCATTGGGGCGATATGCATATTGAAGTGGGTCTTGGGTGGCAGGGAAGGTGGAGGTGATATGATCCTTGACTAGTCTCTCAAAGCACTTCATGATGACAGAAGTGAGTGCTACGGGGCGATAGTCATTTTAGTTCAGTTATCTTTGCCTTCTTGTGTACAGGAACAATGGTGGCCATCTTGAAGCATGTGGGGACAGCAGACTGGGACAGGGAGAGATTGAATATGTCCGTAAACACACCAGCCAGCTGGTTTGCGCACGCTTTGAGGATGCGGCTAGGGATGCCATCTGGGCCGGCAACCTTGCTCACGTCGGCCACAGTTCTTGGTAGCACGTGTCGGTGGCACTATATTATCCTCAAAGCTGACAAAGAAGGTATTTCTGTAGTCCGTGATTGTTTGTAGACCCTGCCACATACGTCTCGTGTCTGAGCCGTTGAATTGCGACTCCACTTTGTCCCCAAACCGACATTTTGCTTGTTTGATTGCCTTGCGAAGGGAATAACTACACTGTTTATATTCAGCCATATTCCCAGTCATCTTTCCATGGTTAAATGTGATGGTTGGCGCTTTCAGTTTTGCACGAATGCTGCCATCTATCCATGGTTTTTGGTTAGGGTAGGTTTTAATAGTCACAGTGGGTACAACATCTCCAATGCACTTCCTTATAAACTCACTCACCGAATCAGCATATAAATCAATTCTCATTCTCTGAAGCTGCCCGGAACATTTCCCAGTCAGCGTGATCAAAACAATCTTGAAGAGTGGATTCCGATTGGTCAAACCAGCGTTTAATAGTTCTTGTCACAGGCACATTCTGTTTGAGTTTCTGCCTATAGGACGGTAGTAGCTCAATGGAGTCGTGGTCGGATTTGCCGAAGGGAGGGTGGTGGAGGGGCTTGTATGCACCGCGGAAGTTATTGTAGCAGTGATCCAGTGCATTGCCCGTACAAGTGCTCTCAATCAATATGCTGGTAGAATTTAGGTAACCTTGTTCTCAAATTTGCTTTGTTAAAATCCCCAGCTACAATAAATGCAGCCTCAGTATATATGGTTTCCAGTTTGCAAAGAGTCCAGTGAATGTCCTTGAGGGCCGTCGTGGTATCGGCTTGATGGGGGATATACACAGCTGTGACAATCACAGACGAGAATTCTCATGGGAGATAATATGGTCGGCATTTGATTTTAAGGAATTCTAGGTCGGGTGAACAAAAGGACTTGAGTTCCTGTATTATAGTTCCTGTTACAATTACACCATGAGTTGGTAATCATGAAACATACACACCTGCCCTTCTTCTTCCAGGAGAGACATTTATTTCTGTCGGCGCGATGTACAAAGAATCCTGGTGGCTTACCGACTCCGACAGCACATCCCGAGAGAGCCATGTCCCCATGAAACAGAGTATGTTACAATCCCTGATGTCTCTCTGGAAAGCCAAATATTGCCCTAATTTCATCTATCTTGTTGTCCAGAGACTGGACAGTAGTGAGTACATACATCTTCTTCCAGGAGAGACATTTATATCTGTCGGCGCGACAATCCTGAAACGTACACCCCCACACTTCTTCTTCCCAGAGAGATGAAGAATCCCGACTCCGACAACATATCCAGAGAGAGCTTACAATGTTGTTACAATCTCTGATGTCTCTCTGGAAAGCAACCCTTGCCCTAATATCGTCTAACCTTGTTGTCTAGAGACTTGTCATTGCCAAGTAATATACTCGTAAGTGGTGGGTGGTGTGCACACCTTCGAAGTCTTCTGCAACATTGTTTTGGGTCGGGCCTCTGGGATTAGATCCAATGTGAAAGGTGGTGGTCTGAACAAAGGATCTGCTTCGGGAAAGCCGTATTCCTGGTCATAATGTTGGTAAATTGACGTCGCTCTGATATCCAATAGTTCTTCCTGGCTGTGTAATATGTAATAACAAAAGATTTTGTGGGCTGACAATGTAAGAAATAATACATAAAGAACTAAATACTGCATAGTTTCCTAAGGACTAGAAACGAGGTGACCATCTCTGTCGTACTGAGCCATACGCACTACCCTCTGTAGCGCCTTACGGTCGGATGCCGAGCAGTTGCAATACCAGGCGGTGATGCAACCGGTCAGGATGCTCTTGATGGTGCAGCTGAGGACCCATGCCAAATCTTTTCAGTTTCCTGAGGGGGAAAATGCGTTGTCATGCCCTCTTCACGACTGTCTTGGTGTGTTTGGACCATGATAGTTTGTTGGTGATTTGGACACCAAGGAACTTGAAACTCTTGACCCGCTCCACTACAGCTCGTCGATGTGAATGGGGGCCTGTTCGGACCTTCTTTTTCTGTAGTCCACAATCAGCTCCTTTGTCTTTCTCACGTTGAGGGAGAGGTTGTTGTGCTGGCATCACACTGCCAGGTCTCTGATCTCCTCCCTATAGGTTGTCTCATCGTTGTCGGTGATCAGGCCAACCACTGTTGTGTCGTCAGCAAACTCAATGATGGTGTTGGAGTCATGCTTGGCCAGGCAGTCGGGGGTGAACAGGGAGTACAGGAGGGGAAAAAGCACTCACCCCTGAGGAACCCCTGTGTTGAGGATCAGCATGGCACATGTGTTGTTGTCTACCCTCAACACCAGGGGGGCGGCCCGTCAGGAAGTCCAGGATCCAGTTGCAGAGGGAGGTGTTTAGTTCCAGGGTCCTTAGCTTAGTGATGAGCTTTGTGGCCACTATGGTGTTGAACGCTGAGTTGTAGTCAATGAACAGCGTACTCACATAGGTGTTCCTTTTGTCCAGGTGGGAAAGGGCAGTGTGAGTGCAATTGAGATTGCATCATCTGTGGATCTGTTGGGGCGGTATGCAAATTAGAGAGGGTCTAGGGTTTCCGGGATGATGGTGTTGAAGTGCGCCATGACCAGCCTTTCAAAGTACTTCATAGCTACTGATGTGAGTGCTACGAGGCAGTAGTCATTTAGGCAGTTTATCTTCACTTTCTTGGGCAGAGTGACTATGGTGGTCTGCTTGAAACATGCAGGTATTACAGACTCGGTCAAGGAGAGGTTGAAAATGTCAGTGAAGACATTTGGCAGTTGTTCCGCTCATGCTCTGAGTACAGGTCCTGGTAATCCGTCTGGCTCTGCAGCCTTGTGAATGTTGACCTGTTTAAAAGGTTTAAAAGGTCTTGCTTACATCGGTTATGGACAGCTTGATCACACAGCCGTCCGGAACTGCTGGTGCTCTCATGCATGCTTCAGTGATGCTTGCCTTGAAGCGAGCATAAAAAGGCATTTAGCTCGTCTGGTAGGCTCTCGTCACTGGGCAGCTTGCGGCTGGGTTTCCCTTTGTAGTCCGTAATAGTTTTCAAGCCCTGCCACATCCGAAGAGCATCAGAGCCGGTGTAGTAGGATTTCAATCTTAATCCTGTATTGATACTTTGCCTGTTTGATGGTTCATCAGAGGGCATAGCGGGATTTCTTATATGCGTCTGGTTTAGTGTCCCCACTCCTTGAAAGCGACAGGAGACAGCAGGGAGAGGAGGATCAGGAGACAGTAGGGAGAGGAGCATCAGGAGACAGCAGGGAGAGGAGCATCAGGAGACAGTAGGGAGAGGAGCATCAGGAGACAGCAGGGAGAGGAGCATCAGGAGACAGCAGGGAGAGGAGCATCAGGAGACAGCAGGGAGAGGAGCATCAGGAGACAGCAGGGAGAGGAGCATCAGGAGACAGTAGGGAGAGGAGCATCAGGAGACAGCAGGGAGAGGAGCATCAGGAGACAGCAGGGAGAGGAGCATCAGGAGACAGCAGGGAGAGGAGAATCAGGAGACAGCAGGGAGAGGAGCCTCAGGAGACAGCAGGGAGAGAAGCCTCAGGAGACAGCAGGGAGAGAAGCCTCAGGAGACAGCAGGGAGAGAAGCCTCAGGAGACAGCAGGGAGAGAAGCCTCAGGAGACAGCAGGGAGAGAAGCCTCAGGAGACAGCAGGGAGAGGAGCATCAGGAGACAGTAGGGAGAGGAGCATCAGGAGACAGCAGGGAGAGGAGCATCAGGAGACAGCAGGGAGAGGAGCATCAGGAGACAGTAGGGAGAGGAGCATCAGGAGACAGCAGGGAGAGAAGCCTCAGGAGACAGCAGGGAGAGAAGCCTCAGGAGACAGCAGGGAGAGGAGGATCAGGAGACAGTAGGGAGAGGAGCATCAGGAGACAGTAGGGAGAGGAGCATCAGGAGACAGCAGGGAGAGGAGCATCAGGAGACAGCAGGGAGAGGAGCATCAGGAGACAGCAGGAAGAGGAGCATCAGGAGACAGCAGGGAGAGGAGCATCAGGAGACAGTAGGGAGAGGAGCATCAGGAGACAGCAGGGAGAGGAGCATCAGGAGACAGCAGGAACATAGTTTTCATTCCAGGGGAGGTGGAGGCAGTGGCAGGCTGGGCTTGTGGTTGTTAATAATAATGTTCCAGGAATGATATTCATATCTGTTTCTAACAATCTGAGGTGGTGGGTGTTAAAATCCTTGTTCTTGTGCCTTTTGAGGTGGAACGACCCACTAAGAGTTACATTTGGTCCAATGTAAGAGCTCAGTCAATACACACACACACACACACACACACACACACACACACACACACACACCCCCACAGCATTTAATGGAGCCTGTTGTGTCCATCACCTCCTGTGTCTTGTCAGACACCATAACCAACTCTGCCATAACACTGCCACAACGCTGCCACAACACCGTCATAACGCTGCCACAACGCTGCCACAACGCTGCCACAACACCGTCATAACGCTGCCACAACGCTGCCACAACACCGTCATAACGCTGCCACAACGCTGCCACAACGCTGCCACAACACTGTCATCAGTTCATTGTCCATGTGGCCTTGTGTTTCTACCTTCCCTTCATGCATACGTACAACCCCCCCCCCCCCGACACACACAAAGCAACTTACAACCTGCCGTTCTGTCCCCCCCACTCCGACAGACTATTGAACTGATCATGTGACGGTCATACAACTACTCCCTGTAGCTCACTAATCAATCAGCCAATCAGCATACAGCAGTAAACAAGTCTGCAAATCAGCTCACAGCAGTAAAACACTAACAGGATGTAAACAAACAAGCAGACTGTCTAACCTTTTACTCCATTCATTGTCGCTGACACTCAAAAGCACTTGTTACATTTTGAAGGCTCATCAGGACAGGAAAATGGTCCAATTCACACACTTATCAAGAGAACATCCCTGGTCGTCCCTACTGCCTCTGATCTGGAGGACTCATTAAACAGAGAACATCCCTGGTCCTCCCTACTGCCTCTGATCTGGAGGACTCACTAAACAGAGAACATCCCTGGTCATCCCTACTGCCTCTGATCTGGAGGACTCACTAAACAGAGAACATCCCTGGTCATCCCTACTGCCTCTGATCTGGAGGACTCACTAAACAGAGAACATCCCTGGTCATCCCCACTGCCTCTGATCTGGAGGACTCACTAAACAGAGAACATCCCTGGTCATCCCTACTGCCTCTGATCTGGAGGACTCACTAAACAGAGAACATCCCTGGTAATCCCTACTGCCTCTGATCTGGTGGACTCACTAAACAGAGAACATCCCTGGTCATCCCTACTGCCTCTGATCTGGAGGACTCACTAAACAGAGAACATCCCTGGTCATCCCTACTGCCTCTGATCTGGTGGACTCACTAAACAGAGAACATCCCTGGTCGTCCCTACTGCCTCTGATCTGGAGGACTCACTAAACAGAGAACATCCCTGGTCGTCCCTACTGCCTCTGATCTGGTGGACTCACTAAACAGAGAACATCCCTGGTCATCCCTACTGCCTCTGATCTGGAGGACTCACTAAACAGAGAACATCCCTGGTCATCCCTACTGCCTCTGATCTGGTGGACTCACTAAACAGAGAACATCCCTGGTCGTCCCTACTGCCTCTGATCTGGTGGACTCACTAAACAGAGAACATCCCTGCTCGTCCCTACTGCCTCTGATCTGGAGGACTCACTAAACAGAGAACATCCCTGGTCGTCCCTACTGCCTCTGATCTGGTGGACTCACTAAACAGAGAACATCCCTGGTCGTCCCTACTGCCTCTGATCTGGAGGACTCACTAAACAGAGAACATCCCTGGTCATCCCTACTGCCTCTGATCTGGAGGACTCACTAAACAGAGAACATCCCTGGTCATCCCTACTGCCTCTGATCTGGAGGACTCACTAAACAGAGAACATCCCTGGTCATCCCTACTGCCTCTGATCTGGAGGACTCACTAAACAGAGAACATGGACTCACTAAACAGAGAACATCCCTGGTCATCCCTACTGCCTCTGATCTGGAGGACTCACTAAACAGAGAACATCCCTGGTCATCCCTACTGCCTCTGATCTGGAGGACTCACTAAACAGAGAACATCCCTGGTCATCCCTACTGCCTCTGATCTGGAGGACTCACTAAACAGAGAACATCCCTGGTCATCCCTACTGCCTCTGATCTGGAGGACTCACTAAACAGAGAACATCCCTGGTCATCCCTACTGCCTCTGATCTGGAGGACTCACTAAACAGAGAACATCCCTGGTCATCCCTACTGCCTCTGATCTGGTGGACTCACTAAACAGAGAACATCCCTGGTCATCCCTACTGCCTCTGATCTGGAGGACTCACTAAACAGAGAACATCCCTGGGCATCCCTACTGCCTCTGATCTGGTGGACTCACTAAACAGAGAACATCCCTGGTCATCCCTACTGCCTCTGATCTGGAGGACTCACTAAACAGAGAACATCCCTGGTCGTCCCTACTGCCTCTGATCTGGTGGACTCACTAAACAGAGAACATCCCTGGTCGTCCCTACTGCCTCTGATCTGGAGGACTCACTAAACAGAGAACATCCCTGGTCATCCCTACTGCCTCTGATCTGGAGGACTCACTAAACAGAGAACATCCCTGGTCATCCCACTACTGCCTCTGATCTGGAGGACTCACTAAACAGAGAACATCCCTGGTCATCCCTATTGCCTCTGATCTGGAGGACTCACTAAACAGAGAACATCCCTGGTCGTCCCTACTGCCTCTGATCTGGTGGACTCACTAAACAGAGAACATCCCTGGTCATCCCTACTGCCTCTGATCTGGAGGACTCACTAAACAGAGAACATCCCTGGTCGTCCCTACTGCCTCTGATCTGGAGGAATCACTAAACACGCATGCTTCCTTTGTAAATTATGTCTGAATGTTGGAGTTTGCCCCTGGCTTTCTGTAAATTAAACAAACAAGAAAATGTTGACGTCTGATCTGCTTAATATAAGGAATGAAAAATTATTTATACTTTTACTTTTGATACTTCAATATATTTAAAACCAAATACTTTTAGACTTTTACTCAAGTAGTATTTTACTGGGTGACTTTCACTTTTACTTGAGTCATTTTCTATTAAGGTATTTTTTGACAGTTGGGTGTTTTTTCTACCTCTGATTTTGAGTGACAATCTGTCAGCGGTCTGACATAAGGGCCTGTCGACCATAAGGGCCTGTCGACCATAAGGGCCTGGCGACATAAGGGCCTGTCGACCATAAGGGCCTGTCGACATAAGGGCCTGTCGACCATAAGGACCTGTTGACATAAGGGCCTGTCGACATAAGGACCTGTCGACATAAGGGCCTGTCGACATAAGGGCCTGTCGACATAAGGACCTGTCGACATAAGGACCTGTCGACATAAGGGCCTGTCGACATAAGGACCTGTCGACCATAAGGGCCTGTCGACATAAGGGCCTGTCGACCATAAGGGCCTGTCGACCATAAGGACCTGTCGACATAAGGGCCTGTCGACCATAAGGACCTGTCGACCATAAGGACCTGTCGACATAAGGACCTGTCGACCATCAGGGCCTGTCGACCATAAGGGCCTGTCGACATAAGGGCCTGTCGACCATAAGGGCCTGTCGACATAAGGGCCTGTCGACCATAAGGGCCTGTCGACCATAAGGGCCTGTCGACATAAGGGCCTGTCGACCATAAGGACCTGTTGACATAAGGGCCTGTCGACATAAGGACCTGTCGACATAAGGGCCTGTCGACATAAGGGCCTGTCGACCATAAGGACCTGTCGACCATAAGGACCTGTCGACATAAGGGCCTGTCGACCATAAGGGCCTGTTGACATAAGGGCCTGTCGACATAAGGACCTGTCGACCATAAGGGCCTGTCGACATAAGGACCTGTTGACATAAGGACCTGTCGTAAGGGACTAGACGGAAAGGAGAAAATGGAGGCCTTCATAGTGACCGCTGTAAAACTACAGAAGACTAGATACCGAGTTAATATAAATGTAATAAGGACAATTTCCTACATGTGATCATGTGAAAATCACGAGTGCAATAAAACCACCACTCTGATAAGAGTTCTGTTGTGAGGACATCGCGACCGTGCGACGAGGAACAGTACTCACCTGCACCAGAGTCTGGGTGAAGAGACGGAGGGTAGAAATGAGAGAAGGAGAGAAAGAAACAAATGAACGTCAGCACAATCAAAAGGTCAAGGCTGTAAACGGACATGTAGCTAGAGAAACCTTAATAAGGTGACTGGCACAGCGTCAGGATGAAAAAGGCCAGAGCCAAGATAAAACAGACAGAAAACCCCACAAACTCTTTTTAAACGTAAGTAAATTGTAAAGTATTTTGTCTGTAATGTCTGTATTGGTTATGTGTCGGACCCCAGTAAGACTAGCTGTCGCCATTGGCGTCGGCTAATGGGGATCCTAATGAATCTAATCACTTTCACACACACACAACACACACACACACACACACACACACACACACAAAGAGAGACAGGACCAAATTTGAAGAGGCCATATGAAGTCCCAAGCCATAGAAACACACACACTCACGCTCATTGGCAGACCCTTTTGGCATCCCATCAGATAAGAGATGGGTGATTGTTCCAGGATGTGTGTGTGTGTGTGTGTGTGTGTGTGTGTGTGTGTGTGTGTGTGTGTGTGTGTAGTTCCTCACCCTCTGCTGTATGCTGGCGTGCTTGTGTTCCAGGTCTCTCTTCTCCATGGCTGAGTCTATGACCAGTTGATCCAGCTGCAGATGGGATTAACACACACACACACACACACACACACACACACACACACACACACACACACACACACACACACACACACACACACACACACACACACACACACACACACACACACACGCTTGAGATTATGAGTGCCTTCATTTGGCTGACGAGACTGTGGGATTAAATTGACAGAAATAATGAGAGAGATAGACCGTAGCCAGGGTCCTGTCAGGCCGAAGCCAGGGTCCTGTCAGGCCGTAGCCAGGGTCCTGTCAGGCTGTAGCCAGGGTCCTGTCAGGGTCCTGTCAGGCTGTAGCCAGGGTCCTGTCAGGCCGTAGCCAGGGTCCTGTCAGGCCGTAGCCAGGGTCCTGTCAGGCTGTAATCAGGGTCCTGTCAGGCCGAAGCCAGGGTCCTGTCAGGGTCCTGTCAGGCCGTAGTCAGGGTCCTGTCAGGCTGTAATCAGGGTCCTGTCAGGCCGTAGCCAGGGTCCTGTCAGGGTCCTGTCAGGCCGAAGCCAGGGTCCTGTCAGGGTCCTGTCAGGCCGTAGCCAGGGTCCTGTCAGGGTCCTGTCAGGCCGTAGTCAGGGTCCTGTCAGGCCGTAGCCAGGGTCCTGTCAGGCTGTAGCCAGGGTCCTGTCAGGCTGTAGCCAGGGTCCTGTCAGGCCGTAGCCAGGGTCCTGTCAGGCCGTAGCCAGGGTCCTGTCAGGCCGTAGCCAGGGTCCTGTCAGGCCGTAGCCAGGGTCCTGTCAGGCTGTAGCCAGGGTCCTGTCAGGGTCCTGTCAGGCCGTAGCCAGGGTCCTGTCAGGCTGTAGCCAGGGTCCTGTCAGGCCGTAGCCAGGGTCCTGTCAGGCCGAAGCCAGGGTCCTGTCAGGCTGTAGTCAGGGTCCTGTCAGGCCGTAGCCAGGGTCCTGTCAGGCCGAAGCCAGGGTCCTGTCAGGCTGTAGTCAGGGTCCTGTCAGGCTGTAGCCAGGGTCCTGTCAGGCCAGACCCAGGGTCCTGTCAGGCTGTAGCCAGGGTCCTGTCAGGCTGTAGCCAGGGTCCTGTCAGGCTGTAGCCAGGGTCCTGTCAGGCTGTAGTCAGGGTCCTGTCAGGCTGTAGCCAGGGTCCTGTCAGGCCGAAGCCAGGGTCCTGTCAGGCCGTAGCCAGGGTCCTGTCAGGCTGTAATCAGGGTCCTGTCAGGCCGTAGCCAGGGTCCTGTCAGGCCGTAGCCAGGGTCCTGTCAGGCCGAAGCCAGGGTCCTGTCAGGCCGTAGCCAGGGTCCTGTCAGGCCGAAGCCAGGGTCCTGTCAGGCCAGCCTACCTGGACCAGTAGTATAATACTGACTTGTCAGTGGAACCTCATACAACAACAGGAGGTCTGCTTTCAGTGTGTGTAGGTAGGACACACCTCTGCAGCTAGTTTCTTCATGTAGGGGTCAATCTCATCCAGGATGTTATAGCCCTGCTGAAACA
Organism: Salmo salar; assembly: GCF_965601325.2. NCBI lineage: Eukaryota > Metazoa > Chordata > Actinopteri > Salmoniformes > Salmonidae > Salmo > Salmo salar. The sequence continues at coordinate 102,706,818 of NC_138302.1, forward strand.
GAGTGTACTGGGCACGCATGAACGACAGCATCTGAGAGAGAGAGAGAGAGAGAGAGATAGGGGGAGAATGAGAGAGGGGGATAATGAGAGATAGGGGTAGAATGAGAGATGGAGATTGAGGAAGAGAGAGCGAGAGAGAGCGAGAGAGGAACAGATCAGAGAACATATTAGCTGGATGGCCAATTTAAGATTGTACATATAAAAGAACGGAAGCAGCCTACTCACTGCATCCAGGATCTCAAACTTCTTGTTAGCCTGAAGGACATTGATCTAAAAAAATAAAAATAAAAAATAAACATTTAGAATGAAGTTATCTGTTTGATTATTAGTAACCAGTTCCTTCAGGATTCTGGGTAAGCAGTCCCTTCGGGATTCTGGGTAAGCAGTCCCTTCGGAATTCTGGGTAACCAGTCCCTTCGGGATTCTGGGTAACCAGTCCCTTCGGGATTCTGGGTAACCAGTCCCTTCGGGATTCTGGGTAAGCAGTCCCTTCAGGATTCTGGGTAACCAGTCCCTTCAGGATTCTGGGTAAGCAGTCCCTTCGGGATTCTGGGTAACCAGTCCCTTCAGGATTCTGGGTAACCAGTCCCTTCAGGATTCTGGGTAACCAGTCCCTTCAGGATTCTGGGTAAGCAGTCCCTTCGGGATTCTGGGTAAGCAGTCCCTTCAGGATTCTGGGTAAGCAGTCCCTTCAGGATTCTGGGTAAGCAGTCCCTTCAGGATTCTGGGTAAGCAGACCCTTCAGGATTCTGGGTAAGCAGTTCCTTCAGGATTCTGGGATTCTGTGTATTTCTTTTTTTCTTTCTTTTTTTTTTTACAAATTATCACCAATTCCCGGCATTTTAAGCTTGCAAATTCGACCAATCACCACACTATTTCACAATAAAACACTCAAATAATTTTCTATAACAAAGAGGGTTTACAATTTCAACCAATCAATGTACATTTAGTGTCCAATCAAGCCACACCTCAGACGTTTTCCCTCGTCAGCGCATTTTCACAACAAATTGGACAAAATCATTGCATATTGCCGTAGCAAAATCCTGGAGGGACAGAGTAACAGTAGAAACAGTTGATCATGGTAACTAGAGCCCAGTCAGAATGGGAGGCCTGTTTATTGATGTGTGTGTGTGTGTTTATTAATGTGCGTGTGTGTGTGTGTCTGTTTAATAATGTGTGTGTGTGTGTGTGTGTGTCTGTTTAATAATGTGTGTGTGTGTGTGTGTGTGTCTGTTTAATAATGTGTGTGTGTGTGTGTTAATTAATGTGTGTGTTTATTAATGTGTGTGTGTGTGTTTATTAATGTGTGTGTGTGTTAATTAATATGTGTTTATTAATGTGTGTGTGTTTATTAATGTGTGTGTGTGTGTTTATTAATGTGTGTGTGTGTGTGTTTATTAATGTGTGTGTGTGTGTGTGTGTGTCTGTTTAATAATGTGTGTGTGTGTGTTTATTAATGTGTGTGTGTTTATTAATGTGCGTGTGTGTGTTTATTAATGTGTGTGTGTGTTTATTAATGTGTGTGTGTGTTTATTAATGTGTGTGTGTGTGTATTTATTAATGTGTGTGTGTTTATTAATGTGTGTGTGTGTGTTTATTAATGTGTGTGTGTTTATTAATGTGTGTGTGTGTGTTTATTAATGTGTGTGTGTGTTTATTAATGTGTGTGTGTGTGTGATTATTATTATTATTTGACCCTGCTGGTCATTTATGAACATTTGAACATCTTGGCCATGTTCTGTTATAATCTCCACCCTGCACAGCCAGAAGAGGACTGGCCACCCCTCATAGCCTGGTTCTGGCCTTTCTAGGGAGTTTTTCCTAGGGAGTTTTTCCTAGCCACCGTGCTTCTACACCTGCATTGCTTGCTGTTTGGGGTTTTAGGCTGGGTTTCTGTACAGCACTTTGAGATATCAGCTGATGTACGAAGGGCTATATAAATACATTTGATTTGATTTGATTTTGATTAATTAATGTGTGTGTTTATTAATATGTGTGTGTGTGTGTTTATTAATGTGTGTGTATGTGTGTGTGTTTATTAATGTTTGTATGTGTGTTCATTAATATGTGTGTGTGTCTGCGTACGTGTGTGTTGTGTGTATCTCACCTGCAGTACGTAGTCCAGGGCCAGGTGTCTGAAGCACTTCCTGGTCAGGGTGAGAGAGGAAGTGGCCTCCTCCACCTCGTGAGGTTTGTTCCTGGGGGCCTGGGCGTTCTTCACCTGGGCTATCTCCATGTCCTCCCTCACACGGTCAAACTGCTTCTTAGTCTCCTTGAACTTACGCACGTCCCTAGAGGGGGAGGGTAGAGGGGGAGGGGGGAGCGAGATAAAGACCGATTTAGTTTTGTACTGTATTTACCATAAGGGAGACAGACGGACAGACATTAGCCTCTCTCTAGACAGACAGGCAGTAGCCTCTGTCTAGGGAGACAGAACATGAAGGCAGGGAGGATAAGAGGAATAAGAATAAGAAGACAATTAGAGAAAGAAGACAGGAGGAGGAAGGGATCCAGGCCATCCAGGACCTCTATACCAGGCGGTGTCAGAGGAAGGGATCCAGGCCATCCAGGACCTCTATACCAGGCGGTGTCAGAGGAAGGGATCCAGGCCATCCAGGACCTCTATACCAGGCGGTGTCAGAGGAAGGGACCCAGGCCATCCAGGACCTCTATACCAGGCGGTGTCAGAGGAAGGGATCCAGGCCATCCAGGACCTCTATACCAGGCGGTGTCAGAGGAAGGAATCCAGGCCATCCAGGACCTCTATACCAGGCGGTGTCAGAGGAAGGGACCCAGGCCATCCAGGACCTCTATACCAGGCGGTGTCAGAGGAAGGGACCCAGGCCATCCAGGACCTCTATACCAGGCGGTGTCAGAGGAAGGGATCCAGGCCATCCAGGACCTCGACCAGGCGGTGTCAGAGGAAGGGATCCAGGCCATCCAGGACCTCTATACCAGGTGGTGTCAGAGGAAGGGATCCAGGCCATCCAGGACCTCTATACCAGGTGGTGTCAGAGGAAGGCCCTAAAAATTGTCATAGACTCCAGCCACCCTAGTCATTGACTGTTCTCTCTGCTACCACACGGCAGGCGGTACCGGAGCGCCAAGTCTAGGTCTAAGAGGCTTCTAAACAGCTTCTAACCCCAAGACTCCTGAATGGCTACCCCCGACTATTTGCTTTGCCCCCCCCTCCCCTCCCCCTCTCCCCGTCTTTTACACTGTTGCTACTCTCTGTTGTCATCTATGCATAGTCACTTTAATAACTCTACCTACATGTACATATTACCTCAACTAACCGGTGCCCCCCGCACATTGACTCTGTACCGGTACCCCCCCTGTATATATTGTTATTTTTTACTGCTGCTCTTTAATATCTTGTTACTTTTATCTCTTATTCATATCTGTATTTTTTAAACTGCATTGTTGGTTAGGGGCTCATAAGTAAACATTTCACTGTAAGGTCCTGTTGTATTCAGCATTTCACTGTAAGGTCCTGTTGTATTCGGCGCATGTGACTAATAACATTTGATTTGATGATACTCACTCTTTGATGAAAGTGTGGAGCTGTTGTTTAATGGACCCTCGGTCGGTCTGGTCGGGGGGGAGAGAGTGAGGACCTCTGGCCTGGCAGGACGGCAGAGAGCAGAGAGATGTAAAGATGTATGGCTTGGATTTGGGATGCTGTTATTTTACATCCACAAAACACAAGTCAAATCTATTGACAATAAATGAATACAATAAATTAATTTCTGTGTCTGATCCCACTGCACTCCAGAATTCTACACTAGATGGCAGAAGAGAGGGAGGGAGGGACTGGAGGAAAGGAGGAGGGATATGGGATTGCTTATGTCGTGTGGTGGCTGCAGTGGAGGAGCAAAATAGGTTGATGACACACACACACAATTAACATTGAAGCATTGCACTGCAGTAGTAGAGCAGTGTGTAACAGGGCAGTGTGTAGTAGAGCAGTGTGTAGTAGAGCAGTGTGTAGTAGAGCAGTGTGTAGTAGAGCAGTGTGTAGCAGGGCAGTGTGTAACAGGGCAGTGTGTAGTAGAGCAGTGTGTAACAGGGTAGTGTGTAGTAGAGCAGTGTGTAGTAGAGCAGTGTGTAGTAGAGCAGTGTGTAACAGGGCAGTGTGTAGTAGAGCAGTGTGTAACAGGGCAGTGTGTAGTAAAGCAGTGTGTAACAGGGCAGTGTGTAACAGGGCAGTGTGTAGTAGGGCAGTGTGTAACAGGGCAGTGTGTAGTAGAGCAGTGTGTAGTAGAGCAGTGTGTAACAGGGCAGTGTGTAACAGGGCAGTGTGTAGTAGAGCAGTGTGTAGTAGAGCAGTGTGTAGTAGAGCAGTGTGTAACAGGGCAGTGTGTAGTAGAGCAGTTTGTAGTAGGGCAGTGTGTAGTAGAGCAGTGTGTAAGTAGGGCAGTGTGTAAGAGGGCAGTGTGTAACAGGGCAGTATGTAACAGGGCAGTGTGTAGTAGAGCAGTGTGTAGTAGAGCAGTGTGTAACAGGGCAGTGTGTAGTAGGGCAGTGTGTAACAGGGCAGTGTGTAACAGGGCAGTGTGTAGTAGGGCAGTGTGTAGTAGAGCAGTGTGTAGTAGAGCAGTGTGTAACAGGCCAGTGTGTAACAGGGCAGTGTGTAACAGGGCAGTGTGTAGTAGGGCAGTGTGTAACAGAGCAGTGTGTAGTAGAGCAGTGTGTAGTAGGGCAGTGTGTAGTAGAGCAGTGTGTAGTAGGGCAGTGTGTAACAGGGCAGTGTGTAACAAGGCAGTGTGTAGTAGAGCAGTGTGTAACAGGGCAGTGTGTAGTAGAGCAGTGTGTAGTAGAGCAGTGTGTAACAGGCCAGTGTTTAGTAGGGCAGTGTGTAGTAGAGCAGTGTGTAACAGGGCAGTGTGTAACAGGGCAGTGTGTAACAGGGCAGTGTGTAGTAGAGCAGTGTGTAACAGGGCAGTGTGTAGTAGAGCAGTGTGTAGTAGAGCAGTGTGTAGTAGAGCAGTGTGTAACAGGGCAGTGTGTAGTAGAGCAGTGTGTAGTAGAGCAGTGTGTAACAGGGCAGTGTGTAGTAGGGCAGTGTGTAGTAGAGCAGTGTGTAACAGGGCAGTGTGTAACAGGGCAGTGTGTAGTAGAGCAGTGTGTAGTAGAGCAGTGTGTAACAGGGCAGTGTGTCGTAGAGCAGTGTGTAGTAGAGCAGTGTGTAACAGGGCAGTGTGTAGTAGGGCAGTGTGTAGTAGAGCAGTGTGTAACAGGGCAGTGTGTAACAGGGCAGTGTGTAGTAGGGCAGTGTGTAGTAGAGCAGTGTGTAACAGGGCAGTGTGTAACAGGGCAGTGTGTAACAGGGCAGTGTGTAGTAGAGCAGTGTGTAACAGGGCAGTGTGTAGTAGAGCAGTGTGTAACAGGGCAGTGTGTAACAGGGCAGTGTGTAGTAGAGCAGTGTGTAGTAGAGCAGTGTGTAACAGGGCAGTGTGTAACAGGGCAGTGTGTAGTAGAGCAGTGTGTAGTAGAGCAGTGTGTAGTAGAGCAGTGTGTAGTAGAGCAGTTTGTAGTAGGGCAGTGTGTAGTAGAGCAGTGTGTAGTAGAGCAGTGTGTAAGAGGGCAGTGTGTAACAGGGCAGTATGTAACAGGGCAGTGTGTAGTAGAGCAGTGTGTAGTAGAGCAGTGTGTAACAGGGCAGTGTGTAGTAGGGCAGTGTGTAACAGGGCAGTGTGTAACAGGGCAGTGTGTAGTAGGGCAGTGTGTAGTAGAGCAGTGTGTAGTAGAGCAGTGTGTAACAGGCCAGTGTGTAACAGGGCAGTGTGTAACAGGGCAGTGTGTAGTAGGGCAGTGTGTAACAGGGCAGTGTGTAGTAGAGCAGTGTGTAAGAGGGCAGTGTGTAACAGGGCAGTATGTAACAGGGCAGTGTGTAGTAGAGCAGTGTGTAACAGGGCAGTGTGTAGTAGGGCAGTGTGTAACAGGGCAGTGTGTAACAGGGCAGTGTGTAGTAGGGCAGTGTGTAGTAGAGCAGTGTGTAGTAGAGCAGTGTGTAACAGGCCAGTGTGTAACAGGGCAGTGTGTAACAGGGCAGTGTGTAGTAGGGCAGTGTGTAACAGGGCAGTGTGTAGTAGAGCAGTGTGTAGTAGGGCAGTGTGTAGTAGAGCAGTGTGTAGTAGGGCAGTGTGTAACAGGGCAGTGTGTAACAAGGCAGTGTGTAGTAGAGCAGTGTGTAACAGGGCAGTGTGTAGTAGAGCAGTGTGTAGTAGAGCAGTGTGTAACAGGGCAGTGTGTAGTAGAGCAGTGTGTAGTAGAGCAGTGTGTAACAGGCCAGTGTTTAGTAGGGCAGTGTGTAGTAGAGCAGTGTGTAACAGGGCAGTGTGTAACAGGGCAGTGTGTAACAGGGCAGTGTGTAACAGGGCAGTGTGTAGTAGAGCAGTGTGTAACAGGGCAGTGTGTAGTAGAGCAGGGCAGTGTGTAGGAGAGCAGTGTGTAGTAGAGCAGTGTGTAGTAAAGCAGTGTGTAGTAGAGCAGTGTGTAACAGGGCAGTGTGTAGTAGGGCAGTGTGTAACAGGGCAGTGTGTAACAGGGCAGTGTGTAGTAGAGCAGTGTGTAACAGGGCAGTGTGTAGTAGAGCAGTGTGTAGTAGAGCAGTGTGTAACAGGGCAGTGTGTAGTAGGGCAGTGTGTAGTAGAGCAGTGTGTAACAGGGCAGTGTGTAACAGGGCAGTGTGTAGTAGGGCAGTGTGTAGTAGAGCAGTGTGTAACAGGGCAGTGTGTAACAGGGCAGTGTGTAACAGGGCAGTGTGTAGTAGAGCAGTGTGTAACAGGGCAGTGTGTAGTAGAGCAGTGTGTAACAGGGCAGTGTGTAACAGGGCAGTGTGTAGTAGAGCAGTGTGTAGTAGAGCAGTGTGTAACAGGGCAGTGTGTAACAGGGCAGTGTGTAGTAGAGCAGTGTGTAGTAGAGCAGTGTGTAGTAGAGCAGTGTGTAACAGGGCAGTGTGTAGTAGAGCAGTTTGTAGTAGGGCAGTGTGTAGTAGAGCAGTGTGTAAGAGGGCAGTGTGTAAGAGGGCAGTGTGTAACAGGGCAGTATGTAACAGGGCAGTGTGTAGTAGAGCAGTGTGTAGTAGAGCAGTGTGTAACAGGGCAGTGTGTAGTAGGGCAGTGTGTAACAGGGCAGTGTGTAACAGGGCAGTGTGTAGTAGGGCAGTGTGTAGTAGAGCAGTGTGTAGTAGAGCAGTGTGTAGTAGAGCAGTGTGTAACAGGGCAGTGTGTAACAGGGCAGTGTGTAGTAGGGCAGTGTGTAACAGGGCAGTGTGTAGTAGAGCAGTGTGTAAGAGGGCAGTGTGTAACAGGGCAGTATGTAACAGGGCAGTGTGTAGTAGAGCAGTGTGTAACAGGGCAGTGTGTAGTAGGGCAGTGTGTAACAGGGCAGTGTGTAACAGGGCAGTGTGTAGTAGGGCAGTGTGTAGTAGAGCAGTGTGTAGTAGAGCAGTGTGTAACAGGCCAGTGTGTAACAGCGCAGTGTGTAACAGGGCAGTGTGTAGTAGGGCAGTGTGTAACAGGGCAGTGTGTAGTAGAGCAGTGTGTAGTAGGGCAGTGTGTAGTAGAGCAGTGTGTAGTAGGGCAGTGTGTAACAGGGCAGTGTGTAACAAGGCAGTGTGTAGTAGAGCAGTGTGTAACAGGGCAGTGTGTAGTAGAGCAGTGTGTAGTAGAGCAGTGTGTAACAGGCCAGTGTTTAGTAGGGCAGTGTGTAGTAGAGCAGTGTGTAACAGGGCAGTGTGTAACAGGGCAGTGTGTAACAGGGCAGTGTGTAACAGGGCAGTGTGTAACAGGGCAGTGTGTAACAGGACAGTGTGTATTAGAGCAGCGTGTAGTAGAGCAGTGTGTAGTCGTGCAGTGTGTAGTAGAGCAGTGTGTAGTAGAGCAGTGTGTAACAGGGCAGTGTGTAGTAGAGCAGTGTGTAACAGGGCAGTGTGTAGTAGAGCAGTGTGTAGTAGAGCAGTGTGTAACAGGGCAGTGTGTAGTAGGGCAGTGTGTAGTAGAGCAGTGTGTAACAGGGCAGTGTGTAACAGGGCAGTGTGTAGTAGGGCAGTGTGTAGTAGAGCAGTGTGTAACAGGGCAGTGTGTAACAGGGCAGTGTGTAACAGGGCAGTGTGTAGTAGAGCAGTGTGTAACAGGGCAGTGTGTAGTAGAGCAGTGTGTAACAGGGCAGTGTGTAACAGGGCAGTGTGTAGTAGAGCAGTGTGTAGTAGAGCAGTGTGTAGTAGAGCAGTGTGTAACAGGGCAGTGTGTAACAGGGCAGTGTGTAGTAGAGCAGTGTGTAGTAGGGCAGTGTGTAACAGGGCAGTGTGTAACAGGGCAGTGTGTAACTGGGCAGTGTGTAACAGGGCAGTGTGTAGTAGAGCAGTGTGTAACAGGGCAGTGTGTAGTAGAGCAGTGTGTAACAGGGCAGTGTGTAGTAGAGCAGGGCAGTGTGTAGGAGAGCAGTGTGTAGTAGAGCAGTGTGTAGTAAAGCAGTGTGTAGTAGAGCAGTGTGTAACAGGGCAGTGTGTAGTAGGGCAGTGTGTAACAGGGCAGTGTGTAACAGGGCAGTGTGTAACAGGGCAGTGTGTAGTAGAGCAGTGTGTAACAGGGCAGTGTGTAGTAGAGCAGTGTGTAGTAGAGCAGTGTGTAACAGGCCAGTGTTTAGTAGGGCAGTGTGTAGTAGAGCAGTGTGTAACAGGGCAGTGTGTAACAGGTCAGTGTGTAACAGGGCAGTGTGTAGTAGAGCAGTGTGTAACAGGGCAGTGTGTAGTAGAGCAGCGTGTAGTAGAGCAGTGTGTAGTAGAGCAGTGTGTAGTAGATCAGTGTGTAGTAGAGCAGTGTGTAACAGGGCAGTGTGTAGTAGAGCAGTGTGTAGTAGAGCAGTGTGTAACAGGGCAGTGTGTAGTAGGGCAGTGTGTAGTAGAGCAGTGTGTAACAGGGCAGTGTGTAGTAGAGCAGTGTGTAGTAGAGCAGTGTGTAACAGGGCAGTGTGTAGTAGAGCAGTGTGTAGTAGAGCAGTGTGTAGTAGAGCAGTGTGTAACAGGGCAGTGTGTAACAGGGCAGTGTGTAACAGGGCAGTGTGTAGTAGAGCAGTGTGTAGTAGAGCAGTGAGTGGTAGGGCAGTGTGTAACAGGGCAGTGTGTAACAGGGCAGTGTGTAACAGGGCAGTGTGTAGTAGAGCAGTGTGTAACAGGGCAGTGTGTAGTAGAGCAGTGTGTAACAGGGCAGTGTGTAGTAGAGCAGGGCAGTGTGTAGGAGAGCAGTGTGTAGTAGAGCAGTGTGTAGTAAAGCAGTGTGTAGTAGAGCAGTGTGTAACAGGGCAGTGTGTAACAGGGCAGTGTGTAACAGGGCAGTGTGTAGTAGGGCAGTGTGTAACAGGGCAGTGTGTAACAGGGCAGTGTGTAGTAGAGCAGTGTGTAGTAGAGCAGTGTGTAGTAGAGCAGTGTGTAACAGGGCAGTGTGTAACAGGGCAGTGTGTAACAGGGCAGTGTGTAGTAGAGCAGTGTGTAACAGGGCAGTGTGTAGTAGAGCAGTGTGTAGTAGAGCAGTGTGTAACAAGGCAGTGTGTAACAGGGCAGTGTGTAGTAGAGCAGTGTGTAGTAGAGCAGTGTGTAACAGGGCAGTGTGTAACAGGGCAGTGTGTAACAGGGCAGTGCGTAGCTGGGCAGTGTGTAGTAGAGCAGTGTGTAGTAGAGCAGTGTGTAATAGGGCAGTGTGTAGTAGAGCAGTGTGTAGTAGAGCAGTGTGTAATAGGGCAGTGTGTAGTAGAGCAGTGTGTAGTAGAGCAGTGTGTAGTAGGGCAGTGCGTAGCTGGGCAGTGCGTAGCTGGGCAGTGTGTAGTAGAGCAGTGTGTAATAGGGCAGTGTGTAGTAGAGCAGTGTGTAGTAGAGCAGTGTGTAACAGGGCAGTGTGTAACAGGGCAGTGCGTAGCTGGGCAGTGTGCTTCCGTTAACCCCATCATTCCCTCCACTTCCCCTGATCAGCGAGGAGCAAATTTCCCCGTCTATACGGGAATCAGCACTTCTGTTCTGCTCTGAGACCAAACATGCAGACAACATACAGGAAGAGAGATGGATGGAGGAAGAACAAGAGATACGGAGAGAGAGAGAGATACGGAGAGAGAGAGATACGGAGAGAGAGAGAAAGACAGAGAGGAAGCACACCCAAGAAGAGAGAGGTTGACAGATACAAGATGAGATTTATGAGGCAGAAGGAATCCATCTATCTAGAACAGTGTCTATCTCTATGATTTGATTTAGAGAGGGGTGAACCCAAATGAACCCTGCAAGATGGAGGGAGAGAGAGAGAGAGGAAAAGACAAAAAGAGAGAAAGAGAGAGGGAGGGAGAGAGAGACAGTATCATGTTATGTTCAGGAGAAAGACCCCTTGTCATCCACTGAACGGTGTCCCTGAATGGCCAAAAGACACCAGACCGTATGCAGATATTACAACTTGACTAAATACTTTTAACAATAAATACGCTTTTTATTTGATTCCATGGTCCTCCAAGAGTTGCTGAATGTCCCCTCTACTTATTTCAGTTGTCTCCTCAGTTCAGAGAGAGAGGTCCTGTAGCAGCAGTGATTCCGTCCCTCATGTCCCCCTGCTCTCTACAATACCATGTGTCTCTCTGGGTCTGTCCCTCATGTCTCCCTGCTCTCTACAATACCATGTGTCTCTCTGGGTCTGTCCCTCATGTCCCCCTGCTCTCTACAATACCATGTGTCTCTCTGGGTCTGTCACTCATGTCCCCCTGCTCTCTACAATACCATGTGTCTCTCTGGGTCTGTCACTCATGTCCCCCTGCTCTCTACAATACCATGTGTCTCTCTGGGTCTGTCCCTCATGTCCCCCTGCTCTCTACAATACCATGTGTCTCTCTGGGTCCGTCCGTCATGTCCCCCTGCTCTCTACAATACCATGTGTCTCTCTGGGTCTGTCCCTCATGTCCCCCTGCTCTCTACAATACCATGTGTCTCTCTGGGTCTGTCCCTCATGTCCCCCTGCTCTCTACAATACCATGTGTCTCTCTGGGTCTGTCCCTCATGTCTCCCTGCTCTCTACAATACCATGTGTCTCTCTGGGTCTGTCCCTCATGTCTCCCTGCTCTCTACAATACCATGTGTCTCTCTGGGTCCGTCCGTCATGTCCCCCTGCTCTCTACAATACCATGTGTCTCTCTGGGTCTGTCCCTCATGTCTCCCTGCTCTCTACAATACCATGTGTCTCTCTGGGTCTGTCCCTCATGTCTCCCTGCTCTCTACAATACCATGTGTCTCTCTGGGTCCGTCCGTCATGTCCCCCTGCTCTCTACAATACCATGTGTCTCTCTGGGTCTGTCCCTCATGTCCCCCTGCTCTCTACAATACCATGTGTCTCTCTGGGTCTGTCCCTCATGTCTCCCTGCTCTCTACAATACCATGTGTCTCTCTGGGTCTGTCCCTCATGTCCCCCTGCTCTCTACAATACCATGTGTCTCTCTGGGTCTGTCCCTCATGTCCCCCTGCTCTCTACAATACCATGTGTCTCTCTGGGTCTGTCCCTCATGTCCCCCTGCTCTCTACAATACCATGTGTCTCTCTGGGTCTGTCCCTCATGTCCCCCTGCTCTCTACAATACCATGTGTCTCTGGGTCTGTCCCTCATGTCTCCCTGCTCTCTACAATACCATGTGTCTCTCTGGGTCTGTCCCTCATGTCTCCCTGCTCTCTACAATACCATGTGTCTCTCTGGGTCCGTCCGTCATGTCCCCCTGCTCTCTACAATACCATGTGTCTCTCTGAGAGAGAGGTCCTGTAGCAGCAGTGATTCCTTCACTTTGCTAAAACAACATGTTTCTAATAGTTAATCATAACTGATAGTGTAATGGTCGTCGTATGGACCAAGGCGCAGCGGGTTGAGTGCTCACATGTAACTTTTATTGAACACTTTAAAAACAAAACAAGAAAAACGAACGACAAACAGTCTTGCAGGCTAAACACAGCAGTGCAAAAACAACTTCCCACAAAAGACAGGTGAAAACAGGGCTACCTAAGTATGACTCCCAATCAGCAACAACGATGTACAGCTGTTCCTGATTGAGAGCCATAGCAGGCCAACACAAAGAAATACACAACATAGACAGAGCATAGAAATACAAAACATAGAACATAACCCAAAAACCCCCGGAATACTCTAAACAAACACCCCTCTTACATAAACACATAGTCCAACAAACCACGAACCACATAAAACAAACACCCCCTGCCACGTCCTGACCAAACTACAATAACAAATAACCCCATTACTGGTCAGAACGTGACATATAGTTTATCATAACTGACCAAGACGCATCTCTAACAACACATAAAACCTCACATAATTCTGCTGAAAAACAATGTCTCAACCAGTGGCATACTGTAGGGGTTTTTTTTTTTAAGTGAGCGCTGATGCCGCCCTGTGATAAGAAGCGCCACTTTGTCAAAGGCAGGAACATGTGTCCACTGTGTCTCTCTAAGGTTGGACAGCGCTCCACCAACATCCCGTCAACAAACAAAATAAATCCTCTAACATAAATCATTTAGGTGATTGAGGATACGGTAGAAAGAGTATGTAGCCTTTTCTGTAGCCTACAGGCTGAAGATAAAAATGGATGACAACGTAATGAGAAGGACACTTTTTTTTTTACATCAAAATCTAAATTAAATTTAATGCGCCGAATACAACAGGTGTAGACCTTACAGTGAAATGTTTTACTTACAAGCCCTAAACCAACAAATATTTACTAAATAAACAGAAGTTAAAAAAATAAAATAATTCTGCATTTCCCGCTGTGTAAACACACTGGAGGATAACTCCACCTGATAAAGTTGGGTAACTGATATTCAGAGTTTAAATAGACAGATTGATTAGTCACAGGAATCAGGACTAATAAAGCCAATGCAACGGCCTGTTAAACAAACGCTTAAAAAGTGTATTCAAATTATTTTTTTTCAGGCGGCAATGTAGGCTACACCTCAGTAAGCACTGACCGACGCTATTTGGCCCAAACACAGAGGTCTATAAATGATGGATTTTCAACTTTCATTCAGAATCGTAAATGAATCCGATTTCAACGTCCGGGAAAATCTTGTGATCTGACGATAAAAATAAAAAAAACGTTGAGATGACCTCAGAGGTGAGGACAGAAGGAGAGGAAGAGAGCTGCCATGTTAAACTTTAGCTCAACTGTTAAAAAACCCTCCGAGGGATAGAGGGAGGGTCTCTCTCTCCCCCTCTCCCCTCTCTCTCTCTCTCTCTCTCTCTCTCTCTCTCTCTCTCTCTCTCTCTCTCTCTCTCCCTAATGTCTATGTGATTTGTGTGGTAACTGTTACAGGTAGGATTCCCGGTAGACTAACTAGGTCTCTACCAAACGTGTGGCTGGCCCCTGCTTAACAGGCTGAGAGACCCCACAGCAGTCATTATGATCTCAGTCTCTCCTACTTAGCTGTGTGTGTGTGTGTGTGTGTGTGTGTGTGTGTGTGACCAGGCATGTGCACCGCCCCGTGGCGTGTCGATAGCTCCACTGGTACTGTGTGAGGTCACGGATGACCCAACACACGTGCAGTGTGTTTCATAATACAGGACCCGTTAAAAAGAGAACTGTTAAAATGTCAGGACAGGGACATTACACACACACACACACACACACACACACACACACACACACACACACACACACACACACACACACACACACACTTACATACACACACACACACACACACACACACACACACGCCAGGACTGGGCTGGAACGTCGTAACGTTAGTCTAATCTGAACATTGACTCTTGGCAGAACACTCTGGACTCAAGATGGGAGGACACAGTGTGTGTGTGGAGGTGAAGAGGTGTGTGTGTGTGTGTGTGTGTGTGTGTGTGTGTGTGTGTGTGTGTGTGTGTGTGTGTGTGTGTGTGTGTGTGTCTTACCATGTGGTAATTGACGATCTCCTGCAGACTCCCACCACACTTCTCCAGACAGTCCTAGACACACAGAGAGATGTGTGAGACATGGTGTGAACATACACCCTGTATCAATGAGCCTCTCCCTCAGAGGTACAGGCATGATCAATGATCACTTCTGAGAAATGAGCAGCCGATGGCCATTTAGTCCAATAAACATTACGTCTGTAGTGAACTAGACCAGAGAACCATCTGTCTGTAGTGAGACTGTCTGCTGTTCTGTACCTTACCCCACCTCTCTTTGATTATTGGCCCCTGCCTGCCTTTGACCTGCCGTTTGCCCCTGTGATAGAAATACACTTTTACTGTTTGCATCTGGGTCATACCTGAAACGTGGTACTCACAGTCTCCCGTCAGAATGAAACGTGGTACTCACAGTCTCCCGTCAGAATGAAACGTGGTACTGACAGTCTCACGTCAGAATGAAACGTGGTACTCACAGTCTCACGTCAGAATGAAACGTGGTACTCACAGTCTCACGGCAGAATGAAACGAGGTACTCACAGTCTCCCGTCAGAATGAAACGTGGTACTCACAGTCTCACGGCAGAATGAAACGTGGTACTCACAGTCTCACGTCAGAATGAAACGTGGTACTCACAGTCTCACGTCAGAATGAAACGTGGTACTCACAGTCTCACGTCAGAATGAAACGTGGTACTCACAGTCTCCCGTCAGAATGAAACGTGGTACTCACAGTCTCCCGTCAGAATGAAACGTGGTACTCACAGTCTCCCGTCAGAATGAAACGTGGTACTCACAGTCTCCCGTCAGAATGAAACGTGGTACTCACAGTCTCCCGTCAGAATGAAACGTGGTACTCACAGTCTCCCGTCAGAATGAAACGTGGTACTCACAGTCTCACGTCAGAATGAAACGTGGTACTCACAGTCTCCCGTCAGAATGAAACGTGGTACTCACAGTCTCACGGCAGAATGAAACGTTCATCCATCATTTCTCAAACGTCACATTTAAAAAGTGTTTAACAAAACCGAAACCTAGTGGCCGGTTTCCACATCATCTCCTGACTTCCTCAGACGTCAAATAATGACTTATATCACGGGTGACCTGGCTGGACACATGTTTCGTAATTAATATATTTTTTTAAATGTAATCTTTATTTAACTAGTTACGAACAAATTCTTATTTACAATGACGGCCTACCAGGGAACATTGGGTTAACTGCCTTGTTCAGGGGCAGAACGACAGATTTTTACCTTGTCAGTTCTGGGATTCGATCCAGAAACCTTTCGGTTACTAGTCCAACGATCTCACCACTAGGCTACCCTGCCGCCCCTGTTTGAGAGAATCTAGATCTGGACAATAGCGTTTCCATGTTTTATTGTTGAAGAAGGGAAAGGTTAAGGAACTAAGACAAGAGTAATATGACGTATGGTCTCTATTTCAGATGTCCTCTACTCTCCTCTCCTCCTCATGGGGTTTGCAGTGTATCTGTCGCTTTTTATTTCCTAGGAAGTACAAATTCAGTTCAGGTCACCCCCTTATCTGACGGAAGACAATGGACTAACACAGATTTATCACGTTAAGTCATTGATTGATGTTAATGGGGAGACTTCCGTGAAGATTTGAGTTGAGTGAGCAAACTGTGTCCTGACTGCTTCTCTCATAGATAGAGTGATGGTTCGTCTTCCAGTGACATCTCATTTGGATTCACTGGAATTACTACTGAATATTATTAAGAATAAAGAGTATAAATGGAAAAGAAAACACAGTAATTGTCTCACTGAATAATCTTGACATCTTGTGTAAAAAAAAAAAAAGAAACTCACTGATTTAAAAACATACTGAAAGATAATAACTGATATGGCTAAGATGTAATGTACTTACAGAGATCATCTCTTCCTTCTTGCACTGCTGAGACAGGTCTTTGATGCCGTTCACAAACAGCTTGTTGGCACTGACATACGCCCTGCCAGCCTCGATCATCCCACTACATAACTTCACTAGCTACAGGAGAGAGAGAGAGAGAGAGAGAGACAGAGAGAGACAGACAGAGAGACAAAGAGAGAGAGACAGACAGAGAGACAAAGAGAGAGAGACAGACAGAGAGACAAAGAGAGAGAGACAGACAGAGAGACAAAGAGAGAGAGAGACAGAGAGCGAGACAGAAACAGAGACAGAGAGACAGACAGGGAGACAGAGAGAGACAGACAGAGAGACAAAGAGAGAGAGAGACAGACAGACAGGGAGACAGAGAGAGACAGACAGAGAGACAAAGAGAGAGAGAGAGACAGACAGACAGGGAGACAGAGAGAGACAGACAGAGAGACAAAGAGAGAGAGAGAGACAGAGAGACAAAGAGAGAGAGACAGACAGAGAGACAAAGAGAGAGAGACAGACAGAGAGACAAAGAGAGAGAGACAGACAGAGAGACAAAGAGAGAGAGAGACGGAGAGCGAGACAGAAACAGAGACAGAGAGACAGACAGGGAGACAGAGAGAGACAGACAGAGAGACAAAGAGAGAGAGAGACAGACAGACAGGGAGACAGAGAGAGACAGACAGAGAGACAAAGAGAGAGAGAGAGACAGACAGAGAGACAAAGAGAGAGACGAAGAGAGTGAGACAGAGAGACAGAGAGACCAAGAGAGAGAGAGGAGAAGAGTGAGATTGGTGGGGGCTTCATGTAAGCAGTGGTAGAAAAAGTACCCAACAGTCATACTTGAGTAGAAGTAAAGATATCTTAATAGAAAATGACTCAAGTAAAAGTGATATTCACCCAGTAAAATACTACTTGAGTAAAATTCTACAAGTATTTGGTTTTAAATATACTTAAGTATCAAAAATAAATGTAATTGTAAAAATATACTTCAGTATCAAAAATAAAAGTATATATCATTTCAAATACCTTATATTAAGCAAACCAGAAGGCACCATTTTTTTAATATATATATTATATATATATATTTTTTACAGCTAGCCAGGGGCACACAGCCAGTAGATGACCAGGGACGTTCTCTTGATAAATGCGTGAATTAGACCATTTTATGTCCTGCTAAGCATTCAAAATGTAACAAGTACTTTTGGTTGTCAGTGAAAAATGTATGGAGTAAAAAGTACATTATTTTCCTTAGGAATGTTGTGAAGTAAAAGTTACAAAAAACATAAATAGTAAAGTACAGATACACAAAAAAAACGACTTAAGTAGTACTTTAAAGTATTTTGTACTTAAGTACTTTACACCACTGCATGTAACTTAGGGGCTTCATGTAACTCAGCCCCAGTGACAGTAGTATTGTTGCCAAGACAACACAAACAGATTAAACAGCTGTGAGACTGTTATAGCTCTTCAATTATCACCCCCCTGGTGCAGCTGTGAGACTGTTATAGCTCTTCAATTATCACCCCCCTGGTGCAGCTGTGAGACTGTTATCCTCTCTGGGGTAGGGGGCAGTATTTTGACATCCGGATGAAAAGCGTGCCCAAAGTAAACTGCCTGTTACTCAGGCCCAGAAGCTAAGATATGCATATAATTGGTAGATCTGAATAGAAAACACTCTAAAGTTTCCAAAACTGTTAAAATAATGTCTGTGAGTATAACAGAACTGATATGGCAGGCGAAAACCTGAAACAAATCAATCCAGGAAGTGGGATTTATTTTATGTTTGTAGTTTTCCATTGACTGCCTATACAATATCCAATGACTTAGGACTCAAATTGCACTTCCTATAGATGTCAACAGTCTTTAGAAATTGTTTCAGGTTTGTATTCTGAAAAATGAGGGAGTAAGACCACTCTGAATGAGTGGATAGTGGAAAGTCCCCAGACCTGTTTGGTGCGCGCGACCTAGAGCCCTCCTTTCTTGCTTTTGTCCGGTTGAAATATTATTGATTATTATGACTAAAAACAACCTGAGGATTGATTATAAACATCGTTTGACATGTTTGTATGAACTTTACTGATACTTTTGGGATTTTTCGTCTGCCTGTTGTGACCGCCTTTGAGCCAATGGATTACTGAACAAAACGCGCCAACAAAACAGAGGTTTTTGGATATAAAGAGGGACTTTATCGAACAAAATGAACATTTATTGTGTAACATGGAGTCTTCGGAGTGCAACCATATGAAGATCATCAAGGGTAAGTGATTAATTTTATCGCTATTTCTGACTTTTGTTACTCCTCTACTTGGCTGTTAACTTATTGTAATGTTTTGTGTGCTGGACGCTGTCCTCAGATAATCACATGGTATGCTTTCGCCATAAAGCCTTTTTGAAATCTGACACAACGGCTGGATTAACAAGAAGTTAATCTTTAAACCGATGTATAACACTTGTATGTTTTATGAATTTTTAAAATGAGCATTTCTGTTTTTGAATTTGGCGCTCTGCAATTCCACCGGATGTTGGCCAGGTGGGACGGTAGCGTCCCACATACCCTAGAGAGGTTATAACTCTTCAATTATCACCCCCCTGGTGCAGATGTGAGACTGTGTTATAACCCGTCAATTATTTCCCTTGGTGCAATTATCTCCCTTGGTCCAATTATCTCCCTTGGTCCAATTATCTCCCTTGGTCCAATTATCTCCCTTGGTCCAATTATCTCCCTTGTAAACATGTCATGGCAGTTTATTGGTGGAAGAGACAGAGCAGCCCTATGACATCACTGGCCAGATGATAAAGGACGGAGTGTATAAAACATTAAGGACAACTTCTTAATATTGAGTTGCTCCCTCTTTTACCCCCCAGAACAGCCTCAATTCGTCGGGGCATTGGACTCGAAAGAGTTCCACAGTTGTCAAGTTGGCTGGATGTCCTTTTGTGTGGTAAACCATCATTTAACTAAATTAGAACAGCCTTTAAACACCATCAACTCACAGTCATGTCTAGAACCTCCTATAAACACTGGTGTGAGAAGCAAGAACCCCAGTTAGACAAAGCCAATGCATACGGACGGTGACCTTACTGTTTGACCTCAGAGAGAGGGACGGGGTGAGGGGCTTTGAGGTCCTTAGAGCTGAAATAGTGCAGGAAGGGGTACATAGATTCAAGAAAAATGGTGGGCTGGGTTAGGTAGGTTCAGATGTCTCTGTGTCAGATCACTCATTACTCTACTGTGTGTGTGTGTGTGTGTGTGTGCGTACGTGCGTGCGTACGTACGTGCGTGCGTACGTGCGTGCGCATGCGCGTGTGTTTTCGTGTTCAGATTGATATTGTGCTGTTATGCTAACAGATCACAGTGGCACCATTTGCTTTAAATCACCGTGAAGATGGTTTGACCTTTCACTACAGCGACAAAACTCTTTCTGCAGTATGTGTGTGTGTGTGTGTGTGTGTGTGTGTGTGTGTGTGTGTAGCGGGAATCCTATAAATACAAAGGTCCATGAACACACTCTATTTTGGGTGAGACAAAACTAAGAGGACAAAGGGATCTATAGTACAGTACAAGACAAAGACAGAGACAGGGTCAGAGACAGGGACAGGCACGAAGACGGAGACAAGGACAGGGACAGGCACGGAGACAGATACAGAGACAGGGACAGGCACGAAGATAGAGACAGGAACAGGCACGGAGACAGATACAGAGACGGAGACAGAGGCAGGGACAGGCACGGAGACAGATACAGAGGCAGGGACAGGCACGGAGACAGATACAGAGGCAGGGACAGGCACGGAGACAGATACAGAGGCAGGGACAGGCACGGAGACAGATACAGAGACAGGGACAGGCACGGAGACAGAGACAGGCTCGGAGACAGAGACAGAGGCAGGGACAGGCACGAAGATAGAGACAGGAACAGGCACGGAGACAGATACAGAGACGGAGACAGAGGCAGGGACAGGCACGGAGACAGATACAGAGGCAGGGACAGGCACGGAGACAGATACAGAGACAGGGACAGGCACGGAGACAGAGACAGGCTCGGAGACAGAGACAGAGACAGGGACAGGCACGGAGACAGAGACAGGCTCGGAGACAGAGACAGGGACAGGCATGAAGACAGAGACAGGCGCAAGCACGGAGACAGATACAGAGACAGGGACAGGCACAAAGACAGAGACAGGAACAGGCACGGAGACAGATACAGAGACGGAGACAGAGGCAGGGACAGGCACGGAGACAGATACAGAGGCAGGGACAGGCACGGAGACAGATACAGAGACAGGGACAGGCACGGAGACAGAGACAGGCTCGGAGACAGAGACAGAGACAGGGACAGGCACGGAGACAGAGACAGGCTCGGAGACAGAGACAGAGACAGGGACAGGCATGAAGACAGAGACAGGCGCAAGCACGGAGACAGATACAGAGACAGGGACAGGCACAAAGACAGAGACAGGAACAGGGATAGAGACAGAGAGAGAGACAGGGACAGGAACAGAGATGTTATTCCAGTGTTTACGTACCTTATCTAGTTTAGCTTCGATCTCCACCACATCTGTCTCCACCTCATCAATACCTGCCCTGCAGAAACAAGACAGACAGACAGGTAAGTGTCTATGGTATACAGATCTAGGAGGAGGAAAGTGAGAGAGGCAGAGAAGAGGGGAGGCGAGAGACAGAGAGACTACACCGGCTCCGACGCTCGTCGGATGTGGCAGGGCTTGCAAACTATTACGGACTACAAAGGGAAGCCCAGCCGCAAGCTGCCCAGTGACACAAGCCTACCAGATGAGCTAAATTACTTATATGTGCGCTTCGAGGCAAGTAACACTGAATCATGCATGAGAGCACCAGCTGTTCCGGACGACTGTGTGATCAAACTTGCCGTAAGTCGTTCTGGATAAGAGCGTCTGCTAAATGACGTAAATGTAGCCAATGTGAGTAAGACATTTGAACAGATCAACATTCACAAGGCTGCAGGGCCAGATGGATTACCAAAATGCCAAGAGTGTGCAAAGCTGTCATCAAGACAAAGGGTGGCTATTTTGAAGAATCTCAAATATTAAATATATTTTGATTTGTTTAACACTTTTTTGGTTACTACATGATTCCATATATCTACTATGTAGAAAACAGTAAAAAAAAAAAAAAAAAACCCTTGAATGAGTAGGTGTGTCCAAACTTTTGACTTGTACTGTATATATTTTTTTGTATTTTACCTCCTTTTACTCCCCAATTTCGTTATATCCAATTGTGATCCAATTACGATCTTGTCTCATCGCTGCAACTCCCCAACGAGCTTGGGAGAGGCGAAGGTCGAGTCATGTGTCCTCAGAAACATGCACCAGCTGCACCAATGTGTCGGAGGAAACAATGTTCAAGTGACGACTGAAGTCAGCCTGCAGGCGCCCGGCCCGCCACAAGGAGCCGCTAGAGCGCGAAGAGCCAAAATTGGGTTTAATGGAATAGTAGACCCTAAGAATAATAATAGACCCTAAGAAGAATGAAAACAGTTAGCGGGCAGCGATCCACCGTCTACACCACATCCAATACACACACTCCCCACCGTTTGCAGTTAGTGAGCTAGTCAATTCAAGGTTAATGTATTGCCAATCTATGTAAGAAAGAAAAAAACATTTGATGGAAGTACAGTACAGTAAAGTGTTTCCTAATTTTACTCAAATCCCAGAATGAAAGATAGTTTTGTTCAAAAGAGCATTCATAACGCAAGTAGTTCATCTCTCTTACATGGATTTTGTGCAGTGAGGGAATCAACAACACAACCTCTGGCTGAAACTACAGAGGTTGAGATTTAGGGAATAAACCGTAGTGGATGGAGCAGACGTCATGGGAGGAGGCTGAAGTTGGCTCTTAGGGAATAAACCGTAGTGGATGGAGCAGACGTCATGGGAGGAGGCTGAAGTTGGCTCTTAGGGAATAAACCGTAGTGGATGGAGCAGACGTCATGGGAGGAGGCTGAAGTTGGCTCTTAGGGAATAAACCGTAGTGGATGGAGCAGACGTCATGGGAGGAGGCTGAAGTTGGCTCTTAGGGAATAAACCGTAGTGGATGGAGCAGACGTCATGGGAGGAGGCTGAAGTTGGCTCTTAGGGAATAAACCGTAGTGGATGGAGCAGACGTCATGGGAGGAGGCTGAAGTTGGCTCTTAGGGAATAAACCGTAGTGAATGGAGCAGACGTCATGGGAGGAGGCTGAAGTTGGCTCTTAGGGAATAAACCGGAGTGAATGGGGCAGACGTCATGGGAGGAGGCTGAAGTTGGCTCTTAGGGAATAAACCGTAGTGAATGGAGCAGACGTCATGGGAGGAGGCTGAAGTTGGCTCTTAGGGAATAAACCGGAGTGAATGGGGCAGACGTCATGGGAGGAGGCTGAAGTTGGCTCTTAGGGAATAAACCGGAGTGAATGGGGCAGACGTCATGGGAGGAGGCTGAAGTTGGCTCTATATAAACTAAAAATCATGCTCAATGCACATAGTCAAAGCTTTCCTTAATTTTGGGTCACTCACAGTGGTCAGGTATTCTGCCACTGTGTACTTTCTGTTCAGGGCCCAATAGCGTTCTAGTTTGCTCTGTTTTTCTTTTGATTCTTTCCAATTTTGTCAAGTAATGATCTTTTTTGTTTTCTCATCATTTGGCTGGGTCTAATTGCGTTGTTGTTGCTTTCCTGGGGCTCTGTGTTTCTGAACACAGTCCCCGTACTATCTGACAGAGATGACTCTTCTCCAGGTTCATCTCTCTGTAGGTGATGTTATGGAAGGATTGAGAATCACTTCGTTTTAGGTGGTTGTAGAATTTAATAGCAATTTTCTGGACTTAGCGGGAATCCTCTCAATTCTGCTCTGCATGCATTATTTGAGAGAGAGAGAGACAGAGACAGAGACACAGAGACACAGAGACAGAGAGACAGAGAGAGAGAGAGAGAGAGAGAGACAGAGAGAGAGAGAACTGTCGGAACACCCACAGATTGTTTACGTGGAGAGAGACTATCACACCCATGTTCTAGAACACACATCAGTCGTCTCCAGGGGAGATGGTGACCTCACAATCACAATGCCAAGCTTTCACTCTTTACTTCTCTTCACAAACACTGTTACTCATCCATTACACACTTTCACTGACAAGAGGAAAAAGTGCTTCTATTGAAAATACATTTGGTTTCAAAATCCCCCCGAAATATTGCATCACAAAATGTGGTGAGCCCAGAAAAACAGGTTAAATCTTGTGTTGACAGCAGAGTTTGAACCCAGCAAGCACACAACGTTCTGAGAACCATATGTTTCTTTGAGCTTGGTGAGAGTGTGCTTGTCCTGTGGTTATTTTGCATACAACCTTTCCACAACTTTCTGGCTAGGTGGGACGGTAGCGTCCCACCTAGCCAACATCCGGTGAAATTACAGAGTGCAAATTTAAAAATACAAAAGTAGTAATATTAAACATTCATGAAAATATAAGTGCTTTACACCATTCGTTGGCTTAGCAGAGAGAACAGTCTATGACTAGGGTGGTTGGAGTCTTTGACAATTTTTAGGGCCTTCCTCTGTAGGGCAGTGTGGAGTGCAATAGAGATTGCATCATCTGTGGATATGTTGGGGTGGTATGCAAATTGGAGTGAGTCTAGGGTTTCTGGGATAATGGTGTTGATGTGAGCCATGACCAGCCTTTCAAAGCACTTCATGGCTACAGATGTGAGTGCTACGGGTCGGTAGTCATTTAGGCAGGTTACCTTAGTGTTCTTGGGCACAAGGACTATGGTGGTCTGCTTAAAACATGTTGGTATTACAGACAATCAGGGACATGTTGAAAATGTCAATGAAGACACCTGCCAGTTGGTCAGCACATGCCCGGAGCACATCCTGGAAATCCGCCTGGCCCTGCAGCCTTGTGAATGTTGACCTGTTTAAAGGTCTTACTCACACCGGCTGCGGAGAACGTGATCACAGAATCTTCTGAAACAGCTGGTGCTCTCATGCATGTCTCAGTGTTATTTGCCTCAAAGCGAGCATAGAAGTAGTTGAGCTCGTCTGGTAGGCTCGTGTCACTGGGCAGCTCTCGACTGTGCTTCCCTTTGTAGTCCATAATAGTTTTCAAGCCCTGCCACATCCGACAAGCGTCAGAGCAGGTGTAGTACGATTCAATCTTAGTCCTGTATTGACGCCTTGCCTGTTTGATGGTTTGTCGGAGGGCATATTGGGATTTCTTATAAGCTTCCGGGTTAGAGTCCCGCTCCTTGAAAGCGGCAGCTCTACCCTTAGCTCAGTGTGGATGTTGCCTGTAATCCATGGCTTCTGGTTGGGGTATGTGCGTACGGTCACTGTGGGGATGACGTCATCGATGCACTTATTGATAAAGCCAGTGGCTGATGTGGTGAACTCCTCAATGCCATCGGAGGAATCCCGGAACATATTCCAGTCTGTGCAAAACAGTCCTGTAGTTTAGCATCTGCTTCATCTGATCACTTTTTTATTGATCTAGTCACAGGTGCTTCGTGCTTTAATATTTGCTTGTAAGCAGGACAAAGGAGGATAGAATTATGGTCAGATTTGCCAAATGGAGGGCGAGGGAGAGCTTTGCATGTGTCTCTGTGTGTGGAGTAAAGGTGGTCCAGAGTTTTTTTCCCCCTCTGGTTGCATATTTAATAACATGCTGGTAGAAATTGGTTTAAACAAATTTAAGTTTCCCTGCATTCAAGTCTGCATACTTCCCTGCATACTAGGAGCGCCACCTCTGGGTGGGCGTTTTCTTGTTTGCTGATGGCGGAATACAGGAATACATTCAATGCTGTTTTAGTGCCAGCCTCTGATTGTGGTGGTATGTTAACAGCTACGAGAAATACAGATGAAAACTCTCTAGGTAGATAGTGTGGTCTACAGCTTATCATGAGATACTCTACCTCAGGCGAGCAATAGCTCGAGACTTCATTAGATATCGTGCAGCAGCTGTTATTTACAAAAATACTTTCCAAAACTGTCCTGCTTAGATTGACTGATCGGGCGATGCTCTCACTTCTGTTTGTTTGGGGGTCTTGTTTTGGGGTCTTGTTTGGGGTCTTGTTTGGGGTCTTGTTTGGGGTCTTGTTTGGGTCTTGTTTGGGGTCTTGTTTGGGGGTCTTGTTTGGGGGTCTTGTTTGGGGGTCTTGTTTGGGGTCTTGTTTTGAGTCTTGTTTGGGGTCTTGTTTGGGGTCTTGTTTGGGGTCTTGTTTGGGGTCTTGTTTGGGGTCTTGTTTTGAGTCTTGTTTTGAGTCTTGTTTTGAGTCCTGTGTAATCCTATTTCCTTGACAGACAGCTTTAGTGATCTTCCACAGTGCTGTGAGCTGTGTGTCTAGGCCCACTCTACTGTGAGCAATGAACATGATGTTGTTATCCCCTCTCATACTGTATACACACACACACACACACAGAGATACACTCCATCATGGTCTCACGGTTAACTTGCGTGCAGACACAATCATTCTGACAAACACCCACAAACAAGTCTGTCCTTCTCAATCTTTGAGAGGATCTGCAGAGAAGAATGGGAGAAACTCCCCGAATACAGGTGTGCCAATCTTGTAGCATCATACCCAAGAAAACAGGATTTTAGAAGAAGACTCGATGCTGTAATTGCTGCCAAACGTGATTCAACTGAGTAAAGGGTCTGAATACTTACTTATGGAAATGTGATATTTCAGTTTTATTTATTTTTCCTTTTTGTTTCTAAAATCCTGTTTTTGCTTTGTCATTATGGGGTATTGTGATGTCATTGTGGGGTATTGTGTGTAGATTGATGAGGGGAAGAAGATTTAATCAATTTTAGAATGAGACTGTAACATAACAAAACGTGGAAAAAAGTCAAGGGCTCGGAGTACTTCCCGAATGCACTGTATACTGTGTGTGTGGTCGACTGATCGTTGGATCAATCAAGGCAAGGAGTGTGTGAGTGTGTGTGTGTCTGTGTGTGTGAATGACAAGCAGCTGACTCAGTGACCTACTGTATTAGCAACAGCCTAATTTCCTGAAAGCATCAGGTGCATGGACGGGCAACACTAGACTCTACACTCACAGATGTTACACACACACAGAGACACACACACACAGAAACACAAAGACACACACACAGAGACACACACAGAGACACACACACAGACACACACACACAGACACACAAACAGACACAGAAACACAAAGACACACACACAGAGACACACACACAGACACAGAGACACACACACAGACACACAAACAGACACAGAGACACAAAGACACACACACACAGAGACACAGAGACAGACAGACATTATGTTCCATTCTCATTTTCATCATATCCATCCTCCTCGCCCCCCAGAACCAACTACAAACACTTCTGAATTTCCCCCTCGCAGAATCCTAAGTAGGCAGTTCCATAGCAATGATTCAGTGAACGCGATTACCATAGCAACAGGCCTCAACGTTACTCACACTTATTGTGTATTTTGAGAGCAGCTCGCCGCTGACTAATTAGCTATTTGTCTAATCTCTGTCTTGTCCTCTTTCTAAAACTTCCCTCTGTATCTGTCTATATCTGTCTTTACAGTGGCTTGCGAAAGTATTCACCCCCCTTGGGCGTTTATTCCTATTTTGTTGCCTTACAACCTGGAATTAAAATAGATTTTTGGGGGGTTTGTATCATTTGATTTACACAACATGCCTACCACTTTGAAGATGCAAAATATTTTTAATTGTGAAACAAGACAAGAAATAAGACAAAAAAAAATGGAAAACTTGAGCGTGCATAACTATTCACCCCCCAAAGTCAATACTTTGTAGAGCCACCTTTTGCTGCAATTACAGCTGCAAGTCTCTTGGGGTATGTCTCTATTAGCTTGGCACATCTAGCCACTGGGATTTTTGCCCATTCTTCAAGGCAAAACTGCTCCAGCTCCTTCAAGTTGGATGGGTTCCGCTGGTGTACAGCAGTCTTTAAGTCATACCACAGATTCTCAATTGGATTGCGGTCTGGGCTTTGACTAGGCCATTTCAAGACATTTAAATGTTTCCCCTTAAACTATTCAAGTGATGCTTTAGCAGTATGCTTAGGGTCACTGTCCTGCTGGAAGGTGAACCTCCGTCCCAGTCTCAAATCTCTGGAAGACTGAAACAGGTTTCCCTCAAGAATTTCCCTGTATTTAGGGCCATCCATCATTCTGACCAGTTTCCCAGTCTCTGCCGATGAAAACACCCCCACAGCATGATGCTGCCACTACCATGCTTCACTGTGGGGATGGTTTTGTCCCTCTCTCTAGTTATTTAATGTGGTTTGGCTCATCATCATAGATCTCTCTCTCTCTCTCTCTCTCTCTCTCTCTCTCTCTCTCTCGAAATGCAACTTTTAGTTATCTAGCTGTGTTGTATTAGTTAATCTAGCTGTGTTGTATTAGTTATCTAGCTGTGTTGTATTAGTTATCTAGCTGTGTTGTATTAGTTATCTAGCTGTGTTGTATTAGTTATCTAGCTGTGTTGTATTAGTTATCTAGCTGTGTTGCATTAGTTATCTAGCTGTGTTGCATTAGTTATCTATTCCCAAGTACGCACACACACACACAGCTAAATGTGTCCCTTGTCCCGTCTATTTACCGCACAGTAACAGCCCTGGTGCTCTCTGTCTCTCTATTTACCCCCAGAGTAACAGCCCTGGTGCTCTCTGTCTCTCTATTTACCCACAGTAACAGCCCTGGTGCTCTCTGTCTCTCTATTTACCCACAGTAACAGCCCTGGTGCTCTCTGTCTCTCTATTTACCCACAGTAACAGCCCTGGTGCTCTCTGTCTCTCTATTTACCCAGAGTAACAGCCCTGGTGCTCTCTGTCTCTCTATTTACCCCCAGAGTAACAGCCCTGGTGCTCTCTGTCTCTCTATTTACCCCCAGAGTAACAGCCCTGGTGCTCTCTGTCTCTCTATTTACCCACAGTAACAGCCCTGGTGCTCTCTGTCTCTCTATTTACCCACAGTAACAGCCCTGGTGCTCTCTGTCTCTCTATTTACCCACAGTAACAGCCCTGGTGCTCTCTGTCTCTCTATTTACCCAGAGTAACAGCCCTGGTGCTCTCTGTCTCTCTATTTTACCCCACAGTAACAGCCCTGGTGCTCTCTGTCTCTCTATTTACCCCCCCCCAGAGTAACAGCCCTGGTGCTCTCTGTTTCTCTATTTACCCCCCCCCCCCCCCCCCCCCCCCCAGAGTAACAGCCCTGGTGCTCTCTGTTTCTCTATTTACCCCCCCCCCCCCCCCAGAGTAACAGCCCTGGTGCTCTCTGTCTCTCTATTTACCCCCCCCCCAGAGTAACAGCCCTGGTGCTCTCTGTCTCTCTATTTACCCCCCCCCCCCCCCCAGAGTAACAGCCCTGGTGCTCTCTGTCTCTCTATTTACCCCCCCCCCCCCCCAGAGTAACAGGCCCTGGTGCTCTCTGTTTCTCTATTTACCCCCCCCCCCCCCCAGAGTAACAGCCCTGGTGCTCTCTGTCTCTCTATTTACCCCCCCCCAGAGTAACAGCCCTGGTGCTCTCTGTCGCTCTATTTACCCACAGTAACAGCCCTGGTGCTCTCTGTCTCTCTATTTACCCACAGTAACAGCCCTGGTGCTCTCTGTCTCTCTATTTACCCAGAGTAACGATTTTTTGGATGTCTCTAGGGCTATTGGGTTGGATGCTGGTCTAATTTCAATTGATCAGGAAAAGGCATTTGACCGAGTTGAACATCAATATTTATGGCGCACTTTGGAGGCGTTTGGGTTCAGCTCTGGTTTTATTGCCATGATAGAGGTGATATATGGTGACATTGAAAGTGTATTGAAAGTTAACGGTGGTTTGAGTGCTCCTTTTAAAGTGTGTAGAGGTATTAGGCAGGGATGTTCTTTGTCGGGAATGTTATATGCCATTGCTATAGAGCCACTACTAAATAGCATTAGAAGTCGCATTGAAGGGGTGTACCTTTCAAGGGATATTCCTCCTATTCGTCTCTCAGCCTATGCTGGTGATGTAGTTGTTTTAGTGAAAAATCAAGTGGAGGTGGATAGTTTGAGTCTAATGGTTGATCGTTTTAGGGGAATATCCTCTGCAAAGGTAAATTGGGAAAAGAGTTGTGCTTTACAGATTGGAGAATGGTCTGGAGGGATCATGGCTTTGCCAGGGGGCTGGAATGGTGTAAGGGAGGTTTTAAGTATCTTGGAGTGTACCTAGGGGATGAGGGGACTATGGAAAAAAATTATATTGGGGTGGTTGAAATGGTGGAAGGGAGGATAAGGAAATGGCATTGGTTGCTATCTCGTATGTCATATAGGGGGCGCACTATTATAGTTAACAATGTGATTGCCTCTGCACTGTGGCATCGGTTGTCAGTTTTAGAACCACCATCTGGCCTTCTGGCTAAGATACAGGCAATAATTGTGGATTTCTTTTGGGATAAATATCACTGGGTTCCACAAAGTGTTTTGTATTTGTCAAAAGAGGAGGGGGGACAAGGTCTTGTACATCTTGCTAGTAGGGCTGCTGCTTTCCGGTTGCAGTTTATTCAAAGGTTGCTTTACGGACCGGAACATGTGGTTTGGAGAGGGGTGGCAGGTCTTGTATTACAGCAGGTTGGAGGATTAGGTTTAAAGAAAGCTTTATTTTTGGTTGATAGTAGCCAGATTTCTAGGGAGGGAATACCTCCGTTTTACAGAGGCCTTCTTAGGGTGTGGAGCATAATGAAGGTGTCCAGACGAACTTCAGCGGAGTCAGTGCATTGGCTGTTGGAGGAACCTCTGGTGTATGGGGCAAGACTGGATTGCACAACTGCAGCTGTTCCACATTTTTCCAACATTCTGGTGGAGGGCAAAATCATCACCTTAAAACAGTTAATGGCCATGGCTGGGCCCGCCTTAATGGATGGAAGACGGGTGGCTGAACATTTGGGGGTGAGGTCGGAAAGGATTGTAGGACAACTGCTGGGAAGCTGCAGGAAGGCTTTGTCAGCAGAAGAGTGGGGTATGCTTCATAGCCACAAGAAGAAGGTACAAGATGAAGACGTCTCATTTCCAAGACTAGGGATTACACCAAATATCCCAGAGTCAGAAAGAAAGGCGATATTACTGGATTTGAGAGGGTTGGAAGAGGTGGGTTTGGATGAGGTGAATGGGAAAGACTTATATAGGGGGTGTGTCAAGGTGTTGAATAAAGATAAATTGAAAAATAGAAAAGACACTCCATGGAGGGTAAAATTGGGCATTGATGACAAGGTAAAGCCAGCATGGAGAGAACTGTACAAGCCACTGTTACAAAAGGGTACTGGTGATATGCAATGGAGGGTGTTGCATGGCATAATTGCAGTTAATGCTTTTATATCTGTTATTAACTCAGATGTTGGAGATGGATGTCCTTTTTGTAATATAAGAGAAACCATTTTTCACTGTTTTATGGAGTGTGAGAGGATAAAAACCTCTCTTGGAAATGCTGGAGTCTTTGTTTAAAGCTGTAGGGGAGATTTTCAATAACACTGTTTTTATTTTGGGGTTTCAATATAGAAAGCAACAGAAAAGAAAATGTCAACTGCTAAATTTTATTTGGGGACAAGCAAAGATGTAAATGTTTCTAAGTAGGAAACATAAGATAGAAACGGGATATGGGAAGGATGTAAGATGTGTTTTTAAAGGATTTTTTTTAAATACATTTTATATTTATTTTATTCATTTTTTATATTTTTTATTTGTTCATTTTATTATTATTTTTGTTTTTTTTATCTTTTTCAACAACAAAAAAATGTATTTTTTTTTTTTTTAGGAATTACATTTGGTGTTTCATTTCTGAAAAGGCAGTGTGTCATTATTTATGTTAACACTTGAGTATAAAATAAAGGTTTTATAATAACTCACTCTTCTCTCTCTCTCTCTCTCTCTCTCTCTCATAGAACATCACAGGCTCACACCAACACAGAGGCATCATGGGATAGAGGAAGAGAACGAGAGGAGGATGCCGAGAGGGCAAGGCAGATGGCCCTGTGTTGCTGTGGGCCCGGGGTCACGGGGGTCGTAGAGGGATCAGGGGAATGTCCCACTGTGTTCCCCGCTGCTGGAACATTACACACTGTCTCCGAGGGAAAGAGGGAGTGGCTGACGGAAGTTAAGAGAGCGATAGAAGGAAATAGAGAAATAGAGAAAGAGAGAGAGAGAGAGAGAGAGAGAGAGAGAGAGAGAGAGAGAGAGAGAGAGAGAGAGAGAGAGAGAGGAGAGAGAGAGAGAGAGAGAGAGAGAGAGAGAGAGAGAGAGAGAGAGAGAGAGAGAGAGAGAGAGAGAGAGAGAGAGAGAGGAGAGAGAGAGAGAGAGAGAGAGAGAGAGAGAGAGAGAGAGAGAGAGAGAGAGAGATACTTTAGGCCCAGTCTAAAACAACCCCCTGGGGTCCCGTGTGGCTCAGTTGGTAGACCATGGCACTTGCACCGCCTGAGTAGTGGGTTCGAATTCCCATGGGGGACCAG
The DNA here is from genome assembly GCF_965601325.2 of Salmo salar. Lineage (NCBI taxonomy): Eukaryota > Metazoa > Chordata > Actinopteri > Salmoniformes > Salmonidae > Salmo > Salmo salar. Next base: position 102,738,101 of record NC_138302.1, read on the forward strand.
TATGAAAAAGTCCTTCCCCAAGCCCCCTCTCCTTCCCCAAGCCCCTTCTCCTTCCCCAAGCCCCGTTCTCCTTCCCCAAGCCCCTTCTCCTTCTCCAAGCCCCTTCCCCAATCCCCTTCTCCTTCCCCAAGCCCCTTCCCCAATCCCCTTCCCCAAGCCCCCTCTCCTTCCCCAAGCCCCTTCTCCTTCTCCAAGCCCCTTCCCCAATCCCCTTCTCCTTCCCCAAGCCCCTTCCCCAAGCCCCTTCTCCAAGCCCCTTCCCCAATCCCCTTCCCCAAGCCCCCTCTCCTTCCCCAAGCCCCCTCTCCTTCCCCAAGCCCCATTCTCCTTCCCCAAGCCCCCTTCACTGTTTGTCATTCTCAGTGGACTGGCTAGTCACAGTAAATCATATGATTACACACGCTAGCTAACACAGATGGATGGACACAGCTTGAGAAACAATAGCTAATGAAACCTTCTCACACTCCTGAGACAGATATCACTCCGTAACTAACCATAACCCTGGTCACGGGGACTCAGAGATATCTAGAACGTGAACAGCTGAGCATTCCGGAGTGTTCCGGGTCGCCTCATCCAGATCGTAGGGATCTTCCTGAGAAAATGGACGTGTGTTTGTTCATGAGCAGATCATCCTGGGAAGAACCAGCAGGGTAACATATGTGTGTGTCCGTTTGTGTCGTCCTCTTCCTCTACAAACCTACCGGTGTGTTTAGATCACAGCTCAATGTTTATACCAGTCTGTCTGTGTGTTTGCTTCTCAGTGAACGAAGACTGGAAACAGACTGTGATGGATGTGCTGATTCCGTTATACGAGGCTGGTCGAAGACATTAGTCTTGATAAGACACGTAGTATAGATGAAGGGCCTTGTCAGAGACGACAGTGTACGCTACACTGTATTGTGTTGAATCCATCTTTTGTAAACAACGTATCTTTGTAAAAAATCCCTCTGGAAACATACCTCGTATAGTTCCATATCGGAACAGAACAATAACGGTGTCCGTATTCCCCAGATCCTAGAACAGAACAATAACTGGGTCCGTATTCTCCAGATCATAGAACAGAACAATAACGGTGTCCGTATTCCCCAGATCCTAGAACAGAACAATAACGGTGTCCGTATTCTCCAGATTCTAGAACAGAACAATAACGGTGTCCGTATTCTCCAGATTCTAGAATAGAACAATAACGGTGTCCGTATTCTCCAGATTCTAGAACAGAACAATAACGGTGTCCGTATTCTCCAGATTCTAGAACAGAACAATAACGGTGTCCGTATTCCCCAGATTCTACAACAGAACAATAACGGTGTCCGTATTCTCCAGATCCTAGAACAGAACAATAACGGTGTCCGTATTCCCCAGATCCTAGAACAGAACAATAACTGGGTCCGTATTCTCCAGATCCTAGAACAGAACAATAACGGTGTCCGTATTCTCCAGATTCTAGAACAGAACAATAACGGTGTCCGTATTCCCCAGATCCTAGAACAGAACAATAACGGTGTCCGTATTCCCCAGATCTTAGAACAGAACAATAACGGTGTCCGTATTCTCCAGATTCTAGAACAGAACAATAACGGTGTCCGTATTCCCCAGATTCTACAACAGAACAATAACGGTGTCCGTATTCTCCAGATCCTAGAACAGAACAATAACGGTGTCCGTATTCCCCAGATCCTAGAACAGAACAATAACTGGGTCCGTATTCTCCAGATCCTAGAACAGAACAATAACGGTGTCCGTATTCCCCAGATCCTAGAACAGAACAATAACGGTGTCCGTATTCTCCAGATTCTAGAACAGAACAATAACGGTGTCCGTATTCTCCAGATTCTAGAACAGAACAATAACGGTGTCCGTATTCTCCAGATTCTAGAACAGAACAATAACGGTGTCCGTATTCTCCAGATCCTAGAACAGAACAATAACGGTGTCCGTATTCTCCAGATTCTAGAACATAACAATAACGGTGTCCGTATTCTCCAGATTCTAGAACAGAACAATAACGGTGTCCGTATCCCCCAGATTCTAGAACAGAACAATAACGGTGTCCGTATTCCCCAGATTCTAGAACAGAACAATAACGGTGTCCGTATTCCCCAGATTCTAGAACAGAACAATAACGGTGTCCGTATTCCCCAGATCTTAGAACAGAACAATAACGGTGTCCGTATCCCCCAGATTCTAGAACAGAACAATAACGGTGTCCGTATTCTCCAGATTCTAGAACAGAAACATTCTATTCTCAAAGCATTCTAAGTGATGTCATCACCAGTGATAAGCTACACTCACAAATATTCTACTGCTGTTAAGACAATATTCCAATTCTGTTAAACCAATGATTAACTCATCAGAGTTCAGCCTCTCTCTCTCTATCGGTCTGTGAGCCAGCAGCTAGCAGTGACACTAACTCATCACAAAGCCTGCCTTCAGCCTCTCTATGTAGCTAAACCAGGCAGGGACAGCGTTGCAAAGAAAAAGCCATCTCTCTTAATTAAGATGGGCAAAAGAACAGAGACTGGACAGAGGAACTCTGCCTAGAAGGCCAGCATCCCGGAGTCGTCTCTTCACTGTTGACGTTGAGACTGGTGTTTTACGGATACTATATAATGAAGCTGCCAGTTGAGGACTTGTGAGGCGTCTGTTTCTCAAACTAGACACTCTCGTGTACTTGTTCTCTTGCTTAGTTGTGCACCGGGGCCTCCCACTCCTCTTTCTATTCTGGTTAGAGCCAGTTTGCACTGTTCTGTGAAGGGAGTAGTAAACATCGAGATCTTCAGTTTCTTGGCAATTTCTCACATGAAATGCCTTCATTTCTCAGAACAAGAATAGACTGATGAGTTTCAGAAGAAAGGTCTTTGTTTCTGGCCCTTTTGAGCCTGTAATCGAACCCACAAATGCTGATTCTTCAGATACTCAACTAGTCTAAAAGAAGGCCAGTTTTATTGCTTCTTTAATCGGAACAACAGTTTTCAGCTGTGCTAACATAATTGCAAAAGGGTTATCTAATGATCAATTAGCCTTTTAAAATGATAAACTTGGATTAGCTAACACAACGTGCAATTGGAACACAGGAGTGATGGTTGCTGATAATGGGCCTCTGTACGCCTATGTAGATATTCCATAAAAAATCCACCGTTTCCAGCTACAATAGTCATTTACAACATTAACAATGTCTACACTATATTTCTGATCAAGTTGATGTTATTTTAATGGAAAAAAATGTATACAATTCTTTCAAAAACAAGGACATTTCTAAGTGACCCCAAACATTTCAACAGGTTGTGTATTTTTTATTTACATTTTTTGCTAAAAATGTTTGGCTCAAAATAGATGGGTCTCTACCCCACCTGCCCTGAATGACGGGTCGCCACTGCCTTAATATGATGTGGTAGGCAACATGGAAAACACAGCCAATCACAGTGAGGAGTCAACAGTAAGGTCATACAATACATAGGCTGATCTGAAGCATCCTCAACACCACAGAGTTTTAATTCCCTCATGGGTCCTATCATACTGAACGTTTATCTGGAATAAGAAAGATAAGATATTTACATAGTATCAGGAAATGCTTTTGATTTGACATCCTGTGTGAATGGAGATTGAGAGATGAGATAGTAGAAAGACAGGCAGTCTGAGGCGGGTGAGCTTCAGGGAACACTATGCCTCCCTACATTCCCTGTTATAGTGTCAGGCTAGCTGGGTACAAGGATCTACAACTGATACCATAAACAGCACTACTCAGCTCCTATAGAATGTCTGAGACAGACAGAGAGAGTATGAAGTCTGAAGCCAGAGAGAGTAGGAAGTCTGAAGCCAGAGAGAGTAGGAAGTCTGAAGCCAGAGAGAGTAGGAAGTCTGAAGCCAGAGAGAGTAGGAAGTCTGAAGCCAGAGAGAGTAGGAAGTCTGAAGCCAGATAGAGTAGGAAGTCTGAAGCCAGAGAGAGTAGGAAGTCTGAAGCCAGATAGAGTAGGAAGTCTGAAGCCAGAGAGAGTAGGAAGTCTGAAGCCAGAGAGAGTATGAAGTCTTAGGAGAGAAAGAGGGTGAGAAAGGGAGATAGAGATAAAAAGAGGGAAAGAGAGGCAGAGTGCAAGAGATAAAGAGAGAGAATGAATGAATTGCAGATTGAGAAAGGGAGATAGAGATAAAGAGAGAGAGGGAGAATGAATGAATCGCAGATTGAGAAAGGGAGATAGAGATAAAGAGAGAGAGGGAGAATGAATGAATCCCAGATTGAGAAACAGAATGAATGGTTTGTTTCCTGTTCTCCTTGGCAGGGCTGTCTGGCCGTGAGAAGATAAGCCTGACCGTGTGTTCAGTATAGGTACATTATATGTGAGGGCAATGTCGTATATCAGAAAGACAGATTGAGTTAGAGAGAGAGAGAGAGAGAGAGAGAGAATAGGAGCCAGAGTTAACCAGCAATGTTCCAGTCTGGTTCAAGTCCGCTGTTTCTCTGTTCCCAACAGAAAACAGAGAAGACCATCATGCAGACTAGACCCATATAGCTGATCTCTGAGCTAGACCAGAACACTGCAGGACCATTAAACTCCCTGTACAGATAGCTACCTTGTCTGGCCTCCTGCCACACCCACACACACCTCCCGAGGATCTGCTGGCCCAACAGAGCGATTCTGCAGGCGGAAAAGGGAACATTTATGGTCCTGAAAGTGTGGGAATGAGAATATAAGGGAATGATCTATCTCCTTCTGCTGACTGTTAAATGGAATGTTTTCATTTGGCTGTGTTGGATTTACATAGATATACAGTTAGATAGGATGTACTGTAAAACTAAACAATATAAATCTGATGAGAGTTTGTTTCTGGAAGCTCGATCTGAATAGGTTTGAACCGGTATTTGGCAGTTCTGAAAACACATCTAGAGAACCGGCCTCATATCAACCACCATCCTCGTGGAGGTTTCGGGAAAGGAAAAGACAAATCTATATTTTTATTTTCCTGCAGAGCAAGAAAATTGGTTTGTCAGTCAAGTTGCTTCGAACCTCAATTAGTTCTAGTTCACACAGGACAGTTGTGTGCCAGACGGCTCGAGGGAGGGACACAAAACTTTGTCTGAAAAAAACATCCAACCAGCCATACAATCTGCTACCAACTATCAAAACCAACCAGCCATACAATCTGCTACCAACTAACCAGCCAGCCATACAATCTGCTACCAACTAACAAAACCAACCAGCCATACAATCTGCTACCAACTAACAAAACCAACCATACAATCTGCTACCAACTAACAAAACCAACCAGCCATACAATCTGCTACCAACTAACAAAACCAACCATACAATCTGCTACCAACCAACCAGCCATACAATCTGCTACCAACCAACCAGCCATACAATCTGCTACCAACCAACCAGCCATACAATCTGCTACCAACCAACCAGCCATACAATCTGCTACCAACCAACCAGCCATACAATCTGCTACCAACCAACCAGCCATACAATCTGCTACCAACCAACCAGCCATACAATCTGCTACCAACCAACCAGCCATACAATCTGCTACCAACCAACCAGCCATACAATCTGCTACCAACCAACCAGCCATACAATCTGCTACCAACCAACCAACCAACTATACAATCTGCTACCAACCAACCAGCCATACAATCTGCTACCAACCAACCAGCCATACAATCTGCTACCAACCAGCCAGCCATACAATCTGCTACCAACCAACCAACTATACAATCTGCTACCAACCAACCAGCCATACAATCTGCTACCAACCAACCAGCCATACAATCTGCTACCAACCAACCAGCCATACAATCTGCTACCAACCAACCAGCCATACAATCTGCTACCAACCAACCAACCATACAATCTGCTACCAACCAACCAACCAGCCATACAATCTGCTACCAACCAACCAGCCATACAATCTGCTACCAACCAACCAGCCATACAATCTGCTACCAACCAGCCAGCCATACAATCTGCTACCAACCAACCAACTATACAATCTGCTACCAACCAACCAGCCATACAATCTGCTACCAACCAACCAGCCATACAATCTGCTACCAACCAACCAGCCATACAATCTGCTACCAACCAACCAGCCATACAATCTGCTACCAACCAACCAACCATACAATCTGCTACCAACCAACCAACCAGCCATACAATCTGCTACCAACCAACCAACCAGCCATACAATCTGCTACCAACCAACCAACCAGCCATACAATCTGCTACCAACCAACCAACCAGCCATACAATCTGCTACCAACCAACCAGCCATACAATCTGCTACCAACCAACCAGCCATACAATCTGCTACCAACCAACCAACCAGCCATACAATCTGCTACCAACCAACCAACCAGCCATACAATCTTCTACCAACCAACCAGCCATACAATCTTCTACCAACCAACCAGCCATACAATCTGCTACCAACCAACCAGCCATACAATCTGCTACCAACCAACCAGCCATACAATCTGCTACCAACCAACCAGCCATACAATCTGCTTCCAACCAACCAACCATACAATCTGCTACCAACCAACCATAAAATCTGCTTCCAACCAACCATACAATCTGCTACCAACCAACCAGCCATACAATCTGCTACCAACCAACCAGCCATACAATCTGCTACCAACCAACCAGCCATACAATCTGCTACCAACCAACCAGCCATACAATCTGCTACCAACCAACCAGCCATACAATCTGCTTCCAACCAACCAACCATACAATCTGCTACCAACCAACCATAAAATCTGCTTCCAACCAGCCATACAATCTGCTACCAACCAACCAGCCATACAATCTGCTACCAACCAACAAAACCAACCAGCCAAAAAGACTAGATCTCAAACAACACTTTACCATGCTTTGGTCTAGATCACAATGATGTCTGTGTGTATTTGTGTGTGTGTGTGTCTGTGTGTATGTGTGTGTGTGTGTGTGTCTGTGTGTGTGTGTGTGTCTGTGTGTAGTTGTGTGTGTATTTGTGTGTATGTGTGTGTGTGTCTGTGTGTATTTGTGAGTGTGTGTCTGTGTGTATTTACTCATTCAGTCCCTCCCCAACAGAGCTGCCAGGTTACCAAGGCAACATCCTCCTGTAACCGTGGAGAGAGACATCCATCTCATAGATGGACAGGTGTCAGGCGAGAAAAGGGAGGGAGCAGAGTTGCTCCAGAGGGACACACACACACACACACACACACACACACACACACACACACACACACACACACACATCTAGACCCAATCTTTCCTCCCACCCATCCCCTCCCGAGCACCAATAACATCAGAGATCTATATCCCACAATCCTTTGAAGTCCTGGAACCGCGTTTTCACACTTCCGACATGAAAGATCTCTCCCCTGGTGTTCACAGTAGGCGTGCCAAATATCACCTCCGCAACAACCCCAACCTCGCTTCTCCTCAAAGGAAGGAAAATATTTTCCCAAATTGTTGGGGGGGGGATTGTGTGGTTTTACGAGTCCTCGACACTCGTGTTGTTGCCCTTACACTTATGAACGGTGAGAGGTTAAGAGGTCAATAGCTGGTTAAATGGATGCTTCTCTGAAGAGGACAGAGTCTGGAGCGTTTAAAAAATAAATCATAATTTCATCTTTATTTAACCAGGTAGGCCAGTTGAGAACAGGTTCTCATTTACAACTGCGACCTGGCCAAGATAAAGCAAAGCAGTGTGACACAAACAACAACACAGAGTTACACATAAACAAACGTACAGTCAATAACACAACAGAAAAATCTATATACAGCGTGTGCAAATGTAGTTAGATTAGGGAAGTAAGGCAATAAATAGGCCATAGTGGTGAAATAATTACTATTTAGCAATTAAATACTGGAGTGATAGATGTGCAGAAGATGAATGTGCAAGTAGAGATACTGGGGTGCAAAAGAGCAAGATAAATAAATAACAGTATGGGGATGAGGTAGGTAGATGGGCTGTTTATAGATGGGCTATGTACAGGTGCAGTGATCTGTGAGCTGCTCTGACAGTTGGTGCATAAAGTTAATGAGGGAGATATGAGTCTCCAGCTTCAGTGATTTTTGCAGTTCGTTCCAGTCATTGGCAGCAGAGAACTGGAAGGAAAGGCGGCCAATAGAGGAGTTGGCTTTGGGGGTGAGCAGTGAGATATACCTGCTGGAGCGCGTGCTACGGGTGGGTGTTGCTATGGTGACCAGTGAGCTGAGATAAGGCGGGGCTTTACCTAGCAAAGACTTATAGATGACCTGGAGCCAGTGGGTTTGGCGACGAATATAGAGGACATTGACTCCAGGTTGCAGCTAGATGAATTACATTTTTAATTGATAGGTGCAATATCCATATCACAAGAGGCTGTGATATTTTCAAAAGCCTTAGCCATCTCTAATACACATATATTTTTTTAAACTTCTGATTTATTGCTCGAGTTGACAAGAGTTCTCTCTACTTTTTTGTACAGCATTAAACGTCCATGAACAATCTGTTTGATGTGGCCCCCAAAAAAAACGTTTTAACACACGGTAGAATTGTAGCGCAATGATTGGGCTTCTAAAACTGTCTGTCAGATTTTCCACTCCAAGGCTCTGTATCTGTATGCTGTGTGATAAATAAGATGCATAACAAAATATACACACCCATCAATTTAATTCCACTAAATTATGCAAGTTAACCTATAGACCAATAAACATGACCAGTCAAATGTATTTCCATCGACTGGTATTTACATCAATGAATAATCTAAAAAAACATTATTTCACAATGGGATTTTTTTGTTCTCCTGGACAATTGGCCAGTGGCAATTTTATTTATTATCTTTTTTATTCATACATTTTTTACCAAAAGCCAGCTATTATCAGCTAACAGAAACCCTGTTGGGGACGCATTCATTGATTCCAGCCATGGCTGACTGCAGAATTATCCCAGAAACACAAGAATGACCTACACAAGGGGTAGAGAGAGAGGGGAGAAGAGAGAGATAGAAGGGAGACGAGAGAGAGTGAGAGAGAGAGAGAGAGAGAGAGAGCGAGGGAGAGCGAGAGAGAGAGAGAGACAGTTACCATGGCAGCTGAAGCTAACAGGTTATGTAGACAGAATTACAGTGTTCATCTCCATCACTCAGAGAAATCAGTCAGTGCAGAAACTTTCACACGTGGGCGAGCAGCCAGCAGTGAGCAGCCAGCAGCCAGCAGCCAGCAGCCAGCAGCCAGCAGCGAGCAGCCAGCAGCCAGCAGCGAGCAGCCAGCAGCCAGCAGCCAGCAGCCAGCAGCGAGCAGCCAGCAGCCAGCATCGAGCAGCCAGCAGCCAGCAGCGAGCAGCCAGCAGCGAGCTGGCAGACAGAGAGAGACAGAGACAGACAGAGACAGACAGAGACAGACAGAGAGAGACAGAGAGACAGAGAGAGACAGAGAGACAGAGAGCGAGATCTATGATGATGAGCCAAACCACATTAAATAACTAGAGTTCCAATCAAACAAGAGAAGCAGGCCACTTGATAAACACTCAACACTGAACGGTGCTCTCCAATCTGCTGACAATGTCAATAACACTGACTTCTAATGGTTCCCTATTCCCTATATAGTGCCCTACTTAAGCCCCTTGGCCCATAGGATAGTGCACTACTTTTGACCAGGATCTGTAGGCCTCTGTAGGGAATAGGGTGCCATTTGGGAAAGCCAATGTGAACAACGCTAACTCAGACATCACTGAGAAATGGCAGCCTCTTCACCTTCACACAAGGACTCAAATGGCACCATGGGATCTGCTAAAACACTAGACGATAGGGTGCCATTTGGGACGCATTCTAATCACAGTGGGACTCGTGTTTTATCCTTCAACCACAGAGGGACTAGTGTCTTATCCTTCACCACAGAGGGACTAGTGTCTTATCCTTCCCACAGAGGGACTAGTGTCTTATCCTTCACCACAGAGGGACTAGTGTCTTATCCTTCACCGCAGAGGGACTAGTGTCTTATCCTTCACCGCAGAGGGACTAGTGTCTTATCCTTCACCACAGAGGGACTAGTGTCTTATCCTTCAACCACAGAGGGACTAGTGTCTTATCCTTCACCGCAGAGGGACTAGTGTCTTATCCTTCCCACAGAGGGACTAGTGTCTTATCCTTCACCACAGAGGGACTAGTGTCTTATCCTTCACCGCAGAGGGACTAGTGTCTTATCCTTCCCACAGAGGGACTAGTGTCTTATCCTTCACCACAGAGGGACTAGTGTCTTATCCTTCACCACAGAGGGACTAGTGTCTTATCCTTCAAGCACAGAGGGACTAGTGTCTTATCCTTCACCGCAGAGGGACTAGTGTCTTATCCTTCACCACAGAGGGACTAGTGTCTTATCCTTCAACCACAGAGGGACTAGTGTCTTATCCTTCAACCACAGAGGGACTAGTGTCTTATCCTTCAACCACAGAGGGACTCGTGTCTTATCCTTCAACCACAGAGGGACTCGTGTCTTATCCTTCAACCACAGAGGGACTCGTGTCTTATCCTTCACCACAGAGGGACTAGTGTCTTATCCTTCACCGCAGAGGGACTAGTGTCTTATCCTTCACCGCAGAGGGACTAGTGTCTTATCCTTCACCGCAGAGGGACTAGTGTCTTATTCTTCACCACAGAGGGACTAGTGTCTTATCCTTCACCGCAGAGGGACTAGTGTCTTATCCTTCACCGCAGAGGGACTAGTGTCTTATCCTTCACCGCAGAGGGACTAGTGTCTTATCCTTCACCGCAGAGGGACTAGTGTCTTATCCTTCACCGCAGAGGGACTCGTGTTTTATCCTTCACCGCAGAGGGACTCGTGTCTTATCCTTCACCGCAGAGGGACTAGTGTCTTATCCTTCACCGCAGAGGGACTAGTTTCTTATCCTTCACCACAGAGGGACTAGTGTCTTATTCTTCACCACAGAGGGACTAGTGTCTTATCCTTCACCACAGAGGGACTAGTGTCTTATCCTTCACCACAGAGGGACTAGTGTCTTATCCTTCACCGCAGAGGGACTAGTGTCTTATCCTTCCCACAGAGGGACTAGTGTCTTATCCTTCACCACAGAGGGACTAGTGTCTTATCCTTCACCGCAGAGGGACTAGTGTCTTATCCTTCACCGCAGAGGGACTAGTGTCTTATCCTTCACCACAGAGGGACTAGTGTCTTATCCTTCAACCACAGAGGGACTAGTGTCTTATCCTTCACCGCAGAGGGACTAGTGTCTTATCCTTCACCGCAGAGGGACTAGTGTCTTATTCTTCACCACAGAGGGACTAGTGTCTTATCCTTCACCGCAGAGGGACTAGTGTCTTATCCTTCACCGCAGAGGGACTAGTGTCTTATCCTTCACCGCAGAGGGACTAGTGTCTTATCACCGCAGAGGGACTAGTGTCTTATCCTTCACCGCAGAGGGACTCGTGTTTTATCCTTCACCGCAGAGGGACTCGTGTCTTATCCTTCACCGCAGAGGGACTAGTGTCTTATCCTTCACCGCAGAGGGACTAGTTTCTTATCCTTCACCACAGAGGGACTAGTGTCTTATTCTTCACCACAGAGGGACTAGTGTCTTATCCTTCACCACAGAGGGACTAGTGTCTTATCCTTCACCACAGAGGGACTAGTGTCTTATCCTTCACCGCAGAGGGACTAGTGTCTTATCCTTCCCACAGAGGGACTAGTGTCTTATCCTTCACCACAGAGGGACTAGTGTCTTATCCTTCACCGCAGAGGGACTAGTGTCTTATCCTTCACCGCAGAGGGACTAGTGTCTTATCCTTCACCACAGAGGGACTAGTGTCTTATCCTTCAACCACAGAGGGACTAGTGTCTTATCCTTCACCGCAGAGGGACTAGTGTCTTATCCTTCCCACAGAGGGACTAGTGTCTTATCCTTCACCACAGAGGGACTAGTGTCTTATCCTTCACCGCAGAGGGACTAGTGTCTTATCCTTCACCGCAGAGGGACTAGTGTCTTATCCTTCACCACAGAGGGACTAGTGTCTTATCCTTCAACCACAGAGGGACTAGTGTCTTATCCTTCACCGCAGAGGGACTAGTGTCTTATCCTTCACCACAGAGGGACTAGTGTCTTATCCTTCAACCACAGAGGGACTAGTGTCTTATCCTTCAACCACAGAGGGACTAGTGTCTTATCCTTCAACCACAGAGGGACTCGTGTCTTATCCTTCAACCACAGAGGGACTCGTGTCTTATCCTTCACCACAGAGGGACTAGTGTCTTATCCTTCACCGCAGAGGGACTAGTGTCTTATCCTTCACCGCAGAGGGACTAGTGTCTTATCCTTCACCGCAGAGGGACTAGTGTCTTATTCTTCACCACAGAGGGACTAGTGTCTTATCCTTCACCGCAGAGGGACTAGTGTCTTATCCTTCACCGCAGAGGGACTAGTGTCTTATCCTTCACCGCAGAGGGACTAGTGTCTTATTCATCACCGCAGAGGGACTAGTGTCTTATCCTTCACCGCAGAGGGACTCGTGTTTTATCCTTCACCGCAGAGGGACTCGTGTCTTATCCTTCACCGCAGAGGGACTAGTGTCTTATCCTTCACCGCAGAGGGACTAGTGTCTTATCCTTCACCGCAGAGGGACTAGTGTCTTATCCTTCACCGCAGAGGGACTAGTGTCTTATCCTTCACCGCAGAGGGACTAGTGTCTTATCCTTCACCGCAGAGGGACTAGTGTCTTATCCTTCACCGCAGAGGGACTAGTGTCTTATCCTTCACCGCAGAGGGACTAGTGTCTTATCCTTCAACCACAGAGGGACTCGTGTCTTATCCTTCACCACAGAGCGACTAGTGTCTTATCCTTCACCGCAGAGGGACTAGTTTCTTATCCTTCACCGCAGAGGGACTAGTGTCTTATCCTTCACCACAGAGGGACTAGTGTCTTATCCTTCACCACAGAGGGACTAGTGTCTTATCCTTCACCACAGAGGGACTAGTGTCTTATCCTTCACCACAGAGGGACTAGTGTCTTATCCTTCACCGCAGAGGGACTAGTGTCTTATCCTTCACCGCAGAGGGACTAGTGTCTTATCCTTCACCGCAGAGGGACTAGTGTCTTATCCTTCACCGCAGAGGGACTAGTGTCTTATCCTTCACCGCAGAGGGACTAGTGTCTTATCCTTCACCACAGAGGGACTAGTGTCTTATCCTTCACCACAGAGCGACTGGCGGAACTAAATGACTCTGTCATAAAAGACATATTCATGGGAGAGTCCAGTTACCGCTAGTTACCGGTCTATTCTGTTGTAACAACTGAACAGCAGTCAGGTTAACTGGCTTCGTCAGAAGAATGGGTGCACACACAACACACAAAACACACACAACACACAACACACAACACACTGGCTTTGTCAGAGTATTGGTCGCTGCAGGGGAATAAAATAACAAAGAGAGAGAGGGGAGAAAGGACTCATGCAGACACACTAATGCACGTAGGTCACACACACAATTCCTCCTGTCCTCCACTCATCCTGTCCTCCACTCGTCCTGTCCTCCACTTGTCCTGTCCTCCACTCCTCCTGTCCTCCACTCCTCCTGTCCTCCTGTACTCCTGTCCTCCTGTACTCCACTCCTCCTGTCCTCCTGTACTCCACTCCTCCTGTCCTTCACTCCTCCTGTCCTTCACTCCGCCACTCCTCCTGTCCTCCACTCCTCCTGTCCTCCACTCCTCCTGTCCTCCACTCCCCCTGTCCTCCTGTCCTCCACTCTTCCTGTCCTCCTGTCCTCCAATCCTCCTGTCCTCCACTCCTCCACTCCCCCTGTCCTCCACTCCCCCTGTCCTCCTGTCCTCCACTCCTCCTGTCCTCCACTCCTCCAGTCCTCCTGTCCTCCACTCCTCCTGTGCTCCACTCCTCCTGTCCTCCACTCATCCAGTCCTCCACTCATCCAGTCCTCCTGTCCTCCACTCCTCCACTCCTCCTGTCATCCAGTCCTCCTGTCCTCCACTCCTCCACTCATCCAGTCCTCCTGTCCTCCTGTCCTCCACTCCTCCTGTCCTCCACCCCTCCTGTCCTCCACTCCCCCTGTCCTCCTGTCCTCCTGTCCTCCACTCTTCCTGTCCTCCTGTCCTCCACTCCTCCACTCCCCCTGTCCTCCACTCCCCCTGTCCTCCTGTCCTCCACTCCTCCTGTCCTCCACTCCTCCACTCCCCCTGTCCTCCACTCCCCCTGTCCTCCTGTCCTCCACTCCTCCTGTCCTCCACTCCTCCAGTCCTCCTGTCCTCCTGTCCTCCACTCCTCCTGTCCTCCTGTCCTCCACTCCTCCTGTCTTCCACTCCTCCACTCCTGCTGTCCTCCTGTCCTCCACTCCTCCACTCCTCCTGTCCTCCTGTCCTCCACTCCTCCTGTCCTCCTGTCTTCCACCCAGCCTACCAATCATTCACCCCAACCACCCCCAGCCAGCCAACCACCCCCAGACAGCCAACCACCCCCAGACAGCCAGCCACCCACCCACCCCCAGCCAGCCAACCACCCCCAGACAGCCAGCCACCCACCCACCCCCAGCCAGCCAACCACCCCCAGACAGACAGCCAACCACCCCCAGACAACCAGCCAGCCACCCCCAGACAACCAGCCAGCCAGCCACCCACGCCCAGACAGCCAGCCAGCCACCCACCCCCAGCCAGCCAACCACCCCCAGACAGCCAGCCACCCACCCACGCCCAGACAGCCAACCACCCCCAGCCAGCCAACCACCCCCAGACAGACAGCCAGCCAGCCAACCACCCCCAGACAGCCAGCCAGCCAACCACCCCCAGACAGCCAGCCAGCCAACCACCCCCAGCCAGCCAGCCAACCACCCCCAGACAGACAGCCAGCCAGCCAACCACCCCCAGACAGCCAACCACCCCCAGACAGCCAGCCAGCCAACCACCCCCAGCCAGCCAGCCAACCACCCCCAGCCAGACAGCCAGCCAGCCAACCACCCCCAGACAGCCAACCACCCCCAGCCAGCCAGCCAACCACCCCCAGCCAGACAGCCAGCCAGCCAACCACCCCCAGGACAGCCAACCACCCCCAGACAGCCAGCCAACCACCCCCAGCACGAATCACATAAGAACAGCATTCACTACCTGACTAGTTGACTCCCTTTTACATTCCAAATGGACCCTTCAACACTACCACTAGGCACCTCTTGTAAGAACAGATCATAGGACACGTATTAGCCAACAGGCTATACTAACATCTCCACCTGCCTGACAGGCCAGGGTTGCATCCCAAATGACACCCTATACACTATAAAGTGCACTACTATTGACCCTGGTCAAAAGTAAATGTACCTCGGAGGGGAACAGACTGTCATTTGGGACGCAGCCCTGGGCGTAATTTTCACCATTACACAACCATGAGACAGACCGACTAAAGGAAAGGGATTTAGGTAGAGACTGTATCAAACATACAGAGAAGAAATCAGTCGTCCATCACATAGCTGAGAGAGAGAGAGAGAGAGAGAGAGAGAGAGAGAGAGAGAGAGAGAGAGAGAGAGAGAGAGAGAGAGAGAGAGAGAGAGAGAGAGAGAGAGAGAGAGAGAGAGAGAGAGAGAGAGAGAGAGAGAGAGAGAGAGAGAGAGAGAGAGAGAGAGAGAGAGAGAGAGAGAGAGAGAGAGAGAGAGAGAGAGAGAGAGAGAGAGAGAGAGAGAGAGAGAGAGAGAGAGAGAGAGAGAGAGAGAGAGAGAGAGAGAGAGAGAGAGAGAGAGAGAGAGAGAGAGAGAGAGAAGTCCATCACATCACATAGCTGAGGCTGTCAGAGAGCTTTGTAAGGAAGATGATGACTGTCTGTATGGTGCCTGGCTCTGTAGCTAGTCTGCACACACACAAATCACTGTCCGTCTGTCTGTCTGTACCAAAAGAATAAAACCGAGAGGGAGAGAGACAGAGAGAGAGAGAGAGACAGAGAGAGACAGAGAGAGAGACAGAGAGAGACAGACAGACAGAGACAGACAGACAGAGAGAGAGAGAGGGAGAGGGAGAGAGAGAGAGGGAGAGCTTAATTAAGTGGGTGTAATAACACAGTAATTAACTAGTTAACTAGGCATGTCTTTTCCCATTATAATTCCAAAAGACATGTGGGTTCAAGTCAAGTTCTCTTTGATGAGAAGGGCTTCCCTGACCTATAGGCCTCTATCTCTACACTCTCTGCTGGCCCCTCTGCTGTAGTGGAGCCAGAGGGGCATTTGGACAAACACTAAACCTCTAGGGCCCCTCTGCTGTAGTGGAGCCAGAGGGGCATTTGGACAAACACTAAACCTCTAGGGTCCCTCTGCTGTAGTGGAGCCAGAGGGGCATTTGGACAAACACTAAACCTCTAGGGTCCCTCTGCTGTAGTGGAGCCAGAGGGGCATTTGGACAAACACTAAACCTTTAGGGTCCCGTGTGGCTCAGTATTAGAGAACGGTGATTGCAACACCAGGGTCGTGGGTTCGATTAAGACGGGGCACCAGCAACAAAAAAGTATGAGAATGTATGAACTCACTATTGTAAGTCACTCTGGATAAGAGTGTCTGCTCTCTTTCTGCCAGCGCTCTACAAGGGCATCAGCCTGCCCTGCCAGCCCTCTACAAGGGCATCAGCCTGCCCTGCCAGCCCTCTACAAGGGCATCAGCCTGCCCTGCCAGCCCTCTACAAGGGCATCAGCCTGCCCTGCCAGCCCTCTACAAGGGCATCAGCCTGCCCTGCCAGCCCTCTACAAGGGCATCAGCCTGCCCTGCCAGCCCTCTACAAGGGCATCAGCCTGCCCTGCCAGCCCTCTACAAGGGCATCAGCCTGCCCTGCCAGACCTCTACAAGGGCATCAGCCTGCCCTGCCAGCCCTCTACAAGGGCATCAGCCTGCCCTGCCAGTCCTCTACAAGGGCATCAGCCTGCCCTGCCAGACCTCTACCCATGACTGGCTGTTACAGAGCTCTGCTCTGCTCCGTTCTATTCTGCACTGCTTGGTATTACTGACGAAGGCGAGAACTGAATCAACAAATGTAATCAACTAGTATTTGTCACTTGCTTTGTAAAGAAAAAGAGGTAGACAGAGTGAAATACTTACTAATGGGGTCTCTTTTCCAACAATACAGAGTTCAAATTAAAGATAATAAATACATAAAAATATGTGAGGTATTGAAAGACTTGCAGATAAAACAGCTAGACCTTATTTGCCAATTTGGCATGTTGAAAATGCTATAAAAATAAATCCATATCTATTATATTACGTTATTATAACGTTAAAAAGGTTAGCTAAGATGGGAATTCTATCTGCGGAGCATTCTGTCATTCTAGAATCAGCATGAGTTCATCGTCATTGGGAACAGAAGTCCTTCATTCAACTGGTACTGAACTAGGGGAGGACAGGGGAGGACAGGGAGGAGGACAGGGGAGGACAGGGAGGAGGACAGGGGAGAGGACAGGGGAGGACAGGGGAGGAGGACAGGACGGTGGGACAGGGGAGAGGACAGGAGTGGACAGGGCGGAGGACAGGGAAGGAGGATAGGACGGTGGACAGGGGAGGACAGGGAGGAGACCAGGGGAGAGGACAGGGAGGTAGACAGGGAGGAGGACAGGGGAGAGGACAGGGAAGTGGACAGGGAGGAGGACAGGGAAGAGGACAGGGAGGTGGACAGGAAGGAGGACAGGGGAGAGGACAGGGGAGAGGACAGGGGAGAGGACAGGGGGGTGGACAGGGGGGTGGACAGGGAGGAGGACAGGGAGGAGGACAGGGGGGTGGACAGGGAGGAGGACAGGGGAGGAGGACAGGGGAGGAGGACAGGGGGGTGGACAGGGAGGAGGACAGGGAGGAGGACAGGGGAGGAGGACAGGGGAGGAGGACAGGGCGGAGGACAGGGAGGAGGACAGGGGAGAGGACAGGGAGGAGGACAGGGAGGAGGACAGGGGTGTGGACAGGGGTGTGGACAGGGGGGTGGACAGGGGGGTGGACAGGGAGGTGGACAGGGGAGGACAGAGGAGGACAGGGAGGAGGACAGGGGAGAGGACAGCTATTGTAACAACATCCATCATGTGAAACATTGTTACAATAACCTTTTTGAACAGGGATTTGATTGCGATAGACATTTCTCTTATCTACAAACTGGTGTGATTTATGAAAAACGGAGTCAAGAAAGATCAATGCATACCAAAGCTGAGAGAAATATTGCACCAATAAGGATGAGGAGGAAGAGGAGGAGCCAGTCTTGGGAGGACTTGGTGGTGTGAAGATTCACTTAGTGCTCAACACAACAAAACACCAAAGGAGATGCACATCGACTTCAGGAAAAATGTTTACACCTTCCCCACTGTTGTTTTAAAGGACAAGACAGAGAGGTAGCAGAGGAGAATTAACCTGGGTGTTGTTACAGGGACAAGACAGAGAGGTAGTGAAGGAGTATTAACCTGGGTGCTGTTACAGGGACAAGACAGAGAGGTAGTGGAGGAGAATTAACCTGGGTGTTGTTACAGGGACAAGACAGAGAGGTAGCAGAGGAGAATTAACCTGGGTGTTGTTACAGGGACAAGACAGAGAGGTAGCAGAGGAGAATTAACCTGGGTGTTGTTACAGGGACAAGACAGAGAGGTAGTGGAGGAGAATTAACCTGGGTGCTGTTACAGGGACAAGACAGAGAGGTAGTGGAGGAGAATTAACCTGGGTGCTGTTACAGGGACAAGACAGAGAGGTAGTGGAGGAGAATTAACCTGGGTGTTGTTACAGGGACAAGACAGAGAGGTAGCAGAGGAGAATTAACCTGGGTGTTGTTACAGGGACAAGACAGAGAGGTAGCAGAGGAGAATTAACCTGGGTGTTGTTACAGGGACAAGACAGAGAGGTAGTGAAGGAGTATTAACCCTGGGTGCTGTTACAGGGACAAGACAGAGAGGTAGCAGAGGAGAATTAACCTGGGTGTTGTTACAGGGGACAAGACAGAGAGGTAGTGGAGGAGAATTAACCTGGGTGCTGTTACAGGGACAAGACAGAGAGGTAGTGGAGGAGAATTAACCTGGGTGCTGTTACAGGGACAAAGACAGAGAGGTAGTGGAGGAGAATTAACCTGGGTGTTGTTACAGGGACAAGACAGAGAGGTAGCAGAGGAGAATTAACCTGGGTGTTTGTTACAGGGACAAGACAGAGAGGTAGCAGAGGAGAATTAACCTGGGGTGTTTGTTACAGGACAAGACAGAGAGGTAGTGAAGGAGTATTAACCTGGGTGCTGTTACAGGGACAAGACAGAGAGGTAGTGGAGGAGAATTAACCTGGGTGTTGTTACAGGGACAAGACAGAGAGGTAGTGGAGGAGAATTAACCTGGGTGTTGTTACAGGACAAGACAGAGAGGTAGTGGAGGAGAATTAACCTGGGTGCTGTTACAGGGACAAGACAGAGAGGTAGTGGAGGAGAATTAACCTGGGTGCTGTTACAGGGACAAGACAGAGAGGTAGCAGAGGAGAATTAACCTGGGTGTTGTTACAGGACAAGACAGAGAGGTAGTGAAGGAGTATTAACCTGGGTGATGTTCACAGGGACAAGACAGAGAGGTAGTGGAGGAGAATTAACCTGGGTGTTGTTACAGGGACAAGACAGAGAGGTAGTGGAGGAGAATTAACCTGGGTGCTGTTACAGGGACAAGACAGAGAGGTAGTGGAGGAGAATTAACCTGGGTGTTGTTACAGGGACAAGACAGAGAGGTAGTGGAGGAGAATTAACCTGGGTGTTGTTACAGGGACAAGACAGAGATGTAGTGGAGGAGAATTAACCTGGGTGTTGTTACAGGGACCAGACAGAGAGGTAGTGGAGGAGAATTAACCTGGGTGTTGTTACAGGGACAAGACAGAGAGGTAGTGGAGGAGAATTAACCTGGGTGTTGTTACAGGGACAAGACAGAGAGGTAGTGGAGGAGAATTAACCTGGGTGTTGTTACAGGGACAAGACAGAGAGGTAGTGGAGGAGAATTAACCTGGGTGTTGTTACAGGGACAAGACAGAGAGGTAGTGGAGGAGAATTAACCTGGGTGTTGTTACAGGGACAAGACAGAGAGGTAGCGGAGGAGAATTAACCTGGGGTGTTGTTACAGGGACAAGATACAGAGGGGAAAATGTTTAGGAAAAGATTTATAAAAGAAAGGACAACAAAGGCTCTACATTTTAAGGAAACTAAAGTTATTTTAGTGTTGATCGTTTTCTATTGTCAATTTTTTACATGATCTGCCTTAACATATTGTATCATCTGCTGTTACGGAAAGACTAATGTCTCTCAGAGAGGGAATATGTTAAGACAAAATGCTAAGCTCTGCTTAGTAAGGTGCTAGGGTTTGAGCAGACAGGTCTGAAGGTCATTGATGAGATAAAAACCTGCGAGGTACTGATGGACCCTTTGGCATCCTCTTTATCAGGAGTTTGAGTTACTCCCCGCTCGAGGAGACGTTACAGGGTACCAAAGGAATAGAGCCAAACCACCCTTTGTCTCAGCGGTAGTAAGACCTCCTCAATGTTAAAAACCAGCAGTAGCAGACCAGCGGGCTGGACGTCAGGGGACATGGTAGTGGACAGTGTTCTGTTGTGTATAAAACCAGCAGTAGGACCAGCGGGCTGGGGACATGGTAGTGGACAGTGTTCTGTTGTGTATAAAACCAGCAGTAGGACCCAACGGGCTGGGGGACATGGTAGTGGACAGTGTTGTGTTGTGTATAAAACCAGCAGTAGGACCAGCGGGCTGGACGTCAGGGGACATGGTAGTGGACAGTGTTCTGTTGTGTATAAAACCAGCAGTAGGACCAACGGGCTGGGGACATGGTAGTGGACAGTGTTGTGTTGTGTATAAAACCAGCAGTAGGACCAGCGGGCTGGGGACATGGTAGTGGACAGTGTTGTGTTGTGTTTAGTGTATATCACAGGTCATTGGTAGCAGTGGTTTAAAATACTTAAGTAAAAATACTTTAAAGTACTACTTAAATAGTTTTTTAAGGGTATCTGTACTTTACTATTTATATTTTTGACAACTTTTACTTTTACTTCACTACATTCCTAAAGAAAATGATATACTTTTTACTCCATATATTTTCCCTGACACCCAAAAGTACTCGTTACATTTTGAATGTTTAGCAGGAAAATGTTCCAATTCACACACTAAACAGAGAACATCCCAGGTCATCCCTACTGCCTCTGATCTGGAGGACTCACTAAACAGAGAACATCCCTGGTCATCCCTACTGCCTCTGATCTGGAGGACTCACTAAACAGAGAACATCCCTGGTCATCCCTACTGCCTCTGATCTGGAGGACTCACTAAACAGAGAACATCCCTGGTCATCCCTACTGCCTCTGATCTGGAGGACTCACTAAACAGAGAACATCCCTGGTCATCCCTACTGCCTCTGATCTGGAGGACTCACTAAACAGAGAACATCCCTGGTCATCCCTACTGCCTCTGATCTGGAGGACTCACTAAACAGAGAACATCCCTGGTCATCCCTACTGCCTCTGATCTGGAGGACTCACTAAACAGAGAACATCCCTGGTCGTCCCTACTGCCTCTGATCTGGAGGACTCACTAAACAGAGAACATCCCTGGTCGTCCCTACTGCCTCTGATCTGGAGGACTCACTAAACAGAGAACATCCCTGGTCATCCCTACTGACTCTGATCTGGTAGACTCACTAAACAGAGATTCTTCATTTGTAAATGATGTCTGAGTGTTGGCACGTGCCCCTGTCTATCCACAAAAAATGTTAAACAAGAAAATGATGCCATCTGGTTTGTTTAATATAAGGAATTTGAAATAATTCATACTTTTACTTTTGATACTTTTGATACTTAAGTATATTTAAAACCAAATACTTTTAGACGTTTACTCAAGTAGTATTTTACTGGGTGAAATGTCACTTTTACTTGAGTGATTTTCTAGGTATCTTTACTTTTACTCAAGTTGGACATTTGGGTACTTACCACTGGTTGATAGCACCTTAATGGGCAGGACAGTCACGTGGTAATGGCTGGAGCTGAATAGGTGGAAAGGTATCAACATGGTTTCCACGGTTCCATAGTTTCCACGGTTTCCACGTTTCCATGGTTTCCACGGTTCCGGTTCCATGGTCTCCAAGGTTCCATGGTTTCCACGGTTCCATGGTTTCCACGGTTTCCACGTTTCCATGGTTTCCACGGTTCCGGTTCCATGGTCTCCAAGGTTCCATGGTTTCCACGGTTCCATGGTTTCCACGGTTCCGGTTCCATGGTCTCCAAGGTTCCATGGTTTCCATGGTTCCATGGTTTCCACGCCATTTGCGTCGTTCCAGACATTATTGTGAGTCTTCCTCCCCTCAGCCCCCCCCCTATATACAGCGCACCGATGATCATTGATTGCTCATGAACTTCCTACCTGTATATACTGTCTGTATGTCCTTTGTCTATCGTTGATTATGTGTGTTTATTGTACAAACGAAGCTGCAACCCAAATTTCCCGATAGAGATAAAGTAATTATGTATTCTTACATTAGGTAATAATAATAATAATAATAATTTCCCAGAATAATACAAACCTCTTTTGTTTTCAGACCTCAACATGTGCCAATGCAATATGGACATAGAATATGAAATTATAAGAGGCTAACCTAATGCCACCCGTTAACATTTACCAGACGTCAATGTGTGTGTGTGTGTGTGTGTGTGTGTGTGTGTGTGTGTGTGTGTATGTGTGTGTGTGTGTGTGTGTGTGTGCGGTGCCGTCACATCAGCACATTCTATCTTACCTGAATCGGGGAGAATCTTTAATACATTCTTCAAAGTCCACCGTCATCTTAGCGTTTTTCTTTCACTATACCTCCTTCAGTCGGTTAATGTCATTCCCCCGGTGGTGATGTCGTTATAAACGGTCGGTAGGATAAAACGAGTCAGGTACAGGATTCTCTGGGGGGTTTTGTTGTTGTCGGACGCGCAGCAGCGGTAGCTCCTTCTGACACGGTGACACAGAATGAAGTCTCAATGCACGTGAAATTACTACGGTGCTGCTGCGCTACGGTCACCGCTGCCGAGATCCGGTAGAGGGGCGTGTCCTCTCCACCCATCAATCAATCACGGTGACGTCATCATAAAACGACAGACTCGTTACTGGTCAATAGTGGGGTCATCATTAGTTTCCACTGCCACAAACTCATATATATATACAGTACCAGCAGTAACCAAAAAAATGTAACAAATCAAGATATATTTAATATTTGAGATTCTACAAAGTAGCCACCAGCTTCATGAGGTAGTCACCTGAAATGCATTTCAATTAACAGGTGTGCCTCGTTTAAAAGTACATTTGTGGAATTTCTTTCCTTCTTCATGCGTTTGAACCGATCAGTTGTGATGTGACAAGGTAGGGGTGGTATACAGAAGATAGCTCTATTTGGT
This sequence comes from Salmo salar, assembly GCF_965601325.2. Classification (NCBI taxonomy): domain Eukaryota; kingdom Metazoa; phylum Chordata; class Actinopteri; order Salmoniformes; family Salmonidae; genus Salmo; species Salmo salar. Next base: position 102,761,477 of record NC_138302.1, read on the forward strand.
AAAAGACCAAGTCCATATTATGGCAAGAACAGCTCAAATAAGCAAAGAGAAACAACAGTCCATCATTACTTTAAGGTGAGCACATGCTTGACTGAGTAAGGGTAACATGAATAAGAATTGGAAACCCCCCACAAATCAATCCACTGGGAAACCCTTCCACTGCTTTGCTTTATCGTGGCCAGGTCGCAGTTGTAAATGAGGACTTGTTCTCAACTAGCCTACCTGGTTAAATAAAAGTGAAATACATTTTTTTTTTTAAACACACGGAGTCACACACAGAGCATACAGAAACAACCACAGCGATGCTACTCTAGTCAGTGTGTATATCTCTCTGCATCCAATAAGACCCTGTTTTCTCTGTTTCCTCTCTCCCTTATTCCCCAAACAGAGAGAGTTGGACAAAGTGATCCTTTTATTTTCCTCCCCACCACGTTGCTCTCTCTCTCTCTCTCTCTCTCTCTCTCTCTCTCTGTCTCTGTCTCTGTCTCTCTCTCTCTCTCTCTTGCTCTCTCTCTCTCTCTCTCTCTCTCTCTGTCTCTCTCTCTCTCTCTTGCTCTCTCTCTCTCTCTCTCTCTCTCTCTCTGTCTCTCTCTCTGTCTCTCTCTCTCTCTCTGTCTCTGTCTCTCTCTCTCTCTCTCTCTCTCTCTCTCTCTCTCTGTCTCTCTGTCTCTCTCTCTCTCTCTCTGTCTCTCTCTCTGTCTCTCTCTCTCTCTCTCTCTCTCTCTCTCTGTCTCTCTCTCTCTCTCTGTCTCTCTCTGTCTCTCTCTCTCTCTCTCTCTGTCTCTCTCTCTCTCTCTCTCTCTCTCTGTCTCTCTGTCTCTCTCTCTCTCTCTCTCTCTCTCTCTCTCTGTCTCTCTCTCTCTCTCTCTGTCTCTCTCTCTGTCTCTCTCTCTCTCTCTGTCTCTCTCTCTCTCTCTCTCTCTCTCTCTGTCTGTTTTAATGGTAGAGATCTAACCTCTCTCTCTCTCTCTCTCTCTCCTCTCTCTCTCTCTCTCTCTCTCTCTCTCTCTCTCTCTGTGTGTGTGTGTCCTCCTCTTTCTTTGTTTTGCCAAGGCACTTAGCATCCTGATGTATTATTCAGCTTCTCTATTAGCAGCGATTTCTAACGTCTGATGAATCATTTAGGCTAACCAGGGGGGTTATTCTGTGGTCACAGCTAGTCCTGCCCATAGAAATTGAACTATTAGAACTGCTTTCCACCCATCATGGTACATTGACTTGAATGGGGATGCCCATTGTTGTAATACTATTTCTACGGCATTGCCCTCCGTAGAATCACCTCAATAAAGCTACAGCTTTGATTCTATTGTCATGCTAATCATCGTGCTAATCGTGTTAGCGTAAAGCTCGAGCCGCTCAGAGATTCATCGCATCGTATCTCTCTGACATTCAAACCTCTTTAGCTTTTGACATCGCCCTTTGGTGAATGACTAGTGCAGAGAGTTTGGTGTTTAAAATGGCACCCTATTCTCGTGCACTACTTTTAACCAGGCTGTGAGTCTCCACTCTAAAAAAAATTGCCGGGTGATTTGAATGACCCAATTGCTGGGTCGTAGGCATTGGGTCAATAGTGGGGTTGTTGTCTGTACATTTTTTTTTTTTAAAAGCAAGGTTGGGTTGTTGATATTTAACTCAGCCAGTTTGTTAATTCTCCCACCAACATCGCGTAAATTCTCCCAGCGTGCATTGGAGCAAGTGGCACAGACGGTGTCAGCTGGCACGACTTGTCGTGACGGTGAACCACTGATCGAGTAGGGTGTGCTGGGATTCGGGTCCATCATCAAGATCACCCTACAAGCCCTGCAAATTAAGCAAGATTTTCCCCATTTTCTTTTTTGATCAGGGTTTTTTTTTTGGGGGGGGGGGGGGGGGGGGGGGGCGCATCACAAGTGGGTATACTGTGGTACAGTATAGCATGTCCATAGTGACATGCTACTGTGGTACAGGTGGTTTCCTTTGATGATTCATGCATTGTCTATTACAATGATTTGCAACCTGATCCAGTCTCAGAACCAGTGGAGGTTGGTGGGGGGGATGCAACAACAACACTCAGATACTGTACACACACACCAGTCCAATCCAGATTGGGTATATGAAACAGACCACTGTCTGTAATTCTCGTAATATTGAGAAATAATTTCACCTGTCCTTGTGATTGTCTCCACCCCCCTCCAGGTGTCGCTTGTTTTCCCCAGTGTATTTATCCCTGTGTTTCCTGTCTCTCTGAGTCAGTTCATCTTGTAAGTTCAAGTCAACCAGTGTTTATTTCCCGTGCTCCTACTTTTCTATTCTGTCTTTACTAGTCCTCCCGGATTTGGACCTTTGCCTGTTTTTCTGGACTCCATTCTGCCTGCCCTGACCTCGAGCCTGCCTGCCCTGACCTCGAGCCTGCCTGCCCTGACCTCGAGCCTGCCTGCCCTGACCTCGAGCCTGCCTGCCATTCTGTACCTCTGGAACTCTGAACTGGTTTTGACCTTTTGCCTGTCCACGACCATTCTCTTGCCTATTTCCCTTTTGGATTGTTAATAAACGTCTTGGACTCCAACCATCTGCCTCGTGTCTGCATCTGGGTCTCGCCTTGTGCCCCTATAGTTCCAACACACACACACACACACACACACACACACACACACACACACACACACACACACACACACACACACACACACACACACACACATTAATGTGTCATCAGACAGAAGGGTGCTATTATGGACACAGCTGTAGTGTTTGCTCTCTTAAGTCGCTCACTGCCAAACCCACGTGATCCGTCTGTCATGTGTTGAGACGTGGACACGTGTTCTGATGCAGCTAAAGGACACGTGTAGAGAGAAACCTAATGATGACTGTTTCTATTGCTAATTAGATGCAGTATTTAAGCCTGCTAGTTAAGATGCAGCAAGCTGTTCTACATGTGTGTTTGGTGTGCACCGCTGTTGCTAATCCTACAACCGTCAGATGTGATCAAGTGAAAATCTGAGAACTGCGACCCGACCCTAAACCCGCTAATATAGAAAATGTGCTCCAGTTTTTTGACATGGGGGGGTGCAAGATTTATTTTGTTGTTGCCTGATTTAGATGTGTTTCTGCTTTATAATTTCCAACATTTTAGCTGTTTTGTTAGTCAACTTGTCTTTTAATTAGATCCATGTAGCTTCTCTTCAGTCATTATATGTTGTCCCTAGAAGACTAAATCAACCCTTTGCTCACCAGAATAATGTCATAAATCAATAGAATGAACACTTCAATCTAGTTGACATCTCTGTCATCGCTGCTTCTTTTAATGGAGACGTTTAAGGGACCGGGGAGAAAATGCAATGACAAAAAAAAATAAAAAAATACTGAAAATAGTTTCTGTGCAAAATGTACAAATTACATCAGTTTGACCGGTTAGAATAGAAAAGCTGTGAAAAAAAACGACTTAACGTGTTTCTGATAAGATTTAAATTCGGCTAGGATGCATATTTTATGTGGTTGAAATACTATCAGCTTTTTTATGATGCTGATAAAGATATCCGCTCTACAGATTGTATCTCAAGATGCTGAAAGAAAGAAATCAAAATGTCTTTACTCCGAGTCAAAATTTCTGCCTACATTTTAGTGTATCATTTTACTGCTATAAATGTTTCATTCTGCAGGAGATAATATGAAGGCTCTGTGAAAAGGTTATAGACCGAGAGTCAGTGTCCAGATTTCCTTTTCCATTTAACTCATCTGAACAGTAAAAATCAAATCAAATGTTATTGGTCGCAGACACATATTATTTTCAGATGTTATTGCAGATGTAGCGAAATGCTTGTGTTTCTAGCTCGAACAGTGCAGTAATACAGAACACGATGACCAGGCCGGCTCAGAGCGTGCGTCTGCGTACGCATGTTGATTTCGTCTATCCCCACCAGACACACAGGATTATTAAACGCACTGAAATGTACACAGTCCTTTTTTCTCTCAATCTTTGTCGAATTTTGACCCCTATTTGGCAAAACTAGCGCAGCTAGGATGTTAAAAAACAATACACACAAATCCAAAAATAAAGAATGGTTAGTAGTTATATAGGATGGTGTGTGTATAGACAGTAGTTATATAGGATGGTGTGTATAGACAGTAGTTATATAGGATGGAGTGTATAGACAGTAGTTATATAGGATGGTGTGTATAGACAGTATAGACAGTAGATATATAGGATGGTGTGTATAGACAGTAGTTATATAGGATGGTGTGTATAGACAGTAGATATATAGGATGGTGTGTATAGACAGTAGTTATATAGGATGGTGTGTATAGACAGTAGTTATATAGGATGGTGTGTATAGACAGTAGTTATATAGGATGGTGTGTATAGACAGTAGTTATATAGGATGGAGTGTATAGACAGTAGTTATTAAGGATGGTGTGTATATACAGTAGTTATATAGGATGGTGTGTATAGACAGTATAGACAGTAGTTGTATAGGATGGTGTGTATAGACAGTATAGACAGTAGTTATATAGGATGGTGTGTATAGACAGAATAGACAGTAGTTATATAGGATGGTGTGTATAGACAGTAGTTATATAGGATGGTGTGTATAGACAGTAGTTATATAGGATGGTGTGTATAGACAGTATAGACAGTAGTTATATAGGATGGTGTGTATAGACAGTAGTTATATAGGATGGTGTGTATAGACAGTAGTTATATAGGATGTGTGTGTATAGACAGTAGTTATATAGGATGGTGTGTATAGACAGTAGTTAGATAGGATGGTGTGTATAGACAGTAGTTATATAGGATGGTGTGTATAGACAGTAGTTATACAGGATGGTGTGTATAGACAGTAGTTAGACAGGATGGTGTGTATAGACAGTAGTTATATAGGATGGTGTGTATAGACAGTAGTTATAGAGGATGGTGTGTATAGACAGTATAGACAGTAGTTAGATAGGATGGTGTGTATAGACAGTAGTTTTATAGGATGGTGTGTATAGACAGTATAGACAGTAGTTAGATAGGATGGTGTGTATAGACAGTAGTTATATATGATGGTGTGTATAGACAGTATAGACAGTAGTTGTATAGGATGGTGTGTATAGACAGTATAGACAGTAGTTGTATAGGATGGTGTGTATAGACAGTATAGACAGTAGTTATATAGGATGGTGTGTATAGACAGAATAGACAGTAGTTATATAGGATGGTGTGTATAGACAGTAGTTATATAGGATGGTGTGTATAGACAGTAGTTATATAGGATGGTGTGTATAGACAGTAGTTATATAGGATGGTGTGTATAGACAGTAGTTATATAGGATGGAGTGTATAGACAGTAGTTATTAAGGATGGTGTGTATATACAGTAGTTATATAGGATGGTGTGTATAGACAGTATAGACAGTAGTTGTATAGGATGGTGTGTATAGACAGTATAGACAGTAGTTATATAGGATGGTGTGTATAGACAGAATAGACAGTAGTTATATAGGATGGTGTGTATAGACAGTAGTTATATAGGATGGTGTGTATAGACAGTAGTTATATAGGATGGTGTGTATAGACAGTATAGACAGTAGTTATATAGGATGGTGTGTATAGACAGTAGTTATATAGGATGGTGTGTATAGACAGTAGTTATATAGGATGTGTGTGTATAGACAGTAGTTATATAGGATGGTGTGTATAGACAGTAGTTAGATAGGATGGTGTGTATAGACAGTAGTTATATAGGATGGTGTGTATAGACAGTAGTTATACAGGATGGTGTGTATAGACAGTAGTTAGACAGGATGGTGTGTATAGACAGTAGTTATATAGGATGGTGTGTATAGACAGTAGTTATAGAGGATGGTGTGTATAGACAGTATAGACAGTAGTTAGATAGGATGGTGTGTATAGACAGTAGTTTTATAGGATGGTGTGTATAGACAGTATAGACAGTAGTTAGATAGGATGGTGTGTATAGACAGTAGTTATATATGATGGTGTATATAGACAGTATAGACAGTAGTTATATAGGATGGTGTGTATAGACATTAGTTATATAGGATGGTGTGTATAGACAGTAGTTATATAGGATGGTGTATATAGACAGTATAGACAGTAGTTATATAGGATGGTGTGTATAGACAGTAGTTATATAGGATGGTGTGTATAGACACTATAGACAGTAGTTATATAGGATGGTGTGTATAGACAGTAGTTATATAGGATGGTGTGTATAGACAGTATAGACAGTAATTATATAGGATGGTGTGTATAGACAGTAGTTATATAGGATGGTGTGTATAGACAGTAGTTTTATAGGATGGTGTGTATATACAGTAGTTATATAGGATGGAGTGTATAGACAGTAGTTATTAAGGATGGTGTGTATAGACAGTAGTTATATAGGATGGTGTGTATAGACAGTATAGACAGTAGTTATATAGGATGGTGTGTATAGACAGTAGTTATATAGGATGGTGTGTATAGACAGTAGTTATATAGGATGGTGTGTATAGACAGTATAGACAGTAGTTATATAGGATGGTGTGTATAGACAGTAGTTATATAGGATGGTGTGTATAGACAGTATAGACAGTAGTTATATAAGATGGTGTGTATAGACAGTAGTTATATAGGATGGTGTGTATAGACAGTATAGACAGTAGTTATATAGGATGGTGTGTATAGACAGTAGTTATATAGGATGGTGTGTATAGACAGTAGTTTTATAGGATGGTGTGTATAGACAGTAGTTATATAGGATGGAGTGTATAGACAGTAGTTATTAAGGATGGTGTGTATATACAGTAGTTATATAGGATGGTGTGTATAGACAGTATAGACAGTAGTTGTATAGGATGGTGTGTATAGACAGTATAGACAGTAGTTATATAGGATGGTGTGTATAGACAGAATAGACAGCAGTTATATAGGATGGTGTGAATAGACAGTAGTTATATAGGATGGTGTGTATAGACAGTATAGACAGTAGTTATATAGGATGGTGTGTATAGACAGTAGTTATATAGGATGGTGTGTATAGACAGTAGTTATATAGGATGGTGTGTATAGACAGTAGTTAGATAGGATGGTGTGTATAGACAGTAGTTATATAGGATGGTGTGTATAGACAGTAGTTATATAGGATGGTGTGTATAGACAGTAGTTAGATAGGATGGTGTGTATAGACAGTAGTTAGATAGGATGGTGTGTATAGACAGTAGTTATATAGGATGGTGTGTATAGACAGTAGTTATATAGGATGGTGTGTATAGACAGTAGTTATAGAGGATGGTGTGTATAGACAGTATAGACAGTAGTTAGAAAGGATGGTGTGTATAGACAGTAGTTATATAGGATGGTGTGTATAGACAGTATAGACAGTAGTTAGATAGGATGGTGTGTATAGACAGTAGTTATATAGGATGGTGTATATAGACAGTATAGACAGTAGTTATATAGGATGGTGTGTATAGACAGTAGTTATATAGGATGGTGTGTATAGACAGTAGTTATATAGGATGGTGTATATAGACAGTATAGACAGTAGTTATATAGGATGGTGTGTATAGACAGTAGTTATATAGGATGGTGTGTATAGACAGTATAGACAGTAGTTATATAGGATGGTGTGTATAGACAGTATAGACAGTAGTTATATAGGATGGTGTGTATAGACAGTAGTTATATAGGATGGTGTGTATAGACAGTAGTTATATAGGATGGTGTGTATAGACAGTATAGACAGTAGTTATATAGGATGGTGTGTATAGACAGTAGTTATATAGGATGGTGTGTATAGACAGTAGTTATATAGGATGGTGTGTATAGACAGTAGTTTTATAGGATGGTGTGTATAGACAGTATAGACAGTAGTTATATAGGATGGTGTGTATAGACAGTAGTTATATAGGATGGTGTGTATAGATAGTAGTTATATAGGATGGTGTATATAGACAGTGTAGACAGTAGTTATATAAGGATGGTGTATATAGACAGTATAGACAGTAGTTATATATTATGGTGTGTATAGACAGTATAGACAGTAGTTATATAGGATGGTGTGTGTAGACAGTAGTTATATAGGATGGTGTGTAAAGACAGTAGTTATATAGGATGGTGTGTATTGACAGTATAGACAGTAGTTATATAGGATGTTGTGTATAGACAGTAGTTATATAGGATGGTGTGTATAGACAGTAGTTATATAGGATGGTGTGTATAGACAGTATAGACAGTAGTTATATAGGATGGTGTGTATAGACAGTATAGACAGTAGTTATATAGGATGGTGTGTATAGACAGTAGTTATATAGGATGGTGTGTATAGACAGTAGTTGTATAGGATGGTGTGTATAGAAAGTATAGACAGTAGTTATATAGGATGGTGTGTATAGACAGAATAGAAGGCAGTTATATAGGATGGTGTGAATAGACAGTAGTTATATAGGATGGTGTGTATAGACAGTATAGACAGTAGTTATATAGGATGGTGTGTATAGACAGTAGTTATATAGGATGGTGTGTATAGACAGTAGTTATATAGGATGGTGTGTATAGACAGTAGTTAGATAGGATGGTGTGTATAGACAGTAGTTATATAGGATGGTGTGTATAGACAGTAGTTATATAGGATGGTGTGTATAGACAGTAGTTAGATAGGATGGTGTGTATAGACAGTAGTTAGATAGGATGGTGTGTATAGACAGTAGTTATATAGGATGGTGTGTATAGACAGTAGTTATATAGGATGGTGTGTATAGACAGTAGTTATAGAGGATGGTGTGTATAGACAGTATAGACAGTAGTTAGAAAGGATGGTGTGTATAGACAGTAGTTATATAGGATGGTGTGTATAGACAGTATAGACAGTAGTTAGATAGGATGGTGTGTATAGACAGTAGTTATATAGGATGGTGTATATAGACAGTATAGACAGTAGTTATATAGGATGGTGTGTATAGACATTAGTTATATAGGATGGTGTGTATAGACAGTAGTTATATAGGATGGTGTATATAGACAGTATAGACAGTAGTTATATAGGATGGTGTGTATAGACAGTAGTTATATAGGATGGTGTGTATAGACAGTAGTTATATAGGATGGTGTGTATAGACAGTATAGACAGTAGTTATATAGGATGGTGTGTATAGACAGTAGTTATATAGGATGGTGTGTATAGACAGTAGTTATATAGGATGGTCTGTATAGACAGTAGTTTTATAGGATGGTGTGTATATACAGTAGTTATATAGGATGGAGTGTATAGACAGTAGTTATTAAGGATGGTGTGTATAGACAGTAGTTATATAGGATGGTGTGTATAGACAGTATAGACAGTAGTTATATAGGATGGTGTGTATAGACAGTAGTTATATAGGATGGTGTGTATAGACAGTAGTTATATAGGATGGTGTATATAGACAGTGTAGACAGTAGTTATATAAGGATGGTGTATATAGACAGTATAGACAGTAGTTATATAGTATGGTGTGTATAGACAGTATAGACAGTAGTTATATAGGATGGTGTGTATAGACAGTAGTTATATAGGATGGTGTGTAAAGACAGTAGTTATATAGGATGGTGTGTATTTTCAGTATAGACAGTAGTTATATAGGATGGTGTGTATAGACAGTATAGACAGTAGTTATATATAGGATGGTGTGTATAGACAGTAGTTATATAGGATGGTGTGTATAGACAGTAGTTATATAGGATGGTGTATATAGACAGTATAGACAGTAGTTATATAGGATGGTGTGTATAGACAGTAGTTATATAGGATGGTGTGTATAGACAGTAGTTATATAGGATGGTGTGTATAGACAGTAGTTATATAGGATGGTGTGTATAGACAGTAGTTATATAGGATGGTGTGTATAGACAGTAGTTATATAGGATGGTGTGTATAGACAGTATAGACAGTAGTTATATAGGATGGTGTGTATAGACAGTAGTTATATAGGATGGTGTGTATAGACAGTAGTTATATAGGATGGTGTGTATAGACAGTAGTTTTATAGGATGGTGTGTATAGACAGTATAGACAGTAGTTATATAGGATGGTGTGTATAGACAGTAGTTATATAGGATGGTGTGTATAGATAGTAGTTATATAGGATGGTGTATATAGACAGTGTAGACAGTAGTTATATAAGGATGGTGTATATAGACAGTATAGACAGTAGTTATATAGTATGGTGTGTATAGACAGTATAGACAGTAGTTATATAGGATGGTGTGTATAGACAGTAGTTATATAGGATGGTGTGTAAAGACAGTAGTTATATAGGATGGTGTGTATTGACAGTATAGACAGTAGTTATATAGGATGTTGTGTATAGACAGTAGTTATATAGGATGGTGTGTATAGACAGTAGTTATATAGGATGGTGTGTATAGACAGTATAGACAGTAGTTATATAGGATGGTGTGTATAGACAGTATAGACAGTAGTTATATAGGATGGTGTGTATAGACAGTAGTTATATAGGATGGTGTGTATAGACAGTAGTTGTATAGGATGGTGTGTATAGAAAGTATAGACAGTAGTTATATAGGATGGTGTGTATAGACAGAATAGAAGGCAGTTATATAGGATGGTGTGAATAGACAGTAGTTATATAGGATGGTGTGTATAGACAGTATAGACAGTAGTTATATAGGATGGTGTGTATAGACAGTAGTTATATAGGATGGTGTGTATAGACAGTAGTTATATAGGATGGTGTGTATAGACAGTAGTTATAGAGGATGGTGTGTATAGACAGTATAGACAGTAGTTAGAAAGGATGGTGTGTATAGACAGTAGTTATATAGGATGGTGTGTATAGACAGTATAGACAGTAGTTGGATAGGATGGTGTGTATAGACAGTAGTTATATAGGATGGTGTATATAGACAGTATAGACAGTAGTTATATAGGATGGTGTGTATAGACATTAGTTATATAGGATGGTGTGTATAGACAGTAGTTATATAGGATGGTGTATATAGACAGTATAGACAGTAGTTATATAGGATGGTGTGTATAGACAGTAGTTATATAGGATGGTGTGTATAGACAGTAGTTTTATAGGATGGTGTGTATATACAGTAGTTATATAGGATGGAGTGTATAGACAGTAGTTATTAAGGATGGTGTGTATAGACAGTAGTTATATAGGATGGTGTGTATAGACAGTATAGACAGTAGTTATATAGGATGGTGTGTATAGACAGTAGTTATATAGGATGGTGTGTATAGACAGTAGTTATATAGGATGGTGTATATAGACAGTGTAGACAGTAGTTATATAAAGATGGTGTATATAGACAGTATAGACAGTAGTTATATAGTATGGTGTGTATAGACAGTATAGACAGTAGTTATATAGGATGGTGTGTATAGACAGTAGTTATATAGGATGGTGTGTAAAGACAGTAGTTATATAGGATGGTGTGTATTGACAGTATAGACAGTAGTTATATAGGATGGTGTGTATAGACAGTAGTTATATAGGATGGTGTGTATAGACAGTAGTTATATAGGATGGTGTGTATAGACAGTATAGACAGTAGTTATATAGGATGGTGTGTATAGACAGTATAGACAGTAGTTATATAGGATGGTGTGTATAGACAGTAGTTATATAGGATGGTGTGTATAGACAGTAGTTATATAGGATGGTGTGTATAGAGAGTAGTTATATAGGATGGTGTGTATAGACAGTAGTTATTTAGGATGGTGTGTATAGACAGTAGTTATATAGGATGTTGTGTATAGACAGTAGTTATATAGGATGGTGTGTATAGACAGTAGTTATATAGGATGGTGTATATAGACAGTATAGACAGTAGTTATATAGGATGGTGTGTATAGACAGTTGTTATATAGGATGGAGTGTATAGACAGTAGTTATATAGGATGGTGTATATAGACAGTATAGACAGTAGTTAGATAGGATGGTGTGTATAGACAGTAGTTATATAGGATGGTGTGTATAGACAGTATAGACAGTAGTTATATAGGATGGTGTGTATAGACAGTAGTTATATAGGATGGTGTGTATAGACAGTATAGACAGTAGTTATATAGGATGGTGTGTATAGACAGTAGTTATATAGGATGGTGTGTATAGACAGTAGTTTTATAGGATGGTGTTTATAGACAGTAGTTATATAGGATGGTGTGTATAGACAGTATAGACAGTAGTTATATAGGATGGTGTGTATAGACATTATAGACAGTAGTTATATAGGATGGTGTGTATAGACAGTGTAGACAGTAGTTATATAGGATGGTGTGTATAGACAGTAGTTATATAGGATGGTGTGTATAGACAGTAGTTATATAGGATGGTGTGTATAGACAGTAGTTATATAGGATGGTGTGTATAGACAGTAGTTATATAGGATGGTGTATATAGACAGTATAGACAGTAGTTATATAGGATGGTGTGTATAGACAGTAGTTATATAGGATGGAGTGTATAGACAGTAGTTATATAGGATGGTGTATATAGACAGTATAGACAGTAGTTATATAGGATGGTGTGTATAGACAGTAGTTATATAGGATGGAGTGTATAGACAGTAGTTAGACAGGATGGTGTGTATAGACAGTAGTTATATAGGATGGTGTGTATAGACAGTATAGACAGTAGTTATATAGGATGGTGTGTATAGACAGTAGTTATATAGGATGGTGTGTATAGACAGTATAGACAGTAGTTATATAGGATGGTGTGTATAGACAGTAGTTATATAGGATGGTGTGTATAGACAGTAGTTTTATAGGATGGTGTGTATAGACAGTAGTTATATAGGATGGTGTGTATAGACAGTATAGACAGTAGTTATATAGGATGGTGTGTATAGACAGTAGTTATATAGGATGGTGTGTATAGACAGTAGTTATATAGGATGGTGTGTATAGACAGTATAGACAGTAGTTATATAGGATGGTGTGTATAGACAGTAGTTATATAGGATGGTGTGTAAAGACAGTAGTTATATAGGATGGTGTGTATAGACATTAGTTAGATAGGATGGTGTGTATAGACAGTAGTTATATAGGATGGTGTGTATAGACAGTAGTTATATAGGATGGTGTGTATAGACAGTAGTTAGATAGGATGGTGTGTATAGACAGTAGTTATATAGGATGGTGTGTATAGACATTAGTTATATAGGATGGTGTGTATAGACAGTAGTTATAGAGGATGGTGTGTATAGACAGTATAGACAGTAGTTATATAGGATGGTGTGTATAGACATTAGTTATATAGGATGGTGTGTATAGACAGTAGTTATATAGGATGGTGTATATAGACAGTATAGACAGTAGTTATATAGGATGGTGTGTATAGACAGTAGTTATATAGGATGGTGTGTATAGACAGTAAAGACAGTAGTTATATAGGATGGTGTGTATAGACAGTAAAGACAGTAGTTATATAGGATGGTGTGTATAGACAGTAGTTAAAAGGATGGTGTATATAGACAGTATAGACAGTAGTTATATAGGATGGTGTGTATAGACATTAGTTATATAGGATGGTGTGTATAGACAGTAGTTATATAGGATGGTGTATATAGACAGTATAGACAGTAGTTATATAGGATGGTGTGTATAGACAGTAGTTATATAGGATGGTGTGTATAGACAGTAGTTATATAGGATGGTGTGTATAGACAGTAGTTATATAGGATGGTGTGTATAGACAGTAGTTATAGAGGATGGTGTGTATAGACAGTATAGACAGTAGTTAGAAAGGATGGTGTGTATAGACAGTAGTTATATAGGATGGTGTGTATAGACAGTATAGACAGTAGTTGGATAGGATGGTGTGTATAGACAGTAGTTATATAGGATGGTGTATATAGACAGTATAGACAGTAGTTATATAGGATGGTGTGTATAGACATTAGTTATATAGGATGGTGTGTATAGACAGTAGTTATATAGGATGGTGTATATAGACAGTATAGACAGTAGTTATATAGGATGGTGTGTATAGACAGTAGTTATATAGGATGGTGTGTATAGACAGTAGTTTTATAGGATGGTGTGTATATACAGTAGTTATATAGGATGGAGTGTATAGACAGTAGTTATTAAGGATGGTGTGTATAGACAGTAGTTATATAGGATGGTGTGTATAGACAGTATAGACAGTAGTTATATAGGATGGTGTGTATAGACAGTAGTTATATAGGATGGTGTGTATAGACAGTAGTTATATAGGATGGTGTATATAGACAGTGTAGACAGTAGTTATATAAAGATGGTGTATATAGACAGTATAGACAGTAGTTATATAGTATGGTGTGTATAGACAGTATAGACAGTAGTTATATAGGATGGTGTGTATAGACAGTAGTTATATAGGATGGTGTGTAAAGACAGTAGTTATATAGGATGGTGTGTATTGACAGTATAGACAGTAGTTATATAGGATGGTGTGTATAGACAGTAGTTATATAGGATGGTGTGTATAGACAGTAGTTATATAGGATGGTGTGTATAGACAGTATAGACAGTAGTTATATAGGATGGTGTGTATAGACAGTATAGACAGTAGTTATATAGGATGGTGTGTATAGACAGTAGTTATATAGGATGGTGTGTATAGACAGTAGTTATATAGGATGGTGTGTATAGAGAGTAGTTATATAGGATGGTGTGTATAGACAGTAGTTATTTAGGATGGTGTGTATAGACAGTAGTTATATAGGATATTGTGTATAGACAGTAGTTATATAGGATGGTGTGTATAGACAGTAGTTATATAGGATGGTGTATATAGACAGTATAGACAGTAGTTATATAGGATGGTGTGTATAGACAGTTGTTATATAGGATGGAGTGTATAGACAGTAGTTATATAGGATGGTGTATATAGACAGTATAGACAGTAGTTAGATAGGATGGTGTGTATAGACAGTAGTTATATAGGATGGTGTGTATAGACAGTATAGACAGTAGTTATATAGGATGGTGTGTATAGACAGTAGTTATATAGGATGGTGTGTATAGACAGTATAGACAGTAGTTATATAGGATGGTGTGTATAGACAGTAGTTATATAGGATGGTGTGTATAGACAGTAGTTTTATAGGATGGTGTTTATAGACAGTAGTTATATAGGATGGTGTGTATAGACAGTATAGACAGTAGTTATATAGGATGGTGTGTATAGACATTATAGACAGTAGTTATATAGGATGGTGTGTATAGACAGTGTAGACAGTAGTTATATAGGATGGTGTGTATAGACAGTAGTTATATAGGATGGTGTGTATAGACAGTAGTTATATAGGATGGTGTGTATAGACAGTAGTTATATAGGATGGTGTGTATAGACAGTAGTTATATAGGATGGTGTATATAGACAGTATAGACAGTAGTTATATAGGATGGTGTGTATAGACAGTAGTTATATAGGATGGAGTGTATAGACAGTAGTTATATAGGATGGTGTATATAGACAGTATAGACAGTAGTTATATAGGATGGTGTGTATAGACAGTAGTTATATAGGATGGAGTGTATAGACAGTAGTTAGACAGGATGGTGTGTATAGACAGTAGTTATATAGGATGGTGTGTATAGACAGTATAGACAGTAGTTATATAGGATGGTGTGTATAGACAGTAGTTATATAGGATGGTGTGTATAGACAGTATAGACAGTAGTTATATAGGATGGTGTGTATAGACAGTAGTTATATAGGATGGTGTGTATAGACAGTAGTTTTATAGGATGGTGTGTATAGACAGTAGTTATATAGGATGGTGTGTATAGACAGTATAGACAGTAGTTATATAGGATGGTGTGTATAGACAGTAGTTATATAGGATGGTGTGTATAGACAGTAGTTATATAGGATGGTGTGTATAGACAGTATAGACAGTAGTTATATAGGATGGTGTGTATAGACAGTAGTTATATAGGATGGTGTGTAAAGACAGTAGTTATATAGGATGGTGTGTATAGACATTAGTTAGATAGGATGGTGTGTATAGACAGTAGTTATATAGGATGGTGTGTATAGACAGTAGTTATATAGGATGGTGTGTATAGACAGTAGTTAGATAGGATGGTGTGTATAGACAGTAGTTATATAGGATGGTGTGTATAGACATTAGTTATATAGGATGGTGTGTATAGACAGTAGTTATAGAGGATGGTGTGTATAGACAGTATAGACAGTAGTTATATAGGATGGTGTGTATAGACATTAGTTATATAGGATGGTGTGTATAGACAGTAGTTATATAGGATGGTGTATATAGACAGTATAGACAGTAGTTATATAGGATGGTGTGTATAGACAGTAGTTATATAGGATGGTGTGTATAGACAGTAAAGACAGTAGTTATATAGGATGGTGTGTATAGACAGTAAAGACAGTAGTTATATAGGATGGTGTGTATAGACAGTAGTTAAAAGGATGGTGTATATAGACAGTATAGACAGTAGTTATATAGGATGGTGTGTATAGACATTAGTTATATAGGATGGTGTGTATAGACAGTAGTTATATAGGATGGTGTATATAGACAGTATAGACAGTAGTTATATAGGATGGTGTGTATAGACAGTAGTTATATAGGATGGTGTGTATAGACAGTAAAGACAGTAGTTATATAGGATGGTGTGTATAGACAGTAGTTATATAGGATGGTGTGTGTATAGACAGTATAGACAGTAGTTATATAGGATGGTGTATATAGACAGTGTAGACAGTAGTTATATAAGGATGGTGTATATAGACAGTATAGACAGTAGTTATATAGTATGGTGTGTATAGACAGTATAGACAGTAGTTATATAGGATGGTGTGTATAGACAGTAGTTATATAGGATGGTGTGTAAAGACAGTAGTTATATAGGATGGTGTGTATTTTCAGTATAGACAGTAGTTATATAGGATGTTGTGTATAGACAGTAGTTATATAGGATGGTGTGTATAGACAGTAGTTATATAGGATGGTGTGTATAGACAGTATAGACAGTAGTTATATAGGATGGTGTGTATAGACAGTATAGACAGTAGTTATATAGGATGGTGTGTATAGACAGTAGTTATATAGGATGGTGTGTATAGACAGTAATTATATAGGATGGTGTGTATAGACAGTAGTTATATAGGATGGTGTATATAGACAGTATAGACAGTAGTTATATAGGATGGTGTGTATAGACAGTAGTTATATAGGATGGTGTGTATAGACAGTAGTTTTATAGGATGGTGTGTATATACAGTAGTTATATAGGATGGAGTGTATAGACAGTAGTTATTAAGGATGGTGTGTATAGACAGTAGTTATATAGGATGGTGTGTATAGACAGTAGTTTTATAGGATGGTGTGTATAGACAGTAGTTATATAGGATGGTGTGTATATACAGTAGTTATATAGGATGGTGTGTATAGACAGTATAGACAGTAGTTGTATAGGATGGTGTGTATAGACAGTATAGACAGTAGTTATATAGGATGGTGTGTATAGACAGAATAGACAGTAGTTATATAGGATTGTGTGAATAGACAGTAGTTATATAGGATGGTGTGTATAGACAGTATAGACAGTAGTTATATAGGATGGTGTGTATAGACAGTAGTTATATAGGATGGTGTGTATAGACAGTAGTTATATAGGATGGTGTGTATAGACAGTAGTTAGATAGGATGGTGTGTATAGACAGTAGTTATATAGGATGGTGTGTATAGACAGTAGTTATATAGGATGGTGTGTATAGACAGTAGTTATATAGGATGGTGTGTATAGACAGTAGTTATAGAGGATGGTGTGTATAGACAGTATAGACAGTAGTTAGAAAGGATGGTGTGTATAGACAGTAGTTATATAGGATGGTGTGTATAGACAGTATAGACAGTAGTTAGATAGGATGGTGTGTATAAACAGTAGTTATATAGGATGGTGTATATAGACAGTATAGACAGTAGTTATATAGGATGGTGTGTATAGACATTAGTTATATAGGATGGTGTGTATAGACAGTAGTTATATAGGATGGTGTATATAGACAGTATAGACAGTAGTTATATAGGATGGTGTGTATAGACAGTAGTTATATAGGATGGTGTGTATAGACAGTAGTTTTATAGGATGGTGTGTATATACAGTAGTTATATAGGATGGAGTGTATAGACAGTAGTTATTAAGGATGGTGTGTATAGACAGTAGTTATATAGGATGGTGTGTATAGACAGTATAGACAGTAGTTATATAGGATGGTGTGTATAGACAGTAGTTATATAGGATGGTGTGTATAGACAGTAGTTATATAGGATGGTGTATATAGACAGTGTAGACAGTAGTTATATAAGGATGGTGTATATAGACAGTATAGACAGTAGTTATATAGTATGGTGTGTATAGACAGTATAGACAGTAGTTATATAGGATGGTGTGTATAGACAGTAGTTATATAGGATGGTGTGTATAGACAGTAGTTATATAGGATGGTGTGTATAGACAGTAAAGACAGTAGTTATATAGGATGGTGTGTATAGACAGTAGTTAAAAGGATGGTGTATATAGACAGTATAGACAGTAGTTATATAGGATGGTGTGTATAGACATTAGTTATATAGGATGGTGTGTATAGACAGTAGTTATATAGGATGGTGTATATAGACAGTATAGACAGTAGTTATATAGGATGGTGTGTATAGACAGTAGTTATATAGGATGGTGTGTATAGACAGTAAAGACAGTAGTTATATAGGATGGTGTGTATAGACAGTAGTTATATAGGATGGTGTGTGTATAGACAGTATAGACAGTAGTTATATAGGATGGTGTATATAGACAGTGTAGACAGTAGTTATATAAGGATGGTGTATATAGACAGTATAGACAGTAGTTATATAGTATGGTGTGTATAGACAGTATAGACAGTAGTTATATAGGATGGTGTGTATAGACAGTAGTTATATAGGATGGTGTGTAAAGACAGTAGTTATATAGGATGGTGTGTATTTTCAGTATAGACAGTAGTTATATAGGATGTTGTGTATAGACAGTAGTTATATAGGATGGTGTGTATAGACAGTAGTTATATAGGATGGTGTGTATAGACAGTATAGACAGTAGTTATATAGGATGGTGTGTATAGACAGTATAGACAGTAGTTATATAGGATGGTGTGTATAGACAGTAGTTATATAGGATGGTGTGTATAGACAGTAATTATATAGGATGGTGTGTATAGACAGTATAGACAGTAGTTATATAGGATGGTGTGTATAGACAGTAGTTATATAGGATGGTGTGTATAGACAGTAGTTTTATAGGATGGTGTGTATAGACAGTAGTTATATAGGATGGTGTGTATATACAGTAGTTATATAGGATGGTGTGTATAGACAGTATAGACAGTAGTTGTATAGGATGGTGTGTATAGACAGTATAGACAGTAGTATTATAGGATGGTGTGTATAGACAGAATAGACAGTAGTTATATAGGATTGTGTGAATAGACAGTAGTTATATAGGATGGTGTGTATAGACAGTATAGACAGTAGTTATATAGGATGGTGTGTATAGACAGTAGTTATATAGGATGGTGTGTATAGACAGTAGTTATATAGGATGGTGTGTATAGACAGTAGTTATATAGGATGGTGTGTATAGACAGTAGTTATATAGGATGGTGTGTATAGACAGTAGTTATATAGGATGGTGTGTATAGACAGTAGTTATATAGGATGGTGTGTATAGACAGTAGTTATAGAGGATGGTGTGTATAGACAGTATAGACAGTAGTTAGAAAGGATGGTGTGTATAGACAGTAGTTATATAGGATGGTGTGTATAGACAGTATAGACAGTAGTTAGATAGGATGGTGTGTATAAACAGTAGTTATATAGGATGGTGTATATAGACAGTATAGACAGTAGTTATATAGGATGGTGTGTATAGACATTAGTTATATAGGATGGTGTGTATAGACAGTAGTTATATAGGATGGTGTATATAGACAGTATAGACAGTAGTTATATAGGATGGTGTGTATAGACAGTAGTTATATAGGATGGTGTGTATAGACAGTAGTTTTATAGGATGGTGTGTATATACAGTAGTTATATAGGATGGAGTGTATAGACAGTAGTTATTAAGGATGGTGTGTATAGACAGTAGTTATATAGGATGGTGTGTATAGACAGTATAGACAGTAGTTATATAGGATGGTGTGTATAGACAGTAGTTATATAGGATGGTGTGTATAGACAGTAGTTATATAGGATGGTGTATATAGACAGTGTAGACAGTAGTTATATAAGGATGGTGTATATAGACAGTATAGACAGTAGTTATATAGTATGGTGTGTATAGACAGTATAGACAGTAGTTATATAGGATGGTGTGTATAGACAGTAGTTATATAGGATGGTGTGTAAAGACAGTAGTTATATAGGATGGTGTGTATTGACAGTATAGACAGTAGTTATATAGGATGGTGTGTATAGACAGTAGTTATATAGGATGGTGTGTATAGACAGTAGTTATATAGGATGGTGTGTATAGACAGTATAGACAGTAGTTATATAGGATGGTGTGTATAGACAGTATAGACAGTAGTTATATAGGATGGTGTGTATAGACAGTAGTTATATAGGATGGTGTGTATAGACAGTAGTTATATAGGATGGTGTGTATAGAGAGTAGTTATATAGGATGGTGTGTATAGACAGTAGTTATATAGGATGGTGTGTATAGACAGTAGTTATATAGGATATTGTGTATAGACAGTAGTTATATAGGATGGTGTGTATAGACAGTAGTTATATAGGATGGTGTATATAGACAGTATAGACAGTAGTTATATAGGATGGTGTGTATAGACAGTAGTTATATAGGATGGAGTGTATAGACAGTAGTTATATAGGATGGTGTATATAGACAGTATAGACAGTAGTTAGATAGGATGGTGTGTATAGACAGTAGTTATATAGGATGGTGTTTATAGACAGTATAGACAGTAGTTATATAGGATGGTGTGTATAGACAGTAGTTATATAGGATGGTGTGTATAGACAGTATAGACAGTAGTTATATAGGATGGTGTGTATAGACAGTAGTTATATAGGATGGTGTGTATAGACAGTAGTTATATATGATGGTGTGTATAGACAGTAGTTTTATAGGATGGTGTGTATATACAGTAGTTATATAGGATGGAGTGTATAGACAGTAGTTATTAAGGATGGTGTGTATAGACAGTAGTTATATAGGATGGTGTGTATAGACAGTAGTTATATAGGATGGTGTGTATAGACAGTAGTTTTATAGGATGGTGTGTATATACAGTAGTTATATAGGATGGAGTGTATAGACAGTAGTTATTAAGGATGGTGTGTATAGACAGTAGTTATATAGGATGGTGTGTATAGACAGTATAGACAGTAGTTATATAGGATGGTGTGTATAGACAGTAGTTATATAGGATGGTGTATATAGACAGTGTAGACAGTAGTTATATAAGGATGGTGTATATAGACAGTATAGACAGTAGTTATATAGTATGGTGTGTATAGACAGTATAGACAGTAGTTATATAGGATGGTGTGTATAGACAGTAGTTATATAGGATGGTGTGTAAAGACAGTAGTTATATAGGATGGTGTGTATTGACAGTATAGACAGTAGTTATATAGGATGGTGTGTATAGACAGTAGTTATATAGGATGGTGTTTATAGACAGTAGTTATATAGGATGGTGTGTATAGACAGTATAGACAGTAGTTATATAGGATGGTGTGTATAGACAGTATAGACAGTAGTTATATAGGATGGTGTGTATAGACAGTAGTTATATAGGATGGTGTGTATAGACAGTAGTTATATAGGATGGTGTGTATAGAGAGTAGTTATATAGGATGGTGTGTATAGACAGTAGTTATATAGGATGGTGTGTATAGACAGTAGTTATATAGGATATTGTGTATAGACAGTAGTTATATAGGATGGTGTGTATAGACAGTAGTTATATAGGATGGTGTATATAGACAGTATAGACAGTAGTTATATAGGATGGTGTGTATAGACAGTAGTTATATAGGATGGAGTGTATAGACAGTAGTTATATAGGATGGTGTATATAGACAGTATAGACAGTAGTTATATAGGATGGTGTGTATAGACAGTAGTTATATAGGATGGAGTGTATAGACAGTAGTTAGACAGGATGGTGTGTATAGACAGTAGTTATATAGGATGGTGTGTATAGACAGTATAGACAGTAGTTATATAGGATGGTGTGTATAGACAGTAGTTATATAGGATGGTGTGTATAGACAGTATAGACAGTAGTTATATAGGATGGTGTGTATAGACAGTAGTTATATAGGATGGTGTGTATAGACAGTAGTTTTATAGGATGGTGTGTATAGACAGTAGTTTTATAGGATGGTGTGTATAGACAGTATAGACAGTAGTTATATAGGATGGTGTGTATAGACAGTAGTTATATAGGATGGTGTGTATAGACAGTAGTTATATAGGATGGTGTGTATAGACAGTATAGACAGTAGTTATATAGGATGGTGTGTATAGACAGTAGTTATATAGGATGGTGTGTAAAGACAGTAGTTATATAGGATGGTGTGTATAGACATTAGTTAGATAGGATGGTGTGTATAGACAGTAGTTATATAGGATGGTGTGTATAGACAGTAGTTATATAGGATGGTGTGTATAGACAGTAGTTAGATAGGATGGTGTGTATAGACAGTAGTTATATAGGATGGTGTGTATAGACATTAGTTATATAGGATGGTGTGTATAGACAGTAGTTATAGAGGATGGTGTGTATAGACAGTATAGACAGTAGTTATATAGGATGGTGTGTATAGACAGTATAGACAGTAGTTATATAGGATGGTGTGTATAGACAGTAGTTATATAGGATGGTGTGTATAGACAGTAGTTTTATAGGATGGTGTGTATAGACAGTAGTTTTATAGGATGGTGTGTATAGACAGTATAGACAGTAGTTATATAGGATGGTGTGTATAGACAGTAGTTATATAGGATGGTGTGTATAGACAGTAGTTATATAGGATGGTGTGTATAGACAGTATAGACAGTAGTTATATAGGATGGTGTGTATAGACAGTAGTTATATATGATGGTGTGTATAGACAGTAGTTTTATAGGATGGTGTGTATATACAGTAGTTATATAGGATGGAGTGTATAGACAGTAGTTATTAAGGATGGTGTGTATAGACAGTAGTTATATAGGATGGTGTGTATAGACAGTAGTTATATAGGATGGTGTGTATAGACAGTAGTTTTATAGGATGGTGTGTATATACAGTAGTTATATAGGATGGAGTGTATAGACAGTAGTTATTAAGGATGGTGTGTATAGACAGTAGTTATATAGGATGGTGTGTATAGACAGTATAGACAGTAGTTATATAGGATGGTGTGTATAGACAGTAGTTATATAGGATGGTGTATATAGACAGTGTAGACAGTAGTTATATAAGGATGGTGTATATAGACAGTATAGACAGTAGTTATATAGTATGGTGTGTATAGACAGTATAGACAGTAGTTATATAGGATGGTGTGTATAGACAGTAGTTATATAGGATGGTGTGTAAAGACAGTAGTTATATAGGATGGTGTGTATTGACAGTATAGACAGTAGTTATATAGGATGGTGTGTATAGACAGTAGTTATATAGGATGGTGTTTATAGACAGTAGTTATATAGGATGGTGTGTATAGACAGTATAGACAGTAGTTATATAGGATGGTGTGTATAGACAGTATAGACAGTAGTTATATAGGATGGTGTGTATAGACAGTAGTTATATAGGATGGTGTGTATAGACAGTAGTTATATAGGATGGTGTGTATAGAGAGTAGTTATATAGGATGGTGTGTATAGACAGTAGTTATATAGGATGGTGTGTATAGACAGTAGTTATATAGGATATTGTGTATAGACAGTAGTTATATAGGATGGTGTGTATAGACAGTAGTTATATAGGATGGTGTATATAGACAGTATAGACAGTAGTTATATAGGATGGTGTGTATAGACAGTAGTTATATAGGATGGAGTGTATAGACAGTAGTTATATAGGATGGTGTATATAGACAGTATAGACAGTAGTTATATAGGATGGTGTGTATAGACAGTAGTTATATAGGATGGAGTGTATAGACAGTAGTTAGACAGGATGGTGTGTATAGACAGTAGTTATATAGGATGGTGTGTATAGACAGTATAGACAGTAGTTATATAGGATGGTGTGTATAGACAGTAGTTATATAGGATGGTGTGTATAGACAGTATAGACAGTAGTTATATAGGATGGTGTGTATAGACAGTAGTTATATAGGATGGTGTGTATAGACAGTAGTTTTATAGGATGGTGTGTATAGACAGTAGTTTTATAGGATGGTGTGTATAGACAGTATAGACAGTAGTTATATAGGATGGTGTGTATAGACAGTAGTTATATAGGATGGTGTGTATAGACAGTAGTTATATAGGATGGTGTGTATAGACAGTATAGACAGTAGTTATATAGGATGGTGTGTATAGACAGTAGTTATATAGGATGGTGTGTAAAGACAGTAGTTATATAGGATGGTGTGTATAGACATTAGTTAGATAGGATGGTGTGTATAGACAGTAGTTATATAGGATGGTGTGTATAGACAGTAGTTATATAGGATGGTGTGTATAGACAGTAGTTAGATAGGATGGTGTGTATAGACAGTAGTTATATAGGATGGTGTGTATAGACATTAGTTATATAGGATGGTGTGTATAGACAGTAGTTATAGAGGATGGTGTGTATAGACAGTATAGACAGTAGTTATATAGGATGGTGTGTATAGACATTAGTTATATAGGATGGTGTGTATAGACAGTAGTTATATAGGATGGTGTATATAGACAGTATAGACAGTAGTTATATAGGATGGTGTGTATAGACAGTAGTTATATAGGATGGTGTGTATAGACAGTAAAGACAGTAGTTATATAGGATGGTGTGTATAGACAGTAAAGACAGTAGTTATATAGGATGGTGTGTATAGACAGTAGTTAACAGGATGGTGTATATAGACAGTATAGACAGTAGTTATATAGGATGGTGTGTATAGACATTAGTTATATAGGATGGTGTGTATAGACAGTAGTTATATAGGATGGTGTATATAGACAGTATAGACAGTAGTTATATAGGATGGTGTGTATAGACAGTAGTTATATAGGATGGTGTGTATAGACAGTAAAGACAGTAGTTATATAGGATGGTGTGTATAGACAGTAGTTATATAGGATGGTGTGTGTATAGACAGTATAGACAGTAGTTATATAGGATGGTGTGTATAGACAGTAGTTTTATAGGATGGTGTGTATGGACAGTAGTTATATAGGATGGAGTGTATAGACAGTAGTTATATAGGATGGTGTATATAGACAGTATAGACAGTAGTTATATAGTATGGTGTGTATAGACAGTATAGACAGTAGTTATATAGGATGGTGTATATAGACAGTAGTTATATAGGATGGTGTGTAAAGACAGTAGTTATATAGGATGGTGTGTATTGACAGTATAGACAGTAGTTATATAGGATGGTGTGTATAGACAGTAGTTATATAGGATGGTGTGTATAGACAGTAGTTATATAGGATGGTGTGTATAGACAGTATAGACAGTCGTTATATAGGATGGTGTGTATAGACAGTATAGACAGTAGTTATATAGGATGGTGTGTATAGACAGTAGTTATATAGGATGGTGTGTATAGACAGTAGTTATATAGGATGGTGTGTATAGACAGTAGTTATATAGGATGGTGTGTATAGACAGTAGTTATATAGGATGGTGTGTATAGACAGTAGTTATATAGGATATTGTGTATAGACAGTAGTTATATAGGATGGTGTGTATAGACAGTAGTTATATAGGATGGTGTATATAGACAGTATAGACAGTAGTTATATAGGATGGTGTGTATAGACAGTAGTTATATAGGATGGAGTGTATAGACAGTAGTTATATAGGATGGTGTATATAGACAGTATAGACAGTAGTTAGATAGAATGGTGTGTATAGACAGTAGTTATATAGGATGGTGTGTATAGACAGTATAGACAGTAGTTATATAGGATGGTGTGTATAGACAGTAGTTATATAGTATGGTGTGTATAGACAGTATAGACAGTAGTTATATAGGATGGTGTGTATAGACAGTAGTTATATAGGATGGTGTGTAAAGACAGTAGTTATATAGGATGGTGTGTATTGACAGTATAGACAGTAGTTATATAGGATGGTGTGTATAGACAGTAGTTATATAGGATGGTGTGTATAGACAGTAGTTATATAGGATGGTGTGTATAGACAGTAGTTATATAGGATGGTGTGTATAGACAGTAGTTATATAGGATGGTGTGTATAGACAGTAGTTATATAGGATGGTGTGTATAGACAGTAGTTATATAGGATATTGTGTATAGACAGTAGTTATATAGGATGGTGTGTATAGACAGTAGTTATATAGGATGGTGTGTATAGACAGTAGTTATATAGGATGGTGTATATAGACAGTATAGACAGTAGTTATATAGGATGGTGTGTATAGACAGTAGTTATATAGGATGGAGTGTATAGACAGTAGTTATATAGGATGGTGTATATAGACAGTATAGACAGTAGTTAGATAGGATGGTGTGTATAGACAGTAGTTATATAGGATGGTGTGTATAGACAGTATAGACAGTAGTTATATAGGATGGTGTGTATAGACAGTAGTTATATAGGATGGTGTGTATGGACAGTATAGACAGTAGTTATATAGGATGGTGTGTATAGACAGTAGTTATATAGGATGGTGTGTATAGACAGTAGTTTTATAGGATGGTGTGTATAGACAGTAGTTATATAGGATGGTGTGTATAGACAGTATAGACAGTAGTTATATAGGATGGTGTGTATAGACATTATAGACAGTAGTTATATAGGATGGTGTGTATAGACAGTGTAGACAGTAGTTATATAGGATGGTGTGTATAGACAGTAGTTATATAGGATGGTGTGTATAGACAGTAGTTATATAGGATGGTGTGTATAGACAGTAGTTATATAGGATATTGTGTATAGACAGTAGTTATATAGGATGGTGTGTATAGACAGTAGTTATATAGTATGGTGTATATAGACAGTATAGACAGTAGTTATATAGGATGGTGTGTATAGACAGTAGTTATATAGGATGGAGTGTATAGACAGTAGTTATATAGGATGGTGTATATAGACAGTATAGACAGTAGTTAGATAGGATGGTGTGTATAGACAGTAGTTATATAGGATGGTGTGTATAGACAGTATAGACAGTAGTTATATAGGATGGTGTGTATAGACAGTAGTTATATAGGATGGTGTGTATAGACAGTATAGACAGTAGTTATATAGGATGGTGTGTATAGACAGTAGTTATATAGGATGGTGTGTATAGACAGTAGTTTTATAGGATGGTGTGTATAGACAGTAGTTATATAGGATGGTGTGTATAGAAAGTATAGACAGTAGTTATATAGGATGGTGTGTATAGACAGTAGTTATATAGGATGGTGTGTATAGACAGTAGTTATATAGGATGGTGTGTATAGACAGTATAGACAGTAGTTATATAGGATGGTGTGTATAGACAGTAGTTATATAGGATGGTGTGTAAAGACAGTAGTTATATAGGATGGTGTGTATAGACATTAGTTAGATAGGATGGTGTGTATAGACAGTAGTTATATAGGATGGTGTGTATAGACAGTAGTTATATAGGATGGTGTGTATAGACAGTAGTTAGATAGGCTGGTGTGTATAGACAGTAGTTATATAGGATGGTGTGTATAGACAGTAGTTATATAGGATGGTGTGTATAGACAGTAGTTATAGAGGACGGTGTGTATAGACAGTATAGACAGTAGTTAGATAGGATGGTGTGTATAGACAGTAGTTATATAGGATGGTGTGTATAGACAGTATAGACAGTAGTTAGATAGGATGGTGTGTATAGACAGTAGTTATATAGGATGGTGTATATAGACAGTATAGACAGTAGTTATATAGGATGGTGTGTATAGACATTAGTTATATAGGATGGTGTGTATAGACAGTAGTTATATAGGATGGTGTATATAGACAGTATAGACAGTAGTTATATAGGATGGTGTGTATAGACAGTAGTTATATAGGATGGTGTGTATAGACAGTATAGACAGTAGTTATATAGGATGGTGTGTATAGACAGTAGTTATATAGGATGGTGTGTGTATAGACAGTATAGACAGTAGTTATATAGGATGGTGTGTATAGACAGTAGTTTTATTGGATGGTGTGTATGGACAGTAGTTATATAGGATGGAGTGTATAGACAGTAGTTATATAGGATGGTGTATATAGACAGTATAGACAGTAGTTATATAGTATGGTGTGTATAGACAGTATAGACAGTAGTTATATAGGATGGTGTGTATAGACAGTAGTTATATAGGATGGTGTGTAAAGACAGTAGTTATATAGGATGGTGTGTATTGACAGTATAGACAGTAGTTATATAGGATGGTGTGTATAGACAGTAGTTATATAGGATGGTGTGTATAGACAGTAGTTATATAGGATGGTGTGTATAGACAGTATAGACAGTAGTTATATAGGATGGTGTGTATAGACAGTATAGACAGTAGTTATATAGGATGGTGTGTATAGACAGTAGTTATATAGGATGGTGTGTATAGACAGTAGTTATATATGATGGTGTGTATAGACAGTAGTTATATAGGATGGTGTGTATA
Source organism: Salmo salar (assembly GCF_965601325.2). Lineage (NCBI taxonomy): Eukaryota > Metazoa > Chordata > Actinopteri > Salmoniformes > Salmonidae > Salmo > Salmo salar. The sequence goes on from NC_138302.1 coordinate 102,790,290, forward strand.
GACAGTAGTTATATAGGATGGTGTGTATAGACAGTAGTTATATAGGATATTGTGTATAGACAGTAGTTATATAGGATGGTGTGTATAGACAGTATAGACAGTAGTTATATAGGATGGTGTGTATAGACAGTAGTTATATAGGATGGTGTGTATAGACAGTAGTTATATAGGATGGTGTGTATAGACAGTAGTTATATAGGATGGTGTGTATAGACAGTAGTTATATAGGATGGTGTGTATAGACAGTAGTTATATAGGATATTGTGTATAGACAGTAGTTATATAGGATGGTGTGTATAGACAGTAGTTATATAGGATGGTGTATATAGACAGTATAGACAGTAGTTATATAGGATGGTGTGTATAGACAGTAGTTATATAGGATGGAGTGTATAGACAGTAGTTATATAGGATGGTGTATATAGACAGTATAGACAGTAGTTAGATAGGATGGTGTGTATAGACAGTAGTTATATAGGATGGTGTGTATAGACAGTATAGACAGTAGTTATAAAGGATGGTGTGTATAGACAGTAGTTATATAGGATGGTGTGTATAGACAGTATAGACAGTAGTTATATAGGATGGTGTGTATAGACAGTAGTTATATAGGATGGTGTGTATAGACAGTAGTTTTATAGGATGGTGTGTATAGACAGTAGTTATATAGGAGGGTGTGTATAGACAGTATAGACAGTAGTTATATAGGATGGTGTGTATAGACATTATAGACAGTAGTTATATAGGATGGTGTGTATAGACAGTGTAGACAGTAGTTATATAGGATGGTGTGTATAGACAGTAGTTATATAGGATGGTGTGTATAGACAGTAGTTATATAGGATGGTGTGTATAGACAGTATAGACAGTAGTTATATAGGATGGTGTGTATAGACAGTAGTTATATAGGATGGTGTGTATAGACAGTAGTTATATAGGATGGTGTGTATAGACAGTAGTTATATAGGATGGAGTGTATAGACAGTAGTTATATAGGATGGAGTGTATAGACAGTAGTTATATAGGATGGTGTGTATAGACAGTATAGACAGTAGTTATATAGGATGGTGTGTATAGACAGTAGTTATATAGGATGGTGTGTATAGACAGTATAGACAGTAGTTATATAGGATGGTGTGTATAGACAGTAGTTATATAGGATGGTGTGTATAGACAGTAGTTTTATAGGATGGTGTGTATAGACAGTAGTTATATAGGATGGTATGTATAGACAGTATAGACAGTAGTTATATAGGATGGTGTGTATAGACATTATAGACAGTAGTTATATAGGATGGTGTGTATAGACAGTAGTTATATAGGATGGTGTGTATAGACAGTAGTTATATAGGATGGTGTGTATAGACAGTAGTTATATAGGATGGTGTGTATAGACAGTAGTTATATAGGATGGTGTGTATAGACAGTATAGACAGTAGTTATATAGGATGGTGTGTATAGACAGTAGTTATATAGGATGGTGTGTAAAGACAGTAGTTATATAGGATGGTGTGTATAGACATTAGTTAGATAGGATGGTGTGTATAGACAGTAGTTATATAGGATGGTGTGTATAGACAGTAGTTATATAGGATGGTGTGTATAGACAGTAGTTAGATAGGATGGTGTGTATAGACAGTAGTTATATAGGATGGTGTGTATAGACAGTAGTTATATAGGATGGTGTGTATAGACAGTATAGACAGTAGTTAGACAGGATGGTGTGTATAGACAGTAGTTATATAGGATGGTGTGTATAGACAGTATAGACAGTAGTTAGAAAGGATGGTGTGTATAGACAGTAGTTATATAGGATGGTGTATATAGACAGTATAGACAGATGTTATATAGGATGGTGTGTATAGACATTAGTTATATAGGATGGTGTGTATAGACAGTAGTTATATAGGATGGTGTATATAGACAGTATAGACAGTAGTTATATAGGATGGTGTGTATAGACAGTAGTTATATAGGATGGTGTGTATAGACAGTATAGACAGTAGTTATATAGGATGGTGTGTATAGACAGTAGTTATATAGGATGGTGTGTGTATAGACAGTATAGACAGTAGTTATATAGGATGGTGTGTATAGACAGTAGTTTTATAGGATGGTGTGTATAGACAGTAGTTATATAGGATGGAGTGTATAGACAGTAGTTATATAGGATGGTGTATATAGACAGTATAGACAGTAGTTATATAGTATGGTGTGTATAGACAGTATAGACAGTAGTTATATAGGATGGTGTGTATAGACAGTATAGACAGTAGTTATATAGGATGGTGTGTATAGACAGTAGTTATATAGTATGGTGTGTATAGACAGTAGTTATATAGTATGGTGTATATAGACAGTATAGACAGTAGTTATATAGGATGGAGTGTATAGACAGTAGTTATATAGGATGGTGTATATAGACAGTATAGACAGTAGTTATATAGTATGGTGTGTATAGACAGTATAGACAGTAGTTATATAGGATGGTGTGTAAAGACAGTAGTTATATAGGATGGTGTGTATAGACAGTAGTTATATAGGATGGTGTGTATAGACAGTAGTTATATAGGATGGTGTGTATAGACAGTATAGACAGTAGTTATATAGGATGGTGTGTATAGACAGTATAGACAGTGGTTATATAGGATGGTGTGTATAGACAGTATAGACAGTAGTTATATAGGATGGTGTGTATAGACAGTAGTTATATAGGATGGTGTGTATAGACAGTAGTTATATAGGATGGTGTGTATAGACAGTAGTTATATAGGATAGTGTGTATAGACAGTAGTTATATAGGATGGTGTATATAGACAGTATAGACAGTAGTTATATAGGATGGTGTGTATAGACAGTAGTTATATAGGATGGTGTGTATAGACAGTAGTTATATAGGATGGTGTGTATAGACAGTATAGACAGTAGTTATATAGGATGGTGTGTATAGACAGTAGTTATATAGGATGGTGTGTATAGACAGTAGTTATATAGGATGGTGTGTATAGACAGTAGTTTTATAGGATGGTGTGTATATACAGTAGTTATATAGGATGGAGTGTATAGACAGTAGTTATTAAGGATGGTGTGTATAGACAGTAGTTATATAGGATGGTGTGTATAGACAGTATAGACAGTAGTTATATAGGATGGTGTGTATAGACAGTAGTTATATAGGATGGTGTGTATAGACAGTAGTTATATAGGATGGTGTATATAGACAGTGTAGACAGTAGTTATATAAGGATGGTGTAAATAGACAGTATAGACAGTAGTTATATAGTATGGTGTGTATAGACAGTATAGACAGTAGTTATATAGGATGGTGTGTATAGACAGTAGTTATATAGGATGGTGTGTAAAGACAGTAGTTATATAGGATGGTGTGTATTGACAGTATAGACAGTAGTTATATAGGATGGTGTGTATAGACAGTAGTTATATAGGATGGTGTGTATAGACAGTAGTTATATAGGATGGTGTGTATAGACAGTATAGACAGTAGTTATATAGGATGGTGTGTATAGACAGTATAGACAGTAGTTATATAGGATGGTGTGTATAGACAGTAGTTATATAGGATGGTGTGTATAGACAGTAATTATATAGGATGGTGTGTATAGACAGTATAGACAGTAGTTATATAGGATGGTGTGTATAGACAGTAGTTATATAGGATGGTGTGTATAGACAGTAGTTTTATAGGATGGTGTGTATAGACAGTAGTTATATAGGATGGTGTGTATATACAGTAGTTATATAGGATGGTGTGTATAGACAGTATAGACAGTAGTTGTATAGGATGGTGTGTGTAGACAGTATAGACAGTAGTTATATAGGATGGTGTGTATAGACAGAATAGACAGTAGTTATATAGGATTGTGTGAATAGACAGTAGTTATATAGGATGGTGTGTATAGACAGTATAGACAGTAGTTATATAGGATGGTGTGTATAGACAGTAGTTATATAGGATGGTGTGTATAGACAGTAGTTATATAGGATGGTGTGTATAGACAGTAGTTAGATAGGATGGTGTGTATAGACAGTAGTTATATAGGATGGTGTGTATAGACAGTAGTTATATAGGATGGTGTGTATAGACAGTAGTTAGATAGGATGGTGTGTATAGACAGTAGTTATATAGGATGGTGTGTATAGACAGTAGTTATATAGGATGGTGTGTATAGACAGTAGTTATATAGGATGGTGTGTATAGACAGTAGTTATAGAGGATGGTGTGTATAGACAGTATAGACAGTAGTTAGAAAGGATGGTGTGTATAGACAGTAGTTATATAGGATGGTGTGTATAAACAGTATAGACAGTAGTTAGATAGGATGGTGTGTATAGACAGTAGTTATATAGGATGGTGTATATAGACAGTATAGACAGTAGTTATATAGGATGGTGTGTATAGACATTAGTTATATAGGATGGTGTGTATAGACAGTAGTTATATAGGATGGTGTATATAGACAGTATAGACAGTAGTTAAATAGGATGGTGTGTATAGACAGTAGTTATATAGGATGGTGTGTATAGACAGTAGTTTTATAGGATGGTGTGTATATACAGTAGTTATATAGGATGGAGTGTATAGACAGTAGTTATTAAGGATGGTGTGTATAGAACAGTAGTTATATAGGATGGTGTGTATAGACAGTAGTTATATAGGATGGTGTGTATAGACAGTAGTTATATAGGATGGTGTATATAGACAGTGTAGACAGTAGTTATATAAGGATGGTGTATATAGACAGTATAGACAGTAGTTATATAGTATGGTGTGTATAGACAGTATAGACAGTAGTTATATAGGATGGTGTGTATAGACAGTAGTTATATAGGATGGTGTGTAAAGACAGTAGTTATATAGGATGGTGTGTATTGACAGTATAGACAGTAGTTATATAGGATGGTGTGTATAGACAGTAGTTATATAGGATGTGTGTATAGACAGTAGTTATATAGGATGGTGTGTATAGACAGTATAGACAGTAGTTATATAGGATGGTGTGTATAGACAGTATAGACAGTAGTTATATAGGATGGTGTGTATAGACAGTAGTTATATAGGATGGTGTGTATAGACAGTAGTTATATAGGATGGTGTGTATAGAGAGTAGTTATATAGGATGGTGTGTATAGACAGTAGTTATATAGGATGGTGTGTATAGACAGTAGTTATATAGGATATTGTGTATAAACAGTAGTTATATAGGATGGTGTGTATAGACAGTAGTTATATAGGATATTGTGTATAAACAGTAGTTATATAGGATGGTATGTATAGACAGTAGTTATATAGGATGGTGTATATAGACAGTATAGACAGTAGTTATATAGGATGGTGTGTATAGACAGTAGTTATATAGGATGGAGTGTATAGACAGTAGTTATATAGGATGGTGTATATAGACAGTATAGACAGTAGTTAGATAGGATGGTGTGTATAGACAGTAGTTATATAGGATGGTGTGTATAGACAGTATAGACAGTAGTTATATAGGATGGTGTGTATAGACAGTAGTTATATAGGATGGTGTGTATAGACAGTATAGACAGTAGTTTTATAGGATGGTGTGTATAGACAGTAGTTATATAGGATGGTGTGTATAGACAGTAGTTATATAGGATGGTGTGTATAGACAGTAGTTTTATAGGATGGTGTGTATATACAGTAGTTATATAGGATGGAGTGTATAGACAGTAGTTATTAAGGATGGTGTGTATAGACAGTAGTTATATAGGATGGTGTGTATAGACAGTAGTTATATAGGATGGTGTGTATAGACAGTAGTTTTATAGGATGGTGTGTATATACAGTAGTTATATAGGATGGAGTGTATAGACAGTAGTTATTAAGGATGGTGTGTATAGACAGTAGTTATATAGGATGGTGTGTATAGACAGTATAGACAGTAGTTATATAGGATGGTGTGTATAGACAGTAGTTATATAGGATGGTGTATATAGACAGTATAGACAGTAGTTATATAGGATGGTGTGTATAGACAGTAGTTATATAGGATGGAGTGTATAGACAGTAGTTATATAGGATGGTGTATATAGACAGTATAGACAGTAGTTAGATAGGATGGTGTGTATAGACAGTAGTTATATAGGATGGTGTGTATAGACAGTATAGACAGTAGTTATATAGGATGGTGTGTATAGACAGTAGTTATATAGGATGGTGTGTATAGACAGTATAGACAGTATTTATATAGGATGGTGTGTATAGACAGTAGTTATATAGGATGGTGTGTATAGACAGTAGTTATATAGGATGGTGTGTATAGACAGTAGTTTTATAGGATGGTGTGTATATACAGTAGTTATATAGGATGGAGTGTATAGACAGTAGTTATTAAGGATGGTGTGTATAGACAGTAGTTATATAGGATGGTGTGTATAGACAGTAGTTATATAGGATGGTGTGTATAGACAGTAGTTTTATAGGATGGTGTGTATATACAGTAGTTATATAGGATGGAGTGTATAGACAGTAGTTATTAAGGATGGTGTGTATAGACAGTAGTTATATAGGATGGTGTGTATAGACAGTATAGACAGTAGTTATATAGGATGGTGTGTATAGACAGTAGTTATATAGGATGGTGTGTATAGACAGTAGTTATATAGGATGGTGTATATAGACAGTGTAGACAGTAGTTATATAAGGATGGTGTATATAGACAGTATAGACAGTAGTTATATAGTATGGTGTGTATAGACAGTATAGACAGTAGTTATATAGGATGGTGTGTATAGACAGTAGTTATATAGGATGGTGTGTAAAGACAGTAGTTATAGAGGATGGTGTGTATTGACAGTATAGACAGTAGTTATATAGGATGGTGTGTATAGACAGTAGTTATATAGGATGGTGTGTATAGACAGTAGTTATATAGGATGGTGTGTATAGACAGTATAGACAGTAGTTATATAGGATGGTGTATATAGACAGTATAGACAGTAGTTATATAGGATGGTGTGTATAGACAGTAGTTATATAGGATGGTGTGTATAGACAGTAGTTATATAGGATGGTGTGTATAGACAGTATAGACAGTAGTTATATAGGATGGTGTGTATAGACAGTAGTTATATAGGATGGTGTGTATAGACAGTAGTTATATAGGATGGTGTGTATAGACAGTAGTTTTATAGGATGGTGTGTATATACAGTAGTTATATAGGATGGAGTGTATAGACAGTAGTTATTAAGGATGGTGTGTATAGACAGTAGTTATATAGGATGGTGTGTATAGACAGTATAGACAGTAGTTATATAGGATGGTGTGTATAGACAGTAGTTATATAGGATGGTGTGTATAGACAGTAGTTATATAGGATGGTGTATATAGACAGTGTAGACAGTAGTTATATAAGGATGGTGTAAATAGACAGTATAGACAGTAGTTATATAGTATGGTGTGTATAGACAGTATAGACAGTAGTTATATAGGATGGTGTGTATAGACAGTAGTTATATAGGATGGTGTGTAAAGACAGTAGTTATATAGGATGGTGTGTATTGACAGTATAGACAGTAGTTATATAGGATGGTGTGTATAGACAGTAGTTATATAGGATGGTGTGTATAGACAGTAGTTATATAGGATGGTGTGTATAGACAGTATAGACAGTAGTTATATAGGATGGTGTGTATAGACAGTATAGACAGTAGTTATATAGGATGGTGTGTATAGACAGTAGTTATATAGGATGGTGTGTATAGACAGTAATTATATAGGATGGTGTGTATAGACAGTATAGACAGTAGTTATATAGGATGGTGTGTATAGACAGTAGTTATATAGGATGGTGTGTATAGACAGTAGTTTTATAGGATGGTGTGTATAGACAGTAGTTATATAGGATGGTGTGTATATACAGTAGTTATATAGGATGGTGTGTATAGACAGTATAGACAGTAGTTGTATAGGATGGTGTGTATAGACAGTATAGACAGTAGTTATATAGGATGGTGTGTATAGACAGAATAGACAGTAGTTATATAGGATTGTGTGAATAGACAGTAGTTATATAGGATGGTGTGTATAGACAGTATAGACAGTAGTTATATAGGATGGTGTGTATAGACAGTAGTTATATAGGATGGTGTGTATAGACAGTAGTTATATAGGATGGTGTGTATAGACAGTAGTTAGATAGGATGGTGTGTATAGACAGTAGTTATATAGGATGGTGTGTATAGACAGTAGTTATATAGGATGGTGTGTATAGACAGTAGTTAGATAGGATGGTGTGTATAGACAGTAGTTATATAGGATGGTGTGTATAGACAGTAGTTATATAGGATGGTGTGTATAGACAGTAGTTATATAGGATGGTGTGTATAGACAGTAGTTATAGAGGATGGTGTGTATAGACAGTATAGACAGTAGTTAGAAAGGATGGTGTGTATAGACAGTAGTTATATAGGATGGTGTGTATAAACAGTATAGACAGTAGTTAGATAGGATGGTGTGTATAGACAGTAGTTATATAGGATGGTGTATATAGACAGTATAGACAGTAGTTATATAGGATGGTGTGTATAGACATTAGTTATATAGGATGGTGTGTATAGACAGTAGTTATATAGGATGGTGTATATAGACAGTATAGACAGTAGTTAAATAGGATGGTGTGTATAGACAGTAGTTATATAGGATGGTGTGTATAGACAGTAGTTTTATAGGATGGTGTGTATATACAGTAGTTATATAGGATGGAGTGTATAGACAGTAGTTATTAAGGATGGTGTGTATAGACAGTAGTTATATAGGATGGTGTGTATAGACAGTATAGACAGTAGTTATATAGGATGGTGTGTATAGACAGTAGTTATATAGGATGGTGTGTATAGACAGTAGTTATATAGGATGGTGTATATAGACAGTGTAGACAGTAGTTATATAAGGATGGTGTATATAGACAGTATAGACAGTAGTTATATAGTATGGTGTGTATAGACAGTATAGACAGTAGTTATATAGGATGGTGTGTATAGACAGTAGTTATATAGGATGGTGTGTAAAGACAGTAGTTATATAGGATGGTGTGTATTGACAGTATAGACAGTAGTTATATAGGATGGTGTGTATAGACAGTAGTTATATAGGATGTGTGTATAGACAGTAGTTATATAGGATGGTGTGTATAGACAGTATAGACAGTAGTTATATAGGATGGTGTGTATAGACAGTATAGACAGTAGTTATATAGGATGGTGTGTATAGACAGTAGTTATATAGGATGGTGTGTATAGACAGTAGTTATATAGGATGGTGTGTATAGAGAGTAGTTATATAGGATGGTGTGTATAGACAGTAGTTATATAGGATGGTGTGTATAGACAGTAGTTATATAGGATATTGTGTATAGACAGTAGTTATATAGGATGGTGTGTATAGACAGTAGTTATATAGGATGGTGTATATAGACAGTATAGACAGTAGTTATATAGGATGGTGTGTATAGACAGTAGTTATATAGGATGGAGTGTATAGACAGTAGTTATATAGGATGGTGTATATAGACAGTATAGACAGTAGTTAGATAGGATGGTGTGTATAGACAGTAGTTATATAGGATGGTGTGTATAGACAGTATAGACAGTAGTTATATAGGATGGTGTGTATAGACAGTAGTTATATAGGATGGTGTGTATAGACAGTATAGACAGTAGTTATATAGGATGGTGTGTATAGACAGTAGTTATATAGGATGGTGTGTATAGACAGTAGTTATATAGGATGGTGTGTATAGACAGTAGTTTTATAGGATGGTGTGTATATACAGTAGTTATATAGGATGGAGTGTATAGACAGTAGTTATTAAGGATGGTGTGTATAGACAGTAGTTATATAGGATGGTGTGTATAGACAGTAGTTATATAGGATGGTGTGTATAGACAGTAGTTTTATAGGATGGTGTGTATATACAGTAGTTATATAGGATGGAGTGTATAGACAGTAGTTATTAAGGATGGTGTGTATAGACAGTAGTTATATAGGATGGTGTGTATAGACAGTATAGACAGTAGTTATATAGGATGGTGTGTATAGACAGTAGTTATATAGGATGGTGTATATAGACAGTATAGACAGTAGTTATATAGGATGGTGTGTATAGACAGTAGTTATATAGGATGGAGTGTATAGACAGTAGTTATATAGGATGGTGTATATAGACAGTATAGACAGTAGTTAGATAGGATGGTGTGTATAGACAGTAGTTATATAGGATGGTGTGTATAGACAGTATAGACACTAGTTATATAGGATGGTGTGTATAGACAGTAGTTATATAGGATGGTGTGTATAGACAGTATAGACAGTATTTATATAGGATGGTGTGTATAGACAGTAGTTATATAGGATGGTGTGTATAGACAGTAGTTATATAGGATGGTGTGTATAGACAGTAGTTTTATAGGATGGTGTGTATATACAGTAGTTATATAGGATGGAGTGTATAGACAGTAGTTATTAAGGATGGTGTGTATAGACAGTAGTTATATAGGATGGTGTGTATAGACAGTAGTTATATAGGATGGTGTGTATAGACAGTAGTTTTATAGGATGGTGTGTATATACAGTAGTTATATAGGATGGAGTGTATAGACAGTAGTTATTAAGGATGGTGTGTATAGACAGTAGTTATATAGGATGGTGTGTATAGACAGTATAGACAGTAGTTATATAGGATGGTGTGTATAGACAGTAGTTATATAGGATGGTGTGTATAGACAGTAGTTATATAGGATGGTGTATATAGACAGTGTAGACAGTAGTTATATAAGGATGGTGTATATAGACAGTATAGACAGTAGTTATATAGTATGGTGTGTATAGACAGTATAGACAGTAGTTATATAGGATGGTGTGTATAGACAGTAGTTATATAGGATGGTGTGTAAAGACAGTAGTTATAGAGGATGGTGTGTATTGACAGTATAGACAGTAGTTATATAGGATGGTGTGTATAGACAGTAGTTATATAGGATGGTGTGTATAGACAGTAGTTATATAGGATGGTGTGTATAGACAGTATAGACAGTAGTTATATAGGATGGTGTGTATAGACAGGATAGACAGTAGTTATATAGGATGGTGTGTATAGACAGTAGTTATATAGGATGGTGTGTATAGACAGTAGTTATATAGGATGGTGTGTATAGAGAGTAGTTATATAGGATGGTGTGTATAGACAGTAGTTATATAGGATGGTGTGTATAGACAGTAGTTATATAGGATATTGTGTATAGACAGTAGTTATATAGGATGGTGTGTATAGACAGTAGTTATATAGGATGGTGTATATAGACAGTATAGACAGTAGTTATATAGGATGGTGTGTATAGACAGTAGTTATATAGGATGGAGTGTATAGAAAGTAGTTATATAGGATGGTGTATATAGACAGTATAGACAGTAGTTAGATAGGATGGTGTGTATAGACAGTAGTTATATAGGATGGTGTGTATAGACAGTATAGACAGTAGTTATATAGGATGGTGTGTATAGACAGTAGTTATATAGGATGGTGTGTATAGACAGTAGTTTTATAGGATGGTGTTTATAGACAGTAGTTATATAGGATGGTGTGTATAGACAGTATAGACAGTAGTTATATAGGATGGTGTGTATAGACATTATAGACAGTAGTTATATAGGATGGTGTGTATAGACAGTGTAGACAGTAGTTATATAGGATGGTGTGTATAGACAGTAGTTATATAGGATGGTGTGTATAGACAGTAGTTATATAGGATGGTGTGTATAGACAGTAGTTATATAGGATATTGTGTATAGACAGTAGTTATATAGGATGGTGTGTATAGACAGTAGTTATATAGGATGGTGTATATAGACAGTATAGACAGTAGTTATATAGGATGGTGTGTATAGACAGTAGTTATATAGGATGGAGTGTATAGAAAGTAGTTATATAGGATGGTGTATATAGACAGTATAGACAGTAGTTAGATAGGATGGTGTGTATAGACAGTAGTTATATAGGATGGTGTGTATAGACAGTATAGACAGTAGTTATATAGGATGGTGTGTATAGACAGTAGTTATATAGGATGGTGTGTATAGACAGTATAGACAGTAGTTATATAGGATGGTGTGTATAGACAGTAGTTATATAGGATGGTGTGTATAGACAGTAGTTTTATAGGATGGTGTTTATAGACAGTAGTTATATAGGATGGTGTGTATAGACAGTATAGACAGTAGTTATATAGGATGGTGTGTATAGACATTATAGACAGTAGTTATATAGGATGGTGTGTATAGACAGTGTAGACAGTAGTTATATAGGATGGTGTGTATAGACAGTAGTTATATAGGATGGTGTGTATAGACAGTAGTTATATAGGATGGTGTGTATAGACAGTAGTTATATAGGATGGTGTGTATAGACAGTAGTTATATAGGATATTGTGTATAGACAGTAGTTATATAGGATGGTGTGTATAGACAGTAGTTATATAGGATGGTGTATATAGACAGTATAGACAGTAGTTATATAGGATGGTGTGTATAGACAGTAGTTATATAGGATGGAGTGTATAGACAGTAGTTATATAGGATGGTGTATATAGACAGTATAGACAGTAGTTACATAGGATGGAGTGTATAGACAGTAGTTAGACAGGATGGTGTGTATAGACAGTAGTTATATAGGATGGTGTGTATAGACAGTATAGACAGTAGTTATATAGGATGGTGTGTATAGACAGTAGTTATATAGGATGGTGTGTATAGACAGTATAGACAGTAGTTATATAGGATGGTGTATATAGACAGTAGTTATATAGGATGGTGTGTATAGACAGTAGTTTTATAGGATGGTGTGTATAGACAGTAGTTATATAGGATGGTGTGTATAGACAGTATAGACAGTAGTTATATAGGATGGTGTGTATAGACAGTAGTTATATAGGATGGTGTGTATAGACAGTAGTTATATAGGATGGTGTGTATAGACAGTATAGACAGTAGTTATATAGGATGGTGTGTATAGACAGTAGTTATATAGGATGGTGTGTAAAGACAGTAGTTATATAGGATGGTGTGTATAGACATTAGTTAGATAGGATGGTGTGTATAGACAGTAGTTATATAGGATGGTGTGTATAGACAGTATAGACAGTAGTTATATAGGATGGTGTGTATAGACAGTAGTTATATAGGATGGTGTGTATAGACAGTAAAGACAGTAGTTATATAGGATGGTGTGTATAGACAGTAGTTAACAGGATGGTGTATATAGACAGTATAGACAGTAGTTATATAGGATGGTGTGTATAGACATTAGTTATATAGGATGGTGTGTATAGACAGTAGTTATATAGGATGGTGTATATAGACAGTATAGACAGTAGTTATATAGGATGGTGTGTATAGACAGTAGTTATATAGGATGGTGTGTATAGACAGTAAAGACAGTAGTTATATAGGATGGTGTGTATAGACAGTAGTTATATAGGATGGTGTGTGTATAGACAGTATAGACAGTAGTTATATAGGATGGTGTGTATAGACAGTAGTTTTATAGGATGGTGTGTATGGACAGTAGTTATATAGGATGGAGTGTATAGACAGTAGTTATATAGGATGGTGTATATAGACAGTATAGACAGTAGTTATATAGTATGGTGTGTATAGACAGTATAGACAGTAGTTATATAGGATGGTGTATATAGACAGTAGTTATATAGGATGGTGTGTAAAGACAGTAGTTATATAGGATGGTGTGTATTGACAGTATAGACAGTAGTTATATAGGATGGTGTGTATAGACAGTAGTTATATAGGATGGTGTGTATAGACAGTAGTTATATAGGATGGTGTGTATAGACAGTATAGACAGTCGTTATATAGGATGGTGTGTATAGACAGTATAGACAGTAGTTATATAGGATGGTGTGTATAGACAGTAGTTATATAGGATGGTGTGTATAGACAGTAGTTATATAGGATGGTGTGTATAGACAGTAGTTATATAGGATGGTGTGTATAGACAGTAGTTATATAGGATATTGTGTATAGACAGTAGTTATATAGGATGGTGTGTATAGACAGTAGTTATATAGGATGGTGTATATAGACAGTATAGACAGTAGTTATATAGGATGGTGTGTATAGACAGTAGTTATATAGGATGGAGTATATAGACAGTAGTTATATAGGATGGTGTATATAGACAGTATAGACAGTAGTTAGATAGAATGGTGTGTATAGACAGTAGTTATATAGGATGGTGTGTATAGACAGTATAGACAGTAGTTATATAGGATGGTGTGTATAGACAGTAGTTATATAGTATGGTGTGTATAGACAGTATAGACAGTAGTTATATAGGATGGTGTGTATAGACAGTAGTTATATAGGATGGTGTGTAAAGACAGTAGTTATATAGGATGGTGTGTATTGACAGTATAGACAGTAGTTATATAGGATGGTGTGTATAGACAGTAGTTATATAGGATGGTGTGTATAGACAGTAGTTATATAGGATGGTTTGTATAGACAGTAGTTATATAGGATGGTGTGTATAGACAGTAGTTATATAGGATGGTGTGTATAGACAGTAGTTATATAGGATGGTGTGTATAGACAGTAGTTATATAGGATGGTGTGTATAGACAGTAGTTATATAGGATATTGTGTATAGACAGTAGTTATATAGGATGGTGTGTATAGACAGTAGTTATATAGGATGGTGTATATAGACAGTATAGACAGTAGTTATATAGGATGGTGTGTATAGACAGTAGTTATATAGGATGGAGTGTATAGACAGTAGTTATATAGGATGGTGTATATAGACAGTATAGACAGTAGTTAGATAGGATGGTGTGTATAGACAGTAGTTATATAGGATGGTGTGTATAGACAGTATAGACAGTAGTTATATAGGATGGTGTGTATAGACAGTAGTTATATAGGATGGTGTGTATGGACAGTATAGACAGTAGTTATATAGGATGGTGTGTATAGACAGTAGTTATATAGGATGGTGTGTATAGACAGTAGTTTTATAGGATGGTGTGTATAGACAGTAGTTATATAGGATGGTGTGTATAGACAGTATAGACAGTAGTTATATAGGATGGTGTGTATAGACAGTGTAGACAGTAGTTATATAGGATGGTGTGTATAGACAGTAGTTATATAGGATGGTGTGTATAGACAGTAGTTATATAGGATGGTGTGTATAGACAGTAGTTATATAGGATATTGTGTATAGACAGTAGTTATATAGGATGGTGTGTATAGACAGTAGTTATATAGTATGGTGTATATAGACAGTATAGACAGTAGTTATATAGGATGGTGTGTATAGACAGTAGTTATATAGGATGGAGTGTATAGACAGTAGTTATATAGGATGGTGTATATAGACAGTATAGACAGTAGTTAGATAGGATGGTGTGTATAGACAGTAGTTATATAGGATGGTGTGTATAGACAGTATAGACAGTAGTTATATAGGATGGTGTGTATAGACAGTAGTTATATAGGATGGTGTGTATAGACAGCATAGACAGTAGTTATATAGGATGGTGTGTATAGACAGTAGTTATATAGGATGGTGTGTATAGACAGTAGTTTTATAGGATGGTGTGTATAGACAGTAGTTATATAGGATGGTGTGTATAGAAAGTATAGACAGTAGTTATATAGGATGGTGTGTATAGACAGTAGTTATATAGGATGGTGTGTATAGACAGTATAGACAGTAGTTATATAGGATGGTGTGTATAGACAGTAGTTATATAGGATGGTGTGTAAAGACAGTAGTTATATAGGATGGTGTGTATAGACATTAGTTAGATAGGATGGTGTGTATAGACAGTAGTTATATAGGATGGTGTGTATAGACAGTAGTTATATAGGATGGTGTGTATAGACAGTAGTTAGATAGGATGGTGTGTATAGACAGTAGTTATATAGGATGGTGTGTATAGACAGTAGTTATATAGGATGGTGTGTATAGACAGTAGTTATAGAGGACGGTGTGTATAGACAGTATAGACAGTAGTTAGATAGGATGGTGTGTATAGACAGTAGTTATATAGGATGGTGTGTATAGACAGTATAGACAGTAGTTAGATAGGATGGTGTGTATAGACAGTAGTTATATAGGATGGTGTATATAGACAGTATAGACAGTAGTTATATAGGATGGTGTGTATAGACATTAGTTATATAGGATGGTGTGTATAGACAGTAGTTATATAGGATGGTGTATATAGACAGTATAGACAGTAGTTATATAGGATGGTGTGTATAGACAGTAGTTATATAGGATGGTGTGTATAGACAGTATAGACAGTAGTTATATAGGATGGTGTGTATAGACAGTAGTTATATAGGATGGTGTGTGTATAGACAGTATAGACAGTAGTTATATAGGATGGTGTGTATAGACAGTAGTTTTATTGGATGGTGTGTATGGACAGTAGTTATATAGGATGGAGTGTATAGACAGTAGTTATATAGGATGGTGTATATAGACAGTATAGACAGTAGTTATATAGTATGGTGTGTATAGACAGTATAGACAGTAGTTATATAGGATGGTGTGTATAGACAGTAGTTATATAGGATGGTGTGTAAAGACAGTAGTTATATAGGATGGTGTGTATTGACAGTATAGACAGTAGTTATATAGGATGGTGTGTATAGACAGTAGTTATATAGGATGGTGTGTATAGACAGTATAGACAGTAGTTATATAGGATGGTGTGTATAGACAGTATAGACAGTAGTTATATAGGATGGTGTGTATAGACAGTAGTTATATAGGATGGTGTGTATAGACAGTAGTTATATAGGATGGTGTGTATAGACAGTAGTTATATAGGATGGTGTGTATAGACAGTAGTTATATAGGATGGTGTGTATAGACAGTAGTTATATAGGATATTGTGTATAGACAGTAGTTATATAGGATGGTGTGTATAGACAGTATAGACAGTAGTTATATAGGATGGTGTGTATAGACAGTAGTTATATAGGATGGTGTGTATAGACAGTAGTTATATAGGATGGTGTGTATAGACAGTAGTTATATAGGATGGTGTGTATAGACAGTAGTTATATAGGATGGTGTGTATAGACAGTAGTTATATAGGATATTGTGTATAGACAGTAGTTATATAGGATGGTGTGTATAGACAGTAGTTATATAGGATGGTGTATATAGACAGTATAGACAGTAGTTATATAGGATGGTGTGTATAGACAGTAGTTATATAGGATGGAGTGTATAGACAGTAGTTATATAGGATGGTGTATATAGACAGTATAGACAGTAGTTAGATAGGATGGTGTGTATAGACAGTAGTTATATAGGATGGTGTGTATAGACAGTATAGACAGTAGTTATAAAGGATGGTGTGTATAGACAGTAGTTATATAGGATGGTGTGTATAGACAGTATAGACAGTAGTTATATAGGATGGTGTGTATAGACAGTAGTTATATAGGATGGTGTGTATAGACAGTAGTTTTATAGGATGGTGTGTATAGACAGTAGTTATATAGGAGGGTGTGTATAGACAGTATAGACAGTAGTTATATAGGATGGTGTGTATGGACATTATAGACAGTAGTTATATAGGATGGTGTGTATAGACAGTGTAGACAGTAGTTATATAGGATGGTGTGTATAGACAGTAGTTATATAGGATGGTGTGTATAGACAGTAGTTATATAGGATGGTGTGTATAGACAGTAGTTATATAGGATGGTGTGTATAGACAGTATAGACAGTAGTTATATAGGATGGTGTGTATAGACAGTAGTTATATAGGATGGTGTGTAAAGACAGTAGTTATATAGGATGGTGTGTATAGACATTAGTTAGATAGGATGGTGTGTATAGACAGTAGTTATATAGGATGGTGTGTATAGACAGTAGTTATATAGGATGGTGTGAATAGACAGTAGTTAGATTGGATGGTGTGTATAGACAGTAGTTATATAGGATGGTGTGTATAGACAGTAGTTATATAGGATGGTGTGTATAGACAGTAGTTATAGAGGATGGTGTGTATAGACAGTATAGACAGTAGTTAGATAGGATGGTGTGTATAGACAGTAGTTATATAGGATGGTGTGTATAGACAGTATAGAGAGTAGTTAGATAGGATGGTGTGTATAGACAGTAGTTATATAGGATGGTGTATATAGACAGTATAGACAGTAGTTATATAGGATGGTGTGTATAGACATTAGTTATATAGGATGGTGTGTATAGACAGTAGTTATATAGGATGGTGTATATAGACAGTATAGACAGTAGTTATATAGGATGGTGTGTATAGACAGTAGTTATATAGGATGGTGTGTATAGACAGTATAGACAGTAGTTATATAGGATGGTGTGTATAGACAGTAGTTATATAGGATGGTGTGTGTATAGACAGTATAGACAGTAGTTATATAGGATGGTGTGTATAGACAGTAGTTTTATAGGATTGTGTGTATAGACAGTAGTTATATAGGATGGAGTGTATAGACAGTAGTTATATAGGATGGTGTATATAGACAGTATAGACAGTAGTTATATAGTATGGTGTGTATAGACAGTATAGACAGTAGTTATATAGGATGGTGTGTATAGACAGTAGTTATATAGGATGGTGTGTAAAGACAGTAGTTATATAGGATGGTGTGTATTGACAGTATAGACAGTAGTTATATAGGATGGTGTGTATAGACAGTAGTTATATAGGATGGTGTGTATAGACAGTAGTTATATAGGATGGTGTGTATAGACAGTATAGACAGTAGTTTTATAGGATGGTGTGTATAGACAGTAGTTATATAGGATGGTGTGTATAGACAGTAGTTATATAGGATGGTGTGTATAGACAGTAGTTATATAGGATAGAGTGTATAGACAGTAGTTATATAGGATGAAGTGTATAGACAGTAGTTATATAGGATGGTGTGTATAGACAGTATAGACAGTAGTTATATAGGATGGTGTGTATAGACAGTAGTTATATAGGATGGTGTGTATAGACAGTATAGACAGTAGTTATATAGGATGGTGTGTATAGACAGTAGTTATATAGGATGGTGTGTATAGACAGTAGTTTTATAGGATGGTGTGTATAGACAGTAGTTATATAGGATGGTGTGTATAGACAGTATAGACAGTAGTTATATAGGATGGTGTGTATAGACATTATAGACAGTAGTTATATAGGATGGTGTGTATAGACAGTAGTTATATAGGATGGTGTGTATAGACAGTAGTTATATAGGATGGTGTGTATAGACAGTAGTTATATAGGATGGTGTGTATAGACAGTAGTTATATAGGATGGTGTGTATAGACAGTATAGACAGTAGTTATATAGGATGGTGTGTATAGACAGTAGTTATATAGGATGGTGTGTAAAGACAGTAGTTATATAGGATGGTGTGTATAGACATTAGTTAGATAGGATGGTGTGTATAGACAGTAGTTATATAGGATGGTGTGTATAGACAGTAGTAATATAGGATGGTGTGTATAGACAGTAGTTAGATAGGATGGTGTGTATAGACAGTAGTTATATAGGATGGTGTGTATAGACAGTAGTTATATAGGATGGTGTGTATAGACAGTATAGACAGTAGTTAGATAGGATGGTGTGTATAGACAGTAGTTATATAGGATGGTGTGTATAGACAGTATAGACAGTAGTTAGAAAGGATGGTGTGTATAGACAGTAGTTATATAGGATGGTGTATATAGACAGTATAGACAGATGTTATATAGGATGGTGTGTATAGACATTAGTTATATAGGATGGTGTGTATAGACAGTAGTTATATAGGATGGTGTATATAGACAGTATAGACAGTAGTTATATAGGATGGTGTGTATAGACAGTAGTTATATAGGATGGTGTGTATAGACAGTATAGACAGTAGTTATATAGGATGGTGTGTATAGACAGTAGTTATATAGGATGGTGTGTGTATAGACAGTATAGACAGTAGTTATATAGGATGGTGTGTATAGACAGTAGTTTTATAGGATGGTGTGTATAGACAGTAGTTATATAGGATGGAGTGTATAGACAGTAGTTATATAGGATGGTGTATATAGACAGTATAGACAGTAGTTATATAGTATGGTGTGTATAGACAGTATAGACAGTAGTTATATAGGATGGTGTGTATAGACAGTAGTTATATAGTATGGTGTGTATAGACAGTAGTTATATAGTATGGTGTGTATAGACAGTATAGACAGTAGTTATATAGGATGGAGTGTATAGACAGTAGTTATATAGGATGGTGTATATAGACAGTATAGACAGTAGTTATATAGTATGGTGTGTATAGACAGTATAGACAGTAGTTATATAGGATGGTGTGTAAAGATAGTAGTTATATAGGATGGTGTGTATAGACAGTAGTTATATAGGATGGTGTGTATAGACAGTAGTTATATAGGATGGTGTGTATAGACAGTAGTTATATAGGATGGTGTGTATAGACAGTAGTTATATAGGATGGTGTGTATAGACAGTAGTTAGATAGGATGGTGTGTATAGACAGTAGTTATATAGGAGGGTGTGTATAGACAGTAGTTATATAGGATGGTGTGTATAGACAGTATAGACAGTAGTTAGATAGGATGGTGTGTATAGACAGTAGTTATATAGGATGGTGTGTATAGACAGTATAGACAGTAGTTAGATAGGATGGTGTGTATAGACAGTAGTTATATAGGATGGTGTATATAGACAGTATAGACAGATGTTATATAGGATGGTGTGTATAGACATTAGTTATATAGGATGGTGTGTATAGACAGTAGTTATATAGGATGGTGTATATAGACAGTATAGACAGTAGTTATATAGGATGGTGTGTATAGACAGTAGTTATATAGGATGGTGTGTATAGACAGTATAGACAGTAGTTATATAGGATGGTGTGTATAGACAGTAGTTATATAGGATGGTGTGTGTATAGACAGTATAGACAGTAGTTATATAGGATGGTGTGTATAGACAGTAGTTTTATAGGATGGTGTGTATAGACAGTAGTTATATAGGATGGAGTGTATAGACAGTAGTTATATAGGATGGTGTATATAGACAGTATAGACAGTAGTTATATAGTATGGTGTGTATAGACAGTATAGACAGTAGTTATATAGGATGGTGTGTATAGACAGTATAGACAGTAGTTATATAGGATGGTGTGTATAGACAGTAGTTATATAGTATGGTGTGTATAGACAGTAGTTATATAGTATGGTGTGTATAGACAGTATAGACAGTAGTTATATAGGATGGAGTGTATAGACAGTAGTTATATAGGATGGTGTATATAGACAGTATAGACAGTAGTTATATAGTATGGTGTGTATAGACAGTATAGACAGTAGTTATATAGGATGGTGTGTAAAGACAGTAGTTATATAGGATGGTGTGTATAGACAGTAGTTATATAGGATGGTGTGTATAGACAGTAGTTATATAGGATGGTGTGTATAGACAGTATAGACAGTAGTTATATAGGATGGTGTGTATAGACAGTATAGACAGTGGTTATATAGGATGGTGTGTATAGACAGTATAGACAGTAGTTATATAGGATGGTGTGTATAGACAGTAGTTATATAGGATGGTGTGTATAGACAGTAGTTATATAGGATGGTGTGTATAGACAGTAGTTATATAGGATGGTGTGTATAGACAGTAGTTATATAGGATGGTGTGTATAGACAGTAGTTAGATAGGATGGTGTGTATTGACAGTAGTTATATAGGATGGTGTGTATAGACAGTAGTTATATAGGATGATGTGTATAGACAGTAGTTATAGAGGATGGTGTGTATAGACAGTATAGACAGTAGTTAGATAGGATGGTGTGTATAGACAGTAGTTATATAGGATGGTGTATATAGACAGTATAGACAGTAGTTATATAGGATGGTGTGTATAGACAGTAGTTATATAGGATGGAGTGTATAGACAGTAGTTATATAGGATGGTGTATATAGACAGTATAGACAGTAGTTAGATAGGATGGTGTGTATAGACAGTAGTTATATAGGATGGTGTGTATAGACAGTATAGACAGTAGTTATATAGGATGGTGTGTATAGACAGTAGTTATATAGGATGGTGTGTATAGACACTATAGACAGTAGTTATATAGGATGGTGTGTATAGACAGTAGTTATATAGGATGGTGTGTATAGACAGTAGTTTTATAGGATGGTGTGTATAGACAGTAGTTATATAGGATGGTGTGTATAGACAGTATAGACAGTAGTTATATAGGATGGTGTGTATAGACAGTATAGACAGTAGTTATATAGGATGGTGTGTATAGACAGTGTAGACAGTAGTTATATAGGATGGTGTGTATAGACAGTAGTTATATAGGATGGTGTGTATAGACAGTAGTTATATAGGATGGTGTGTATAGACAGTAGTTATATAGGATGGTGTGTATAGACAGTATAGACAGTAGTTATATAGGATGGTGTGTAGAGACAGTAGTTATATAGGATGGTGTGTATAGACAGTAGTTATATAGGATGGTGTGTATAGACAGTAGTTAGATAGGATGGTGTGTATAGACAGTATAGACAGTAGTTATATAGGATGGTGTGTATAGACAGTAGTTATATAGGATGGTGTGTATAGACAGTAGTTATATAGGATGGTGTGTATAGACAGTAGTTATATAGGATGGTGTGTATAGACAGTAGTTATATAGGATGGTGTGTATAGACAGTAGTTATATAGGATATTGTGTATAGACAGTAGTTATATAGGATGGTGTGTATAGACAGTAGTTATATAGGATGGTGTATATAGACAGTATAGACAGTAGTTATATAGGATGGTGTGTATAGACAGTAGTTATATAGGATGGAGTGTATAGACAGTAGTTATATAGGATGGTGTTTATAGACAGTATAGACAGTAGTTAGATAGGATGGTGTGTATATACAGTAGTTATATAGGATGGTGTGTATAGACAGTATAGACAGTAGTTATAAAGGATGGTGTGTATAGACAGTAGTTATATAGGATGGTGTGTATAGACAGTATAGACAGTAGTTATATAGGATGGTGTGTATAGACAGTAGTTATATAGGATGGTGTGTATAGACAGTAGTTTTACAGGATGGTGTGTATAGACAGTAGTTATATAGGAGGGTGTGTATAGACAGTATAGACAGTAGTTATATAGGATGGTGTGTATAGACATTATAGACAGTAGTTATATAGGATGGTGTGTATAGACAGTGTAGACAGTAGTTATATAGGATGGTGTGTATAGACAGTAGTTATATAGGATGGTGTGTATAGACAGTAGTTATATAGGATGGTGTGTATAGACAGTAGTTATATAGAATGGTGTGTATAGACAGTATAGACAGTAGTTATATAGGATGGTGTGTATAGACAGTAGTTATATAGGATGGTGTGTAAAGACAGTAGTTATATAGGATGGTGTGTATAGACATTAGTTAGATAGGATGGTGTGTATAGACAGTAGTTATATAGGATGGTGTGTATAGACAGTAGTTATATAGGATGGTGTGTATAGACAGTAGTTATATAGGATGGTGTGTATTGACAGTATAGACAGTAGTTATATAGGATGGTGTGTATAGACAGTAGTTATATAGGATGGTGTGTATAGACAGTAGTTTTATAGGATGGTGTGTATAGACAGTATAGGCAGTAGTTATATATGATGGTGTGTATAGACAGTAGTTATATAGGATGGTGTGTATAGACAGTAGTTATATAGGATGGTTTGTATAGACAGTAGTTAGATAGGATGGTGTGTATAGACAGTAGTTATATAGGATGGTGTGTATAGACAGTAGTTATATAGGATGGTGTGTATAGACAGTAGTTAGATAGGATGGTGTGTATAGACAGTAGTTATATAGGATGGTGTGTATAGACAGTAGTTATATAGGATGGTGTGTATAGACAGTAGTTATAGAGGATGGTGTGTATAGACAGTATAGACAGTAGTTAGATAGGATGGTGTGTATAGACAGTAGTTATATAGGATGGTGTGTATAGACAGTATAGACAGTAGTTAGATAGGATGGTGTGTATAGACAGTAGTTATATAGGATGGTGTATATAGACAGTATAGACAGTAGTTATATAGGATGGTGTGTATAGACAGTAGTTATATAGGATGGAGTGTATAGACAGTAGTTATATAGGATGGTGTGTATAGACAGTAGTTATATAGGATGGTGTATATAGACAGTATAGACAGTAGTTATATAGGATGGTGTGTATAGACAGTAGTTATATAGGATGGTGTGTATAGACAGTATAGACAGTAGTTATATAGGATGGTGTGTATAGACAGTAGTTATATAGGATGGTGTGTATAGACAGTATAGACAGTAGTTATATAGGATGGTGTGTATAGACAGTAGTTATATAGGATGGTGTGTATAGACAGTAGTTATATAGGATGGTGTATATAGACAGTATAGACAGTAGTTATATAGGATGGTGTGTATAGACAGTATAGACAGTAGTTATATAGGATGGTGTGTATAGACAGTAGTTATATAGGATGGTGTGTATAGACAGTAGTTATATAGGATGGTGTGTATTGACAGTATTGACAGTAGTTATATAGGATGGTGTGTATAGACAGTAGTTATATAGGATGGTGTGTATAGACAGTAGTTATATAGGATGGTGTATATAGACAGTATAGACAGTAGTTATATAGGATGGTGTGTATAGACAGTATAGACAGTAGTTATATAGGATGGTGTGTATAGACAGTAGTTATATAGGATGGTGTGTATAGACAGTAGTTATATAGGATGGAGTGTATAGACAGTAGTTATATAGGATGGTGTGTATTGACAGTAGTTATATAGGATGGTGTGTATAGACAGTAGTTAAATAGGATGGAGTGTATAGACAGTAGTTATATAGGATGGTGTATATAGACAGTATAGGCAGTAGTTATATAGGATGGTGTGTATAGACAGTAGTTATATAGGATGGTGTGTATAGACAGTATAGACAGTAGTTATATAGGATGGTGTGTATAGACAGTAGTCATATAGGATGGTGTGTATAGACAGTATAGACAGTAGTTATATAGGATGGTGTGTATAGACAGTATAGACAGTAGTTATATAGGATGGTGTGTATAGACAGTAGTTATATAGGATGGTGTGTATAGACAGTAGTTTTATAGGATGGTGTGTATAGACAGTAGTTATATAGGATGGAGTGTATAGACAGTAGTTATTAAGGATGGTGTGTATAGACAGTAGTTATATAGGATGGTGTGTATAGACAGTATAGACAGTAGTTATATAGGATGGTGTGTATAGACAGTAGTTATATAGGATGGTGTATATAGACAGTATGGACAGTAGTTATATTGCATGGTGTGTATAGACAGTATAGACAGTAGTTATATAGGATGGCGTGTATAGACAGTAGTTATATAGGATGGTGTGTATAGACAGTAGTTATATAGTATGGTGTGTATTGACAGTATAGACAGTAGTTATATAGGATGGTGTGTATAGACAGTAGTTATATAGGATGGTGTGTTTTGACAGTAGTTATATAGGATGGTGTGTATAGACAGTAGTTATATAGGATGGTGTGTATAGACAGTATAGACAGTAGTTATATAGGATGGTGTGTATAGACAGTATAGACAGTAGTTATACAGGATGGTGTGTATAGACAGTATAGACAGTAGTTATATAGGATGGTGTGTATAGACAGTAGTTATATAGGATGGTGTGTATAGACAGTAGTTATATAGGATGGTGTGTATAGACAGTAGTTATATAGGATGGTGTGTATAGACAGTATAGACAGTAGTTATATAGGATGGTGTGTATAGACAGTAGTTATATAGGATGGTGTGTATAGACAGTAGTTATATAGGATGGTGTGTATAGACAGTAGTTAGATAGGATGGTGTGTATAGACAGTAGTTAGATAGGATGGTGTGTATAGACAGTAGTTAGATAGGATGGTGTGTATAGACAGTAGTTAGATAGGATGGTGTGTATAGACAGTAGTTATATAGGATGGTATGTATAGACAGTAGTTATATAGGATGGTGTGTATAGACAGTATAGACAGTAGTTATATAGGATGGTGTGTATAGACAGTAGTTATATAGGATGGTGTGTATAGACAGTATAGACAGTAGTTATATAGGATGGTGTGTATAGACAGTAGTTATATAGGATGGTGTGTGTAGACATTATAGACAGTAGTTATATAGGATGGTGTGTATAGACAGTAGTTATATAGGATGGTGTGTATAGACAGTAGTTTTATAGGATGGTGTGTATAGACAGTAGTTATATAGGATGGAGTGTATAGACAGTAGTTATTAAGGATGGTGTGTGTATAGACAGTAGTTATATAGGATGGTGTGTATAGACAGTATAGACAGTAGTTATATAGGATGGTGTGTATAGTCAGTAGTTATATAGGATGGTGTGTATAGACAGTAGTTATATAGGATGGTGTATATAGACAGTATAGACCGTAGTTATATAGGATGGTGTGTATAGACAGTATAGACAGTAGTTATATAGGATGGTGTGTATAGACAGTAGTTATATAGGATGGTGTGTATAGACAGTAGTTATATAGGATGGTGTGTATTGACAGTATAGACAGTAGTTATATAGGATGGTGTGTATAGACAGTAGTTATATAGGATGGTGTGTATAGACAGTTGTTATATAGGATGGTGTGTATAGACAGTAGTTATATAGGATGGTGTGTATAGACAGTAGTTATATAGGATGGTGTGTATAGACAGTATAGACAGTAGTTATATAGGATGGTGTGTATAGACAGTATAGACAGTATATGGATAGAAAAGGTGTGTACAGCAGTAGTTATAGTCCACACCCCTTTACTTTTTCCACGTTTTGTTGTGTTACAGCCTGATTTTAAAATGTATTAAATTTAGGCTTTTTTTTGTCTCCGGCAGACACACAATACCCCAATACCCCACAATACCCCAATAATACCACAATACCCCATAATGTCAAAGTGAAATTATGTTTTTAGAAATGTCTTGTTTTGAAAAGCTGAATTTTCTTGCTCTGCCCCACCTGCTCCTGAATGATGGATTGTTCTGTTGTATTTTATAAACTCAGCAAAAAAAGAAACGTCCCTTTTTCAGGACCCTGTCTTTCAAAGATAATTCATAAAAATTAAAATAACTTCACAGATCTTCATTGTAAAGGGTTTAAAAACTGTTTTCCATGCTTGTTCAATGAACCATAAACAATTAATGAACATGCACCTGTGGAACTGTCGTTTAGACACTAACAGTTTACAGACGGTAGGCAATTAAGGTCACAGTTATACAGCTGACCCGTGCACCACTAGTACACACATACTGCTGACCCGTGCACCACTAGTACACACATACTGCTGACCCGTGCACCACTAGTACACACATTCTGCTGACCCGTACACAACCAGTACACACAAACTGCTGACCCGTTCACCGCTAGTACACACAAACTGCTGACCCGTGCACCACTAGTACACACATACTGCTGACCCGTGCACCACTAGTACACACAAACTGCTGACCCGTGCACCAATAGTTCACACATACTGCTGACCCGTGCACCACTAGTACACACATACTGCTGACCCGTGCACCACTAGTACACACATACTGCTGACCCGTGCACCACTAGTACACATATAGTGTGTGATATGGAGGTTGGACATAAAGAACACATTTTCTAAACAATAGAAACAATGACATGTTGCACTGAGCCTTGCTGTTGGGAAACCACATCAGGTTTCTATGGACCCAGGTTTATTCAACACATCAGAAGGCAGGTTTCTATGGACCCAGGTTTATTCAACACATCAGTAGGCAGGTTTCTATGGACCCAGGTTTATTCAACACATCAGTAGGCAGGTTTCTATGGACCCAGGTTTATTCAACACATCAGTAGGCAGGTTTCTATGGACCCAGGTTTATTCAACACATCAGAAGGTTTATTCAACACCCCCCACCCCGTTTCCTGTACCACTCTGCCAGGTCACTGACCTCCTCCCTATAGGTTGTCTCATCGTCGTCAGTGATCAAGTCTACCACCGTCGCGTCGTCAGCAAACTTGATAACGGTGTTGGAGTCGTGCGGGGCCACACAGTCGTAGGTGAACAGGGTGTAGAGGAGGGGACTATGAATACACCCCTGTGGGGGCCCCTGTGTTGAGGGTCAGCGTGGCAACTGAGAAGAACCCCCCCACTGTCCGATATACAGGTCATCGGCCCGTGTTTCCCAAACTAGGGGGTTGCACCCCCAAGTGGGGGTCGCCTGATTTGATAATAGGGTCGCAGGAGAAAAATCGAAAATTAAAAACTGTGGGCTTGGTTCATAGAACCAGGGTTACGTCATTAACATCTAGCTGCAGTTATAATAAAACAACAGAGCTTTGTCTGTTTTCATTCTACAAATGTGGCTCTATCTTTTGAACAGTTTTAGCTACAAAATATTATAATATTATAACACCATCACTGAAGGAGAAGACTCCCAGGAACACCTATGAACTCATTAGAGTAGAGTGGACAAGACCAGGCACTAAATCAGCTGTCGATTATCTTTTCTACACAGAAGATTTTCTGAACTTCCCATTACCTTTCTGATGCATTTCAGTCACGTCAAACCACACAGATTTCAAATCAAATCAACGTTTATTTGTCTCGTGCGCCGAATACAACAACCTTACAGTGAAATACTGACTTACAGGCTCTAACCAATAGTGCAAAAAACGGTATTAGGTGAACAATAGGTAAGTAAAGAAATAAAAAGAACAGCAAAAAGACAGGTTATATACAGTAGAGAGGCTATATACAGTAGAGAGGTTATATACAGTAGAGAGGTTATATACAGGAGAGAGGCTATATACAGTAGAGAGGCTATATACAGTAGAGGCTATATACAGTAGAGAGGCTATATACAGTAGAGGGGCTATATACAGTAGAGGGGCTATATACAGTAGAGGGGCTATATACAGTAGAGAGGCTATATACAGTAGAGAGGTTATATACAGTAGAGAGGTTATATACAGTAGAGAGGCTATATACAGGAGAGAGGCTATATACAGTAGAGAGGTTATATACAGGAGAGAGGCTATATACAGTAGAGAGGCTATATACAGTAGAGGCTATATACAGTAGAGAGGCTATATACAGTAGAGGGGCTATATACAGTAGAGAGGTTATATACAGTAGAGAGGTTATATACAGTAGAGAGGCTATATACAGTAGAGAGGTTATATACAGTAGAGAGGCTATATACAGTAGAGAGGCTATATACAGTAGAGAGGTTATATACAGTAGAGAGGCTATATACAGTAGAGAGGTTATATACAGTAGAGGGGCTATATACAGTAGAGAGGTTATATACAGTAGAGAGGCTATATACAGTAGAGAGGCTATATACAGTAGAGAGGCTATATACAGTAGAGGGGCTATATACAGTAGAGAGGCTACATACAGTAGAGAGGCTATATACAGTAGAGAGGCTATATACAGGAGAGAGGCTATATACAGGAGAGAGGCTATATACAGTAGAGAGGCTACATACAGACACCGGTTAGTCAGGCTAATTGAGGTAGTATGTACATGTAGATATGCTTAAAGTGACTATTGAAATTGAAATACTGTCAAAAGTACGATCAGACTGATTTGTAATAGACTGCCGTAGCTCCAAATTTAAAACGTGGAGGTGAAACACAGATAGACACAGGCCCTAGTAACGACCCAATATTCTGTCCTTCCTTCCCGAAGTGTGAATATGATCACTTGTATGCGTTGGTGATTTTAGCATATAAATCTTGGTTGGGGCAAACTCAACAACAACAACAAAAATTGTAGATGCCAGCAAAGCCACTACACAACACAACACTAAACAATACATTCATTGCACTATAACAGTGATAAGCGGTGCCCACAAGCTGTTTGGGCCTACAGTACATAAAGCTGTCCCAACAGCAGAGCTTTATTTTCAGCACCATGTAGTGAATCCTTACCACCGCTACACCTGGTTATCAGCGGAGCCTCGTCTGGCAGCCACACAGTTCATTCAGCCTCATTTATATGACATGATGACTTTTCTCAAAAACAGGTTATAGGCTCGATGTGCACCATCGATGTGCACCATCGAGTCAGAACAGTAACGTTAGGTGAAATGAAGAGGTGAAAATAGACCAAATTATTAGGGTGAGATACATGGGTTACTAACAGCTTACTAGACAACATACACTTAGTATTACTTTCTTAGCTACAGTATACATATCTCCCTGGCATATTACATCATTTATACAGCAGCATATAAGACATACTTGGACTCACCTTGTTGTGATGTGCCCACTTGAACAGGAAGGTGGTGGCACGGCGGTCCCTCGTGGGCCAAATTTTGTCTTCAAAGAGAAAGAGGCCCGGATTTACCATTCCGAGTTGGATGACCGTTCTAAACATATTTTCCCAGTCGGAGCTCGTTTATTCCCGACTTCCCAGTTGCAGTGCTTGCTGTTAGCCACTGCCACTGTTTCCTTCCAAACCACCCATTGTTGAATTTTCCATTTCCAAATTGTCATGTAATGTTTATGTCCAATGGCCGACGAGCACCGATACGTTTTATCTATAATTTCTCTTCATTATTTCCCTTCATATGATCAAGGATTAAAAAAAGGATTTGCCAGTAGATTGTCGACTTGATTCATGATGTGGCTAATGACCTTGAGCCTTCTTATAATGGAACTGTATGGCAGGACCCAAAGGACATTTTCGATGTCTACACTTATTTAAGGACTTAGACTTGGCGATGACCTAGTGTCCCCATGAGTGACAGAACACTGAGCCAATCACGGCGAAATGTTACAATTATCTGCTGGCTCGCCCCACCACCACAGAAAGCACTGAGCTAGTGTTACGTCCGTCAATGGAAGGATCGGACCAAGGTGCAGCGTGTTAGGAATCATACTTTAACCTCTCTGGGCCAGTGGGACGCCCTAATCAACAGCCAGTGGAATCGCGTTGCGCGAAATGCAAAACCTCATAAATGCTATAACTTCAATTTCTCAAACGTGACTATTTTACACCGTTTTATAGATACACCTCTCCTGAATCGAACCACGTTGTCCGATTTCAAAAAGGCTTTACAAGCAAAAGCAAAATATTAGATTATGTTAGGAGAGAACCCAGCCAAAAACAATCACACTGCCATTTTCAAAGCAACTAGATGCATCACAAATACCCAAAACATAGCTAAATGAAGCACTAACCTTTGATGATCTTCATCAGATGACAATCTTAGGACATCATGTTACACAATACATGCATTTTTTGTTCGATAAAGTTCATATTTATATATAAAAACAGCATTTTACATCGGCGCGTGACATTCAGAAAATCTTTTCCCTCAAATGCTTCCGATGAATCAGCGCTACAATTTACAAAATTACTATTCGAAAACGTTGTTAAAATGTAATATTGTCATTCAAAGACTTATAGATTAACATGTCTTGAATGCCACTGCTTTGCCAGATTTAAAAATAACTTTACTGGGAAATCACACTTTGCAATAAACGACGTGGTATACCCAGCAAAATAGGCTAGGCTATACATGTTGGAGCCATCTTGGAACGATCAACCATCAAAAATACTATTGTAAATAAAACCTTACCTTTGATTATCTTTATCAGAAAGCACTTCCAGGAATCCCAGGTCCATAACAAATGTAGATTTGTTCGAAAAAGTTAATAATTTATGTCCCAATTGTTAGCGCGCTCCGAAGGCTACTGAAAATGTACCGTGGTGAGTAGGACTTGTCGTCACGAATGTACAATTTTTTTTTTTTTAAGTTCGTTCAAACATGTCAAACGTTGTATAACATAAATCTTTAGGGCTTTTTTCAACCAGAGCTTCAGTAATATTCCATGGGGACGTTTGCATTGTCTTTCAAAACGTTTCGAAAGGGGAGGGTAGCCATGGGCGGCGGCGTCATAATGGTAAATGGCCCTCCACCTGTGACCACTTTCCACAGCCTCTCTTTCAGTCAGTTTTGATAGTAGGAGACTCAAACCACTTTGTAAAGACTGGGGACATCTAGTGGAAGCCTTAGGACGTGCTAAATGATTCATAAGCCCCTGTGTGTTTCAATGGCAAATGTTTGAAGTGATATCCACACATCAGATTTCAGTTTCCTGTCAGGATTTGTCTCAGGGTTTTGACTGCCATATGAGTTCTGTTATACTCACAGACACCATTCAAACAGTTTTAGAAACTTTAGGGTGTTTTCTATCCAAATCAAACAATTATATGCATATTCTAGTTACTGGGCAGGAGTAGTAACCAGATTAAATCGGGTACGTTTTTTATCCGGCCGTGCAAATACTGCCCCCTATCCCCAACAGGTTTTAACATCGTAACATTTAACATCATCAACATCATACTTTATTAGATGAACACCGAAAACAAAACAAATACAAAACGTAACGTTCAGTGGGGCTGCACAGCACAGTACCAAAAACAAGCTCACACAAACTAAAGGTGGGAAAAAAGGCTGCCTAAGTATGATCCCCAATCAGAGACAACGATAGACAGTTGCCTCTGATTGGGAACCATACTCGGCAAACACAGAGAAATAGAAAAACTAGAATGCCCACCCAAATCACACCCTGACCTAACCAAATAGAGAAATGAAAAGGCTCTCTAAGGTCAGGGGGCGCGACAGCTAGGCTGAAACACCTGCATTTTGGAGCTACTTTACTCAAGAAAACAACAACGAGACCATGTTTGTATGCAGTTTTATTAACTCTATTATTATATATATTGTTTACATTGTTTGCGAACTGATATGTGACACGTATTAATGCCAAAATAACATGCAAAACAGACAAGCCCCTCCCTCCCCAAACAATTTCTTTGGGGGGGGGATAAAAATGTGTGGCTCAAAACAGGTGGGGCTTTTTTTTGTGTTTGTGTGTGTGTGTGCGTGCGTGCGTGCGTGCGTGCGTGCGCGTGTGTGATTGTTGTAGCTGTATTAGAGTATGGAAAGTCAGTTTGTCCAGTTGATGGCTCTCCCCAGGACACTGCAGCAGAGGATCACATGGCTGGTGGCCCCCCCAGGGAAGAACCGGGACGTGGAGAAGACACTACTGAGGATCACATGGCTGGTGGCCCCCCAGGGAAGAACCGGGACGTGGAGGAGACACTACTGAGGATCACATGGCTGGTGGCCCCCCCCAGGGAAGAACCGGGACGTGGAGGAGATACTACTGAGGATCACATGGCTGGTGGCCCCCCCAGGGAAGAACCGGGACGTGGAGAAGACACTACTGAGGATCACATGGCTGGTGGCCCCCCCCAGGGAAGAACCGGGACGTGGAGAAGACACTACTGAGGATCACATGGCTGGTGGCCCCCCCAGGGAAGAACCGGGACGTGGAGAAGACACTACTGAGGATCACATGGCTGGTGGCCCCCCAGGGAAGAACCGGGACGTGGAGGAGATACTACTGAGGATCACATGGCTGGTGGCCCCCCCCAGGGAAGAACCGGGACGTGGAGGAGACACTACTGAGGATCACATGGCTGGTGGCCCCCCCCAGGGAAGAACCGGGACGTGGAGGAGATACTACTGCAGGTGGCCCCTGAATGTGGCTCTGTGGTGCAGCAAGGTCCTGTAAAACCTAACTCTGGTCCTTCTTTGATCCAGTGACGTGGTGAGGGGGGGGGGGGGGGGGGACTGCCAAAGGAATTACCACTGCTGGGAAAATGACCTATTTACTGTGGTGTACAGCAGGTCAGCCACCAGGGGGAGACTCGTCGAGGCCTGGTGACAGACGGAGTATACATCACGAGACAATGGCTCCATCTGCTGGACGTGCCAGGTCTCGACGGGCTCTCCGGCCAGGACTAATTGGGGCTAACTGGGAATTGGTGAGTAATCAAGGGGCTGATTGCTCACCAGCTGTACCAGCCCCATAAAGCTGCCAGAAGGGCAGCACAGAGGAGGAGACGGGGGAGAGAAAGGACTCCTGTATAGTTGGGGACGGTACCAGAGGTAACAGGACTGAGTTCAGTTTTTGATCCCCACAGGACACAGCAAGACCCAGAGACGGTCTCTTGGGGGAGACCTATTCTTTTATTTTTGAACTATTATTAGTTTAATAAACACCTTTGAAACTAAGCTAATCCTACGCTGTCCGTGTCTGATCTGTGTAAACGTTTTGACCCAACCCCCTGGTCTGCCACATTACATTGTTTTCCATGTGCTTATGTCAAAAACATACGTAGTTGTGGCGGCCGGTAGCCTAGCGATTCAGAGCGTTGGGCCAGTAACTGAAAGGTCACTGGTTTGAATACCAAGGTGGAACAATCTGCCATCTTGCACTTGAGGAAGACAGTTAAATCCCGACAACAACTGTTCCCTGGGTGATGACATGGACAACACCTGTTCCCTGGGTGATGACATGGACAACACCTGTTCCCTGGGTGATGACGTGGACAACACCTGTTCCCAGGGTGATGACATGGACAACACCTGTTCCCTGGGCGCCGATGACGTGGACAACACCTGTTCCCTGGGCGCCGATGACATGGACAACACCTGTTCCCTGGGCGCCGATGACATGGACAACACCTGTTCCCTGGGTGATGACATGGACAACACCTGTTCCCTGGGTGATGACGTGGACAACACCTGTTCCCAGGGTGATGACGTGGACAACACCTGTTCCCTGGGCGCCGATGACGTGGACAACACCTGTTCCCTGGGTGATGACGTGGACAACACCTGTTCCCAGGGTGATGACGTGGACAACACCTGTTCCCTGGGCGCCGATGACATGGACAACACCTGTTCCCTGGGCGCCGATGACGTGGACAACACCTGTTCCCTGGGCGCCGATGACATGGACAACACCTGTTCCCTGGGCGCCGATGACATGGACAACACCTGTTCCCTGGGTGATGACGTGGACAACACCTGTTCCCTGGGTGATGACGTGGACAACACCTGTTCCCTGGGTGATGACGTGGACAACACCTGTTCCCTGGGTGATGACGTGGACAACACCTGTTCCCTGGGTGATGACGTGGACAACACCTGTTCCCTGGGTGATGACATGGACAACACCTGTTCCCTGGGTGATGACATGGACAACACCTGTTCCCTGGGCGATGACATGGACAACACCTGTTCTCAGGGTGATGACATGGACAACACCTGTTCCCTGGGTGATGACGTGGACAACACCTGTTCCCTGGGTGATGACGTGGACAACACCTGTTCCCTGGGTGATGACGTGGACAACACCTGTTCTCAGGGTGATCACATGGACAACACCTGTTCTCAGGGTGATGACGTGGACAACACCTGTTCCCTGGGTGATGACGTGGACAACACCTGTTCCCTGGGCGATGACGTGGACAACACCTGTTCCCTGGGTGATGACGTGGACAACACCTGTTCCCTGGGCGATGACGTGGACAACACCTGTTCCCTGGGCGATGACGTGGACAACACCTGTTCCCTGGGCGATGACGTGGACAACACCTGTTCCCTGGGGGATGACGTGGACAACACCTGTTCCCTGGGTGATGACGTGGACAACACCTGTTCCCTGGGTGATGACGTGGACAACACCTGTTCCCTGGGCGATGACTTGGACAACACCTGTTCCCTGGGTGATGACGTGGACAACACCTGTTCACTGGGCGCCGATGACATGGACAACACCTGTTCCCTGGGCGATGACATGGACAACACCTGTTCCCTGGGTGATGACATGGACAACACCTGTTCTCAGGGTGATGACATGGACAACACCTGTTCTCAGGGTGATGACATGGACAACACCTGTTCCCTGGGTGATGACGTGGACAACACCTGTTCACTGGGTGATGACATGGACAACACCTGTTCCCAGGGTGATGACGTGGACAACACCTGTTCTCAGGGTGATGACGTGGACAACACCTGATCCCTGGGTGATGACGTGGACAACACCTGTTCCCTGGGTGATGACTTGGACAACACCTGTTCCCTGGGTGATGACTTGGACAACACCTGTTCCCTGGGTGATGACGTGGACAACACCTGTTCCCTGGGTGATGACGTGGACAACACCTGTTCCCTGGGCGATGACGTGGACAACACCTGTTCCCTGGGCGATGACGTGGACAACACCTGTTCCCTGGGCGATGACTTGGACAACACCTGTTCCCTGGGTGATGACGTGGACAACACCTGTTCACTGGGCGCCGATGACATGGACAACACCTGTTCCCTGGGCGATGACATGGACAACACCTGTTCCCTGGGTGATGACATGGACAACACCTGTTCTCAGGGTGATGACGTGGACAACACCTGTTACCTGGGTGATGACATGGACAACACCTGTTCACTGGGTGATGACGTGGACAACACCTGTTCCCTGGGTGCCGATGACGTGGACAACACCTGTTCCCTGGGTGATGACATGGACAACACCTGTTCCCTGGGTGATGACGTGGACAACACCTGTTCCCTGGGTGATGACTTGGACAACACCTGTTCCCTGGGTGATGACGTGGACAACACCTGTTCCCTGGGTGCCGATGACATGGACAACACCTGTTCACTGGGCGTTGAAAACGTGGATGTCGATTAAGGCAGCCCCCTCCACACCTCTCTGATTCAGAGGGGTTGGGGGTTAAACGCGGAAGACACATTTCAGTTGAATGCATTCAGTTGGACAACTGACTATTTCTCAACGATGATGTTGAGGTTATTTTGTGTAATAGTGGGTGGACAGTTCGAAGCGGAAAGGCTGGAGAAGGAAGACACCTGGATCAGTACCTTTCTGCCCTGATAAAATAACTACTGATTCACTTCTGTACCAACCGTCTATAACCCTGTTGTCTCCCTGGGATCATTACTCCATCTATAACCCTGTTGTCCCCCTCCCTGGGATCATTACTCCATCTATAACCCTGTTGTCCCCCTGGGATCATTACTCCGTCTATAACCCTGTTGTCTCCCTGGGATCATTACTCCGTCTATAACCCTGTTGTCCCCCTGGGATCATTACTCCATCTATAACCCTGTTGTCTCCCTGGGATCATTATCTCCATCTATAACCCTGTTGTCTCCCTGGGATCATTACTCCATCTATAACCCTGTTGTCCCCCTGGGATCATTACTCCGTCTATAACCCTGTTGTCTCCCTGGGATCATATCTCCATCTATAACCCTGTTGTCTCCCTGGGATCATTACTCCATCTATAACCCTGTTGTCTCCCTGGGATCATTACTCCATCTATAACCCTGTTGTCCCCCTGGGATCATTACTCCATCTATAACCCTGTTGTCCCCCTGGGATCATTACTCCATCTATAACCCTGTTGTCCCCCTCCCTGGGATCATTACTCCATCTATAACCCTGTTGTCCCCCTGGGATCATTACTCCATCTATAACCCTGTTGTCCCCCTCCCTGGGATCATTACTCCATCTATAACCCTGTTGTCCCCCTCCCTGGGATCATTACTCCATCTATAACCCTGTTGTCCCCCTCCCTGGGATCATTACTCCATCTATAACCCTGTTGTCCCCCTGGGATCATTACTCCATCTATAACCCTGTTGTCCCTGGGATCATTACTCCATCTATAACCCTGTTGTCTCCCTGGGATCATATCTCCATCTATAACCCTGTTGTCCCCCTGGGATCATATCTCCATCTATAACCCTGTTGTCTCCCTGGGATCATTACTCCATCTATAA
This sequence comes from Salmo salar, assembly GCF_965601325.2. Lineage (NCBI taxonomy): Eukaryota > Metazoa > Chordata > Actinopteri > Salmoniformes > Salmonidae > Salmo > Salmo salar. Next base: position 102,828,152 of record NC_138302.1, read on the forward strand.
CCCTGTTGTCCCCCTGGGATCATTACTCCATCTATAACCCTGTTGTCCCCCTCCCTGGGATCATTACTCCATCTATAACCCTGTTGTCCCCCTGGGATCATTACTCCATCTATAACCCTGTTGTCCCCCTGGGATCATTACTCCATCTATAACCCTGTTGTCCCCCTCCCTGGGATCATTACTCCATCTATAACCCTGTTGTCCCCCTCCCTGGGATCATTACTCCATCTATAACCCTGTTGTCCCTGAGATCATTACTCCATCTATAACCCTGTTGTCCCCCTGGGATCATTACTCCATCTATAACCCTGTTGTCCCCCTGGGATCATTACTCCATCTATAACCCTGTTGTCCCCCTGGGATCATTACTCCATCTATAACCCTGTTGTCCCCCTGGGATCATATCTCCATCTATAACCCTGTTGTCCCCCTGGGATCATTACTCCATCTATAACCCTGTTGTCCCTGGGATCATTACTCCATCTATAACCCTGTTGTCCCCTGGGATCATTACTCCATCTATAACCCTGTTGTCCATCTGGGATCATATCTCCATCTATAACCCTGTTGTCCCCCTCCCTCCCTGAGATCATTACTCCATCTATAACCCTGTTGTCCCCCTCCCTGGGATCATTACTCCATCTATAACCCTGTTGTCCCCCTCCCTGGGATCATTACTCCATCTATAACCCTGTTGTCTCCCTGGGATCATTACTCCATCTATAACCCTGTTGTCCCACTGGGATCATTACTCCATCTATAACCCTGTTGTCCCCCTGAGATCATATCTCCATCTATAACCCTGTTGTCCCCCTGGGATCATTACTCCATCTATAACCCTGTTGTCCCTGAGATCATTACTCCATCTATAACCCTGTTGTCTCCCTGGGATCATTACTCCATCTATAACCCTGTTGTCTCCCTGGGATCATTACTCCATCTATAACCCTGTTGTCCCCCTGGGATCATTACTCCATCTATAACCCTGTTGTCCCCTGGGATCATTACTCCATCTATAACCCTGTTGTCCCCCTGGGATCATTACTCCATCTATAACCCTGTTGTCCCCCTGGGATCATTACTCCATCTATAACCCTGTTGTCCCCCTGGGATCATTACTCCATCTATAACCCTGTTGTCCCTGGGATCATTACTCCATCTATAACCCTGTTGTCTCCCTGGGATCATTACTCCATCTATAACCCTGTTGTCCCCTGGGATCATTACTCCATCTATAACCCTGTTGTCCATCTGGGATCATTACTCCATCTATAACCCTGTTGTCCCCCTGGGATCATTACTCCATCTATAACCCTGTTGTCTCCCTGGGATCATTACTCCATCTATAACCCTGTTGTCCCCCTCCCTCCCTGGGATCATTACTCCATCTATAACCCTGTTGTCCCCCTCCCTGGGATCATTACTCCATCTATAACCCTGTTGTCTCCCTGGGATCATTACTCCATCTATAACCCTGTTGTCCCCCTCCCTGGGATCATTACTCCATCTATAACCCTGTTGTCCCCCTGGGATCATTACTCCATCTATAACCCTGTTGTCCCCCTGGGATCATTACTCCATCTATAACCCTGTTGTCCCCCTCCCTGGGATCATTACTCCATCTATAACCCTGTTGTCCCCCACCCTCCCTGGGATCATTACTCCATCTATAACCCTGTTGTCCCCCTCCCTGGGATCATTACTCCATCTATAACCCTGTTGTCCCCCTGGGATCATTACTCCATCTATAACCCTGTTGTCTCCCTGGGATCATTACTCCATCTATAACCCTGTTGTCTCCCTGGGATCATTACTCCATCTATAACCCTGTTGTCCCCCTGGGATCATTAATCCATCTATAACCCTGTTGTCCCCCTGGGATCATTACTCCATCTATAACCCTGTTGTCCCCCTGGGATCATTACTCCCATCTATAACCCTGTTGTCCCCCTGGGATCATATCTCCATCCATAACCCTGTTGTCCCCCTGGGATCATTACTCCATCTATAACCCTGTTGTCCCCCTGAGATCATATCTCCATCTATAACCCTGTTGTCCCACTGGGATCATTACTCCATCTATAACCCTGTTGTCCATCTGGGATCATATCTCCATCTATAACCCTGTTGTCCCCCTCCCTCCCTGAGATCATTACTCCATCTATAACCCTGTTGTCCCCCTCCCTGGGATCATTACTCCATCTATAACCCTGTTGTCTCCCTGGGATCATTACTCCATCTATAACCCTGTTGTCCCCCTGGGATCATTACTCCATCTATAACCCTGTTGTCCCCTGGGATCATTACTCCATCTATAACCCTGTTGTCCCTGGGATCATTACTCCATCTATAACCCTGTTGTCTCCCTGGGATCATTACTCCATCTATAACCCTGTTGTCCCCTGGGATCATTACTCCATCTATAACCCTGTTGTCCATCTGGGATCATATCTCCATCTACAACCCTGTTGTCCCCCTCCCTCCCTGGGATCATTACTCCATCTATAACCCTGTTGTCCCCCTCCCTGGGATCATTACTCCATCTATAACCCTGTTGTCCCCCTCCCTGGGATCATTACTCCATCTATAACCCTGTTGTCCCCCTCCCTGGGATCATTACTCCATCTATAACCCTGTTGTCCCTGGGATCATTACTCCATCTATAACCCTGTTGTCCCCCTGGGATCATTACTCCATCTATAACCCTGTTGTCCCCCTGGGATCATTACTCCATCTATAACCCTGTTGTCCCTGAGATCATTACTCCATCTATAACCCTGTTGTCTCCCTGGGATCATTACTCCATCTATAACCCTGTTGTCCCCCTCCCTGGGATCATTACTCCATCTATAACCCTGTTGTCCCTGGGATCATTACTCCATCTATAACCCTGTTGTCCCCCTGGGATCATTACTCCATCTATAACCCTGTTGTCCCTGAGATCATTACTCCATCTATAACCCTGTTGTCTCCCTGGGATCATTACTCCATCTATAACCCTGTTGTCCCCCTCCCTGGGATCATTACTCCGTCTATAACCCTGTTGTCTCCCTGGGATCATTACTCCATCTATAACCCTGTTGTCCCCCTGGGATCATTACTCCATCTATAACCCTGTTGTCCCCCTGGGATCATTACTCCATCTATAACCCTGTTGTCCCCCTGGGATCATTACTCCATCTATAACCCTGTTGTCCCCCTGGGATCATTACTCCATCTATAACCCTGTTGTCCCCCTGAGATCATAACTCCATCTATAACCCTGTTGTCTCCCTGGGATCATATCTCCATCTATAACCCTGTTGTCTCCCTGGGATCATTACTCCATCTATAACCCTGTTGTCCCCCTGGGATCATTACTCCATCTATAACCCTGTTGTCCCCCTCCCTGGGATCATTACTCCATCTATAACCCTGTTGTCCCCCACCCTCCCTGGGATCATTACTCCATCTATAACCCTGTTGTCCCCCTGGGATCATTACTCCATCTATAACCCTGTTGTCCCTGAGATCATTACTCCATCTATAACCCTGTTGTCCCCCTGGGATCATTACTCCATCTATAACCCTGTTGTCCCCCTGGGATCATTACTCCATCTATAACCCTGTTGTCTCCCTGGGATCATTACTCCATCTATAACCCTGTTGTCCCCCTGGGATCATTACTCCATCTATAACCCTGTTGTCTCCCTGGGATCATTACTCCATCTATAACCCTGTTGTCTCCCTGGGATCATTACTCCATCTATAACCCTGTTGTCCCCCTGGGATCATTACTCCATCTATAACCCTGTTGTCCCCCTGGGATCATTACTCCATCTATAACCCTGTTGTCCCCCTGGGATCATTACTCCATCTATAACCCTGTTGTCCCCCTGGGATCATTACTCCATCTATAACCCTGTTGTCCCCCTGGGATCATTACTCCATCTATAACCCTGTTGTCTCCCTGGGATCATTACTCCATCTATAACCCTGTTGTCTCCCTGGGATCATTACTCCATCTATAACCCTGTTGTCCCCCTGGGATCATTACTCCATCTATAACCCTGTTGTCCCCCTGGGATCATTACTCCATCTATAACCCTGTTGTCCCCCTGGGATCATTACTCCATCTATAACCCTGTTGTCCCCCTGGGATCATTACTCCATCTATAACCCTGTTGTCTCCCTGGGATCATTACTCCATCTATAACCCTGTTGTCCCCCTCCCTCCCTGAGATCATATCTCCATCTATAACCCTGTTGTCCCCCTCCCTGGGATCATTACTCCATCTATAACCCTGTTGTCTCCCTGGGATCATTACTCCATCTATAACCCTGTTGTCCCCCTGGGATCATTACTCCATCTATAACCCTGTTGTCCCCCTGGGATCATTACTCCATCTATAACCCTGTTGTCTCCCTGGGATCATTACTCCATCTATAACCCTGTTGTCCCCCTCCCTGGGATCATTACTCCATCTATAACCCTGTTGTCCCCCTGGGATCATTACTCCATCTATAACCCTGTTGTCCCCCTGGGATCATTACTCCGTCTATAACCCTGTTGTCTCCCTGGGATCATTACTCCATCTATAACCCTGTTGTCCCCCTGGGATCATTACTCCATCTATAACCCTGTTGTCCCCCTCCCTGGGATCATATCTCCATCTATAACCCTGTTGTCCCCCTGGGATCATTACTCCATCTATAACCCTGTTGTCCCCCTGGGATCATTACTCCATCTATAACCCTGTTGTCTCCCTGGGATCATTACTCCATCCATAACCCTGTTGTCCCCCTGGGATCATTACTCCATCTATAACCCTGTTGTCCCCCTGGGATCATTACTCCATCTATAACCCTGTTGTCCCCCTGGGATCATTACTCCATCTATAACCCTGTTGTCCCCCTCCCTGGGATCATTACTCCATCTATAACCCTGTTGTCCCCCTCCCTGGGATCATTACTCCATCTATAACCCTGTTGTCCCCCTGGGATCATTACTCCATCTATAACCCTGTTGTCCCCCTGGGATCATTACTCCATCTATAACCCTGTTGTCCCCCTCCCTGGGATCATTACTCCATCTATAACCCTGTTGTCCCCCTCCCTGGGATCATTACTCCATCTATAACCCTGTTGTCCCCCTGGGATCATATCTCCATCTATAACCCTGTTGTCCCCCTGGGATCATTACTCCATCTATAACCCTGTTGTCCCCCTGGGATCATATCTCCATCCATAACCCTGTTGTCCCCCTGGGATCATTACTCCATCTATAACCCTGTTGTCCCCCTGGGATCATTACTCCATCTATAACCCTGTTGTCTCCCTGGGATCATTACTCCATCTATAACCCTGTTGTCCCCTGGGATCATTACTCCATCTATAACCCTGTTGTCCATCTGGGATCATATCTCCATCTATAACCCTGTTGTCCCCCTCCCTCCCTGAGATCATTACTCCATCTATAACCCTGTTGTCCCCCTCCCTGGGATCATTACTCCATCTATAACCCTGTTGTCTCCCTGGGATCATTACTCCATCTATAACCCTGTTGTCCCCCTGGGATCATTAATCCATCTATAACCCTGTTGTCCCCCTGGGATCATTACTCCATCTATAACCCTGTTGTCCCCCTGGGATCATTACTCCATCTATAACCCTGTTGTCTCCCTGAGATCATATCTCCATCTATAACCCTGTTGTCCCCCTCCCTGGGATCATTACTCCATCTATAACCCTGTTGTCTCCCTGGGATCATTACTCCATCTATAACCCTGTTGTCCCACTGGGATCATTACTCCATCTATAACCCTGTTGTCCCCCTGAGATCATATCTCCATCTATAACCCTGTTGTCCCCCTGGGATCATTACTCCATCTATAACCCTGTTGTCCCTGAGATCATTACTCCATCTATAACCCTGTTGTCTCCCTGGGATCATTACTCCATCTATAACCCTGTTGTCCATCTGGGATCATATCTCCATCTATAACCCTGTTGTCCCCCTCCCTGGGATCATTACTCCATCTATAACCCTGTTGTCTCCCTGGGATCATTACTCCATCTATAACCCTGTTGTCTCCCTGGGATCATTACTCCATCTATAACCCTGTTGTCCCCCTGGGATCATTACTCCATCTATAACCCTGTTGTCCCCCTGGGATCATTACTCCATCTATAACCCTGTTGTCCCCCTGGGATCATATCTCCATCTATAACCCTGTTGTCCCCCTCCCTGGGATCATTACTCCATCTATAACCCTGTTGTCCCCCTGGGATCATTACTCCATCTATAACCCTGTTGTCCCCCTGGGATCATTACTCCATCTATAACCCTGTTGTCCCCCTGGGATCATTACTCCATCTATAACCCTGTTGTCCCCCTGGGATCATTACTCCATCTATAACCCTGTTGTCCCCCTGGGATCATTACTCCATCTATAACCCTGTTGTCCCCCTGGGATCATTACTCCATCTATAACCCTGTTGTCCCCCTGGGATCATTACTCCATCTATAACCCTGTTGTCCCCCTGGGATCATTACTCCATCTATAACCCTGTTGTCCCCCTGAGATCATATCTCCATCTATAACCCTGTTGTCCCACTGGGATCATTACTCCATCTATAACCCTGTTGTCTCCCTGGGATTATATCTCCATCTATAACCCTGTTGTCCCCCTGGGATCATATCTCCATCTATAACCCTGTTGTCTCCCTGGGATCATTACTCCATCTATAACCCTGTTGTCCCCCTGGGATCATTACTCCATCTATAACCCTGTTGTCTCCCTGGGATCATTACTCCATCTATAACCCTGTTGTCCCCCTGGGATCATATCTCCATCTATAACCCTGTTGTCCCTGGGATCATTACTCCATCTATAACCCTGTTGTCCCGCTGGGATCATATCTCCATCTATAACCCTGTTGTCCCTGGGATCATTACTCCATCTATAACCCTGTTGTCCCCCTCCCTGGGATCATTACTCCATCTATAACCCTGTTGTCCCTGGGATCATTACTCCATCTATAACCCTGTTGTCCCCCTGGGATCATTACTCCATCTATAACCCTGTTGTCCCTGAGATCATTACTCCATCTATAACCCTGTTGTCTCCCTGGGATCATATCTCCATCTATAACCCTGTTGTCTCCCTGGGATCATTACTCCATCTATAACCCTGTTGTCTCCCTGGGATCATTACTCCATCTATAACCCTGTTGTCCCTGGGATCATTACTCCATCTATAACCCTGTTGTCCCCTGGGATCATTACTCCATCTATAACCCTGTTGTCCCCCTGGGATCATTACTCCATCTATAACCCTGTTGTCCCCCTGGGATCATTACTCCATCTATAACCCTGTTGTCCCCCTGGGATCATTACTCCATCTATAACCCTGTTGTCTCCCTGGGATCATTACTCCATCTATAACCCTGTTGTCCCCCTCCCTCCCTGGGATCATTACTCCATCTATAACCCTGTTGTCCCCCTGGGATCATTACTCCATCTATAACCCTGTTGTCCCCCTGGGATCATATCTCCATCTATAACCCTGTTGTCTCCCTGGGATCATTACTCCATCTATAACCCTGTTGTCCCCCTCCCTGGGATCATTACTCCATCTATAACCCTGTTGTCCCTGGGATCATTACTCCATCTGTTGTCCCCCTGGGATTATATCTCTATCTATAACCCTCTATAAGCCTTATAGTGTGATCAGCATAACATAACTTCTTCCTGGGTAATTATGTGTGAAACACATCTCACTGGCCTAGAAATGCCTTGGACATGATGAAAACAAGCCCAGGGTGAAATTCCTCTTCATATATATATATATATTTTAAGAAGCATTTCATGATCTGACATTTTGGGTTTTAATTGTAAGCCTTTACGTGACCGCAGCGTAAATGAGCCGGTACAAACAAAGACCCTAGGAATGCCCATCACTAACTGTGGAACCAATCATTAAGGTGTTTTTGTTTGACTCATGCGAATGTCACCAAAGACATGACTGAAACAGGAAACAACTTTGCAGCGATTCACATACTACACTGAACAACAATTATAAACGCAACGTGTAAAGTGTTGGTCCCATGGTTCATGAGCTGAAATAAATGATGACAAATTTGTTTACATCTCTGTTAGTGAGCATTTTTTCTCCTTTGCCAAGATAATCCATCCACCTGACAGGTGTTGGATATCAAGAAGATGATTAAACAGCATGATCATTACACAGGTGCACCTTGTGCTGGAGACAAAAGGTCACTCTAAAAGGTGTAGTTTTGTCACACAACACAATGCCACAGAGGTCTCAAGTTTTGAGGGAGCGTGCAATTGGCATGCTGACTGCAGGAATGTTCACCAGAGCTGTTGCCAGATAATTGGTATGGACAGGTATAAGTTACGGACAACGAACACAATGTGCGTTTTATCGATGGCAATTTGAATGTACAGAGATACAGTGATGAGATCCTGAGGCCCATTGTCGTGCCGTTCATCTGCCGCCATCACCTCATGTTTCAGCACGGCCGTGTCGCAAGGGTCTGTACACAATTCCTGGAAGCTGAAAATGTCCCAGTTCTTCCATGGCCTGCGTACTCACCAGACATGTCACCCATTGAGCATGTTTGGGATGCTCTGGATCGACGTGTACGACAGACAGCGCATTCCAGTTCCCTCCAATATCCAGAAACAGATGCATAGCTGTATTCCCAGTAATATGAAAACTCTAGATTAGAGCCTAAAGTAACTCAGTAAAATGTATTAAATTGTTGCATGTTGCGTTTATATTTGTTTCTATATATGTTTTGATCATGACAGTTTACAATCTAAGGTAACACCAAGTAATTTAGTCTCCTCAACATGTATGCATTTGTTCAGTAGAGCAGGCTATCTCTCACTAACTGATTGTACACACAGATATATTTTCAGTTTGTGAGTGTGATATGAGGGTTGGACATGTGTTTATTTTGACATTATAAAGATGTTTTTTTTTATATATAAACAGTTGCAACACTGCCTTGTTGACGTTTGATTAAGATCCCTATTAACCGACGACAATGGCGACAGCTAGTCTTACTGGGGTCCGACAGATTACGAAAAAAGACATTACAGACAAAATACTTTACAATTATTAACATACATTTAAAACTGTAACATGTAGTGTGTGTGTGTACATCTATCAGCTACACCATACATGTCAGTATATCCACACAACCAGTAGGTCACATGGAGGAGAGGCGCTGTGCCGTGAAGTGTTGCTTTATCTGGTTTTTGAAACCATAATTCCGATCTGAGCTTTTTCTGTTGGAAAAACAATATCAGTGTCCGGATTTTCACTCCTCGACTTTCATCTCTAAATTCGGCTGCACAGCCTTTACCGCTCAAACTCCCAAAAGTTTCCCCTTGTTTTTCTCTCTCGGTGTAATAAATAACCGCGTCAGGATTAAACTGTAAACAACGTCCCACTTCTCTCTGACTTCACCCTACCTGCAAAGGATGTGATGCAATGTGGTTGTGATAATGTATGCTGATATCATTTCGTGGAGCAGCACCAATGAGAAGTCTCCACTTTCACCACCTGCTAGGAAGAGAATTCTATCGTTCCGGACATTCTTCAGCCTTCGTTATTAACAACCAACTTCCCTCAAACATCACTGACACATTGTTACCGAACTGGCATCGGACACGAAACAATTCAGCTGATTCGTTTCGTTTTTTTTTCTGTGGATTTGAAGTTTCACCAGGATTCTTCATCAAGAATTGTTATCGGCGCGAATAGACTTGCTGAAGGTTTTCAAAGTGGCGCACTAAGAAGGAAGGTGGTATGTACACTGTAGCGACTGGGCTACTGTCCTACTCCGGTTTATTTTGGACGGTTGAAACATTTTGTAGCAACCTCGCATGCATGCTTGTGTTGCGTGACAGTTGTTGGGATTTGGATTACGTTGCTGCAATCTACTTTCAGTTGTAAAATAAACGTTTTCCGACGTTAAATGAATTGTGACTAATGATTTCCTGATTGGGCGACTACCTCAGTACCAATATTTATTTGTATAACTAAATCGACGTTGAAGAAGCTGCAAAAATAAGTCTTACACTTTATGTAGCCTATAAAGTATTGGCACAAATGTATAAAAACTGACCCTCCTGTGTTTATTAGTGCCATGGGAATTACTCCATTCCTATGATCGACTTTAACTTTAACTTCCTTTAGTCCCTACTGTGACCTTCTCCCAGGGTAGTTGAGGAACTCCGTTCTCTGATCTGGACGGAGTTGTGTAAGGCAGCTCCAAAATGCAGGTGTTTCAGCCGAGCTCAGTGCTTTCTGTTGTGGTGGGGCAACCAGCAGAAAATACAGAGCTTAGGGGTTGGTAATGTTCCGTCACTGCCAAATCTAAGGGTAGAGCTCGAAAATTAATAAGCATGCAGTCAGATTTCTTTATGGTCCTTAAAGATAGAAAATTGCAGCAATCTAAATCAATCTGATCTTTCTTCTTCAGGTTGTTGTTAAGAATGGAAACGCCCTTGGATGTACTGTCAAGAGCTGCGTCGTTAGTGTATGCGGATGATGAGAAACGTAAGTTAGCCCTGACTCCCTGGCCCTGACTCCCTAGCCCTAGCCCTGACTCCCTGGCCCTAGCCCTGACTCCCTGGCTGTGACTCCCTGGCCCTAGCCCTGACTCCCTGGCCCTGACTCCTTGGCCCTAGCCCTGACTCCCTGGCCCTAGCCCTGAATCCCTAGCCCTGACTCCCTGGCCCTAGCCCTGACTCCCTGGCCCTGACTCCCTGGCCCTGACTCCCTGGCCCTAGCCCTGACTCCCTAGCCCTGACTCCCTGGCCCTAGCCCTGACTCCCTAGCCCTGACTCCCTGGCCCTAGCCCTGACTCCCTGGCCCAAGCCCTGACTCCCTGGCCCAAGCCCTGACTCCCTGGCCCTGACTCCCTGGCTCTAGCTGGAAAATACATAAATGTGACTCTCTTGAAGACAACATATAAGGGCTGTTTTCTTAAAGAAGTTAAATCCGCTTCATGTTTTGGATTCCTTGCCCGATACCAATGAATACCGCAATACTGGTATTGTCCTGGCCCTACCTGTTACCCCTAGCCTACCTTAGCCCTACCCTAACCTTTCACCTACCCTAACCTTTACCCCACCCTACCTTGGCCCTACCCTAGCCATACCTTTCTCCTAGCCTCTAGACCTACCCTGGCCTTACCCCTACCCTTCTCCCTACCATAACCTTCTACTACCCTAGCCCTACCATGGCCTTAACCCAACCCTAGCCCAACCCTGGCCTTATCCCTATCCTGGCCTTACCCATACCCTTATCCTGTCCTACCCCGGCCTTATCCCTACCCTTTCTATCCTACCCTACCCTACCCTGGCCTTATCCCAACCCTTCTCCTACCCTGGCCTTATCCCTACCCTTCTCCTACCCTGGCCTTATCCCTACCCTTCTCCAACCCTACCCTGGCCTCTCTCCCTACCCTTCTCCAACCCTACCCTGGCCTCTCTCCCTACCCTTCTCCAACCCTACCCTGGCCTCTCTCCCTACCCTTCTCCAACCCTACCCTGGCCTTATCCCTAGCCTTCTCCAACCCTACCCTGGCCTTATCCCTACCCTTCTCCAACCCTACCCTGGCCTTACTCTACCCTACCCTGGCCTTATCCCTACCCTTCTCCTACCCTACCCTGGCCTTATCCCTACCCTTCTCCTACCCTACCCTGGCCTTATCCCTACCCTTCTTCAACCCTACCCTGGCCTTATCCCTACCCTTCTCCAACCCTACCCTGGCCTTATCCCTACCCTTCTACTACCCTACCCTGGCCTTACCCCTACCCTTCTCCAACCCTACCCTGGCCTTACTCTACCCTACCCTGGCCTTACCCCTACCCTTCTCCAACCCTACCCTGGCCTTACTCTACCCTACCCTGGCCTGGCCTTAACTCTACCCTTCTCCTACCCTACCCTGGCCTTAACCCTACCCTTCTCCTACCCTACCCTGGCCTTAACCCTACCCCCCTCCTACCCTACCCTGGCCTTAACCCTACCCTTCTCCTACCCTACCCTGGCCTTAACCCTACCCTTCTCCTACCCTACCCTGGTCTTAATCCTACCCTTCTCCTACCCTACCCTGGCCTTAACCCTACCCTTCTCCTACCCTACCCTACCCTGGCCTTAACTCTACCCTTCTCCTACCCTACCCTGGCCTTAACCCTACCCTTCTCCTACCCTACCCTGGCCTTAACCCTACCCCCCTCCTACCCTACCCTGGCCTTAACCCTACCCTTCTCCTACCCTACCCTGGCCTTAACCCTACCCTTCTCCTACCCTACCCTGGTCTTAACCCTACCCTTCTCCTACCCTACCCTGGCCTTAACCCTACCCTTCTCCTACCCTACCCTACCCTGGCCTTAACTCTACCCTTCTCCTACCCTACCCTGGCCTTAACCCTACCCCCTCCTACCCTACCCTGGCCTTAACCCTACCCTTCTCCTACCCTACCCTGGCCTTAACCCTACCCTTCTCCTACCCTACCCTGGCCTTAACCCTACCCTTCTCCTACCCTAGCCCTTGGGCCTACAGTCACTCCTCATGGCTTTCTCAACACATAATCAAGCTTTAATTCTGTCTGGTTGAAAATTCCTTCTTATATTAAGCAGCAGAAAATCCTTCTCAGCGGGGATGCAGTCTGGCTAGACTGAGTTAGGAGACGGGCAGTCTGGCTAGACTGAGTTAGGAGATGGGCAGTCTGGCTAGACTGAGTTAGGAGATGGGCAGTCTGGCTAGACTGAGTTAGGAGACGGGCAGTCTGGCTAGACTGAGTTAGGAGACGGGCAGTCTGGCTAGACTGAGTTAGGAGATGGGCAGTCTGGCTAGACTGAGTTAGGAGGACAGACGGGGCAGTCTGGCTAGACTGAGTTAGGAGGACAGACGGGGCAGTCTGGCTAGACTGAGTTAGGAGATGGGCAGTCTGGCTAGACTGAGTTAGGAGATGGGCAGTCTGGCTAGACTGAGTTAGGAGGACAGACGGGGCAGTCTGGCTAGACTGAGTTAGGAGAACAGACGGGGCAGTCTGGCTAGACTGAGTTAGGAGACGGGCAGTCTGGCTAGACTGAGTTAGGAGACGGGCAGTCTGGCTAGACTGAGTTAGGAGACGGGCAGTCTGGCTAGACTGAGTTAGGAGACGGGCAGTCTGGCTAGACTGAGTTAGGAGACGGGCAGTCTGGCTAGACTGAGTTAGGAGATGGGCAGTCTGGCTAGACTGAGTTAGGAGGACGGACGGGGCAGTCTGGCTAGACTGAGTTAGGAGGACAGACGGGGCAGTCTGGCTAGACTGAGTTAGGAGGACAGACACTCCCAGCAGGGAGAATATGCTGTTCTTTCTTTCAGAAGTGTTATAATTGAGCTGCTGAAATTAGAGTTGTTTATTTTTTTGCTTTAATTGTATTAACCTCTGCAAGGGGGTTGGTCTGTGTTTCATTTACATTTTAAGGGCTTTACTGGCAATGGAAACATATATATTAACATAGCCAAAGCAAGTGAACTAGATAATACAATAAATATGGGCTAACAGTAAACGTTACACTCACAAAAGTTCCAAAAGGATAAAGACATTTCAAATGTCTTTTTATGTCCATGTACAGTATTGTAACGATGTGCAAAAAGGGAAAATAAATAAGCAATAATATTATGCTGGGTTGTGTTTGTTCTTCACTGGTTGTGTTTTTTTGTTGTGGCAACAGGTCACACATTTTTGCCGCTGTGATGGCACACTGGTATTTAACCCAATAAATAAGGGAGTTTATCAAAATTATAATTCTTACACAAAGAATTCACAATTTTTGGATATCTTGTGTAATCTGAGGGAAATATGTGTCTCTAATATGGTCATATATTTGGTAGGAGGTTAAGAAGTGCAGCTCAGTTTCCACCTCATTTTGTAGGCAGTGTTCTCTTGCTAGTTGCAACTTGCTAGTTGTTCTGTGTGGAGAGACTGGTGTCTATGGAAGGCTTCAGGGGCCCATATTCACAAAGATTATTGGAGTAGGAGTGCTGATGTCGGACCAGTTCGGCCTTTTAGCTCATAATGAATAAGACGGGTGGGACCTGATCCTAGAACAGCACTACCACTCAGACTCTTTGTGAATAGGTATCCTTGTCTTCAGTGGTAAGTGTTTTTATCTGTCAGCTCAGGCCTGGCATCATGTAGCTCGTTTTCCACATCCTGTGTTGAGCGTCTGCCATACCATGTTATTCTCTCTGATATGTCCACTGAGCATTGTAGTGTATCGCTGAGCCACTATTCTGGCCTTCAAAAATAAACTTAAAATTAAGGCCAAAAGCCTTAAGGTGTTGGTTTTACATTTTAACAATAAATACGCTTTTTATTTGATTCCATGGTCCTCCAAGAGTTTCTGAATGTCCCCTCTACTTATTTCAGTTGTCTCCTCAGTTCAGAGAGAGAGGTCCTGTAGCAGCAGTGATTCCGTCCCTCATGTCCCCTGCTCTCTACAATACCATGTGTCTCTCTGGGTCCGTCCGTCATGTCCCCCTGCTCTCTACAATACCATGTGTCTCTCTGGGTCTGTCCCTCATGTCCCCATGCTCTCTACAATACCATGTGTCTCTCTGGGTCTGTCCCTCATGTCCCCCTGCTCTCTACAATACCATGTGTCTCTCTGGGTCTGTCCCTCATGTCCCCCTGCTCTCTACAATACCATGTGTCTCTCTGGGTCTGTCCCTCATGTCCCCCTGCTCTCTACAATACCATGTGTCTCTCTGGGTCTGTCCCTCATGTCCCCCTGCTCTCTACAATACCATGTGTCTCTCTGGGTCTGTCCCTCATGTCCCCCTGCTCTCTACAATACCATGTGTCTCTCTGGGTCCGTCCCTCATGGCAGCCTATTCCGTAGGGGTCCTGGTCAAAAGTAGGGCTCTGTATAGGGCTTCTTTTGGGACGTAGCCTCTGTGAACTGCCTACTCATGTCTCCTGTATTGATGGTGCTGAGGGCACCACTCTGGTCTTCCCATGTCTCCTGTATTGATGGTGCTGAGGGCACCACTCTGGTCTTCCCATGTCTCCTGTATTGATGGTGCTGAGGGCACCACTCTGGTCTTCTCATGTCTCCTGTATTGATGGTGCTGAGGGCACCACTCTGGTCTTCTCATGTCTCCTGTATTGATGGTGCTGAGGGCACCACTCTGGTCTTCTCATGTCTCCTGTATTGATGGTGCTGAGGGCACCACTCTGGTCTTCTCATGTCTCCTGTATTGATGGTGCTGAGGGCACCACTCTGGTCTTCCCATGTCTCCTGTATTGATGGTGGTGAGGGCACCACTCTGGTCTTCTCAGTGGTGAGGGCACCACTCTGGTCTTCTCATGTCTCCTGCTGGGGTTTTATTTTTTTCCCTGGGCTGTTGTCACTGGCTGATGTTGTGTGTAGTCTGTCTGTCCCAACACAATGCAGACAACCTGTTTCCACAATAGACTCAGCCCCACGGCCCAACAACCAAGGCACTGGAAGATCCGCCCCCTTGTTTGCATTTAGGAATCTTGGAATGCTCCCGTTTGCAACGACATTCGAGAGGGAGAGGCTCCCAGGCTGAGCTACACTAAACTACGCTGAACTGCTACACAACAGGGCTACACTATACTGGTAGACTATACTGTAATACACTATGCTATGCTACAGTACACTGCTATACTATAATACGGTACACTATATTATACTCTTCTACACTGTGCTATACTGCTACGCTATGCTATACTGCTGTACTGCTACACTGTGCTATACTGCTACGCTATGCTATCCTGCTATACTGCTACACTGTCCTATACTGCTATGCTATGCTATACTGCTACACTGTGCTATACTGCTACACTGTGCTATACTGCTACACTGTGCTATACTGCGATGTACTGCTATACTGCTACACTGTGCTATACTGCTACACTGTGCTGTGCTGCTACACTGTGCTGTGCTGCTACACTGTGCTGTACTGCTGCACTGTGCTATACTGCTACGCTGTGCTATACTGCTATACTGTGTTGTACTGCTACACTGTGCTACACTGCTACACTGTGCTATACTGCTACACTGTGATGTACTGCTACACTGTGATGTACTGCTACACTATGCTATACTGTGCTATACTGCTATCCTGCTATACTGTGCTATACTGCTGTACTGCTACACTGCTATACTGTGCTATACTGCTATACTCTGCTATACTGCTACACTGCTATACTGCTACACTGCTATACTATGCTATACTGCTACCTGCCTGTGCTATACTGCTATACTGTGCTATACTGCGCTATTCTGCTACACTGTGCTATACTGCTATCCTGCTATACTGTGCTATACTGTGCTATACTGCTGTACTGCTACACTGTGCTATCCTGCTACACTGTGCTATAGTGCTATACTGTGCTATAGTGCTATACTGCTACACTGTGCTCTACTGCTATCCTGCTATATTGCTATACTGTGCTATACTGCTATACTGTGCTATACTGCTACACTGTGCTGTACTGCTACACTGTGCTGTACGCTCGCTACACTGTGCTGTACTGCTACACTGTGCTGTACTGCTACACTGCGCTATACTGCTATACTGTACTATCCTGCTTCACTGTGCTGTACTGCTGTACTGCTACACTGCGCTGTACTGCTACACTATGCTATACTGCTACACTATGCTATCCTGCTACACTATGCTATCCTGCTATATTGTTATACTGTGCTATACTGTGGACTGCTACACTGTGCTGTACTGCTATACTGCTACACTGTGATATACTGCTACACTGTGCTACACTGCTATCCTGCTATATTGCTATACTGCTGTACTGCTACACTATGCTATACTGTGCTATACTGCTACACTGCTATACTGTGCTATCCTGCTACACTGTGCTATACCGCTGTACTGCTAAACTGCTATACTGTGCTATTCTGCTACACTATGCTATCCTGCTATACTGCTATATTGCTATACTGTGCTATACTGCTGTACTGCTATACTGCTACACTGTGCTATACTGCTACACTGTGCTATACTGCTACACTGTGTTGTACTGCTATACTGCTACACTGTGCTATACTGCTATACTGCTACACTGTGCTATCCTGCTATACTGTGCTATCCTGCTGTACTGCTACACTGTGCTGTACTGCTACACTGTGCTGTACTGCTACACTGTGCTGTACTGCTACACTGTGCTGTACTGCTACACTGTGCTGTACTGCTACACTGCTTTCCTGCTATACTGTGCTATACTGCTACACCTTGCTATACTGCTACACTGCTGTACTGTCCTATACTGCTACAATATGCTATACTGTTACACTGTGCTATACTGCTATCCTTCTATACTGCTATACTGCTATACTGCTACACTGTGCTATACTGCTATACTGCTACACTGTGCTATACTGCTACACTCTGCTATAATGCTACACTGCTAAACTGTCCTATACTGTTACACTGTGCTATACTGCTATCCTGCTATTCTGCTATACTGTGCTATACTGCGCTATACTGCTATACTGCTACACTGTGCTATACTGCTACACTGTGCTATACTGCTACACTGTGCTATACTGCTACTCTGCTACACTGTGCTATACTGCTATACTGCTACTCTGCTATACTACTACACTGTGCTATACTGCTACACTGTGCTATACTGCTATTCTGCTATACTGTGTTGTACTGCTACACTGTGCTATACTGCTACACTATACTACTCTACACTGCTATACTGCTACACTGTGCTATACTGTTACACTATGCTACACTACTACACTATACTACACTCGTACACTATACAATGCTACGCTACAGTAGTATACTATGCTACACTATAATACTCTGAAACTGTTACACTACGCTACACTGTTACACTGCAGTACCAGTCAAACATTTGGATACACCTACTAATTCAGGGGTTTTTCTTTTCTTTATCAAAACTGTGAAATAACACTTATGGGATCATGTAGTAACCAACAAAGTGTTAAACAAATCAAAATATGTTTTATATTTGTTATTCTTTATAGCTGTGATTTATTTAGAATTCAAGGCACACTTAACCATCATGGCTACCATAACATTCTGCAGCGATACGCCATCCCATCTGGTTTGGGCTTAGTGGGACTATCATTTGTTTTTCAACAGGACAATGACCCAACACACCTCCAGGCTGTGTAAGGGCTATTTTACCAAGAAGGAGAGTGATGGAGAGCTGCATCAGATGACCTGGCCTCCACAAACACCCAACGTCATCCAAATTGATGGTTTGGAATAAGTTGGACCGCAATGAAGGAAAAGCAGCCACCAAGTGCTCAGCATATGTGGGAACTCCCTCAAGACTGTTGGAAAACCATTCCAGGTGAAGCTGGTTGAGAGAATGCCAAGAGTGTATAAAGCTGTCATCAAGGCAAAGGGTGGCTACTTTGAAGAATCTCAAATATAAAATATATTTTGGTTTAACACTTTTTTTGCTTACTACATGATTCCATATGTGTTATTTCATAGTTTTGATGTCTTCACTTTTATTCTACAATGTAGAAAATAGTAGAAATAAAGAAAAACCCTTGAATGAGTAAGTGTGTCCAAACTTTTGACTGGTACTGTATGCTACACTGTTATGCTACACTGCTACACGGTTATGCTACACTGCTATGCGACACTGTTAAGCAACAATGCTACATTGTTATGCTACACTGTTATGCTACACTGCTACACTGTTATGCTACACTGTTATGCTACACTGTTATGCTACACTGCTACTGTTCTGCTACACTGTTATGCTACACTGTTATGCTACACTGCTACACTTCTGCTACACTGTTATGCAACACTGCTACATTGTTATGCTACACACTGTTATGCTACACTGCTACACTGTTATGCGACACTGCTACACTTTTATGCTACACTGCTACACTGTTATGCTACACTGTAATGCTACACTGTTATGCAACACTGCTACATTGTTATGCTACACTGCTACACTGTTATGCAACACTGTTATGCAACACTGTTATGCTACACTGCTACACTGCTACATTGTTATGCTACACTGTTATGCTACACTGTTATGCTACACTGCTATGCTACACTGTTATGCAACACTGCTACACTGTTATGCTACACTGTTACACTGCTATGCTACACTGCTATGCTACATTGCTACACTGTTACATTGCTACACTGTTACATTGCTACACTGTTACATTGCTACACTGTTACATTGCTACACTGTTACATTGCTACACTGTTACATTGCTACACTGTTACATTGCTACACTGTTACATTGCTACACTGTTATGCTACACTGCACTAAC
This sequence comes from Salmo salar, assembly GCF_965601325.2. Classification (NCBI taxonomy): domain Eukaryota; kingdom Metazoa; phylum Chordata; class Actinopteri; order Salmoniformes; family Salmonidae; genus Salmo; species Salmo salar. The sequence goes on from NC_138302.1 coordinate 102,847,508, forward strand.
TGGATCAGTCAGGCTACTGTCACTATTCCCTATAAGTAAACCCATGTGCACAAAAGAAAACGGCATATGTTTTAAAACACAGGAACTTGTATTGTATGATCAGCTTTTACAGTGAGGTTGTTGTATGTGTGCTGGAATCCCCCAATGTTTCTCTGTTATCAACTGCGCCATTGAGATTGTATTGTGGAGGGTTATAGTAGGACAGTGATCTCAGACCCTGCTGTAGCCAGGCTTTTATCCTTTGTGTGTTTTTGTTCTGGACCATCTAGAGCAGGTTTTAACCTGGAAAAATGTGTAGCAGTGGGTCAAAGGGTTAGGGAGGGGGGTTGGGGGGGTCCCCGCCCCAGATAATTTTTATGTAGATGGCCTGAGAAGAAGTTATGGTAACTTTTTTTTATAAGTACATTCTACTCTTAAATGAATGAAAATAAAATTATGCTGTCAACATCTAAAATAATATAATGTCCATCTCCAGAAAATAGACCAATAACATATTGGTAAAATTATTTTTACATATTGGATCATACATATATGCTATGCATGGCCCATTATTATCAGGTATGCTATTAGCAATACGCATGATCACCTGTAGCCCAACTAATAACAGGCAACCCCAGGTCTATTTATTCAGTTTCTATCTGCATTTACCCTATTGAGCTAATCATTGGCTAGATCCCAAATGTAATATTTTAACTAGTTTGCATCATGTTGAGGATTTTTGTGTCCCTATAAACACATTTGAATATGTTTTTAAATATCAGTATAAGTTTTAATGTTATGTGGACAAGTACAGTGAAATGCCTTTCTTGCAAGCTCAAAACCCAACAATGCATGAATCAATGTAGTACTAAAAATAACAGGGTATGAACAAAAAACACAAGGGAAATAACTAAGAAATAAGTAGGCCTACCTTTTTAGGGTTACTTGGGGTAAAATGCCATCCAGGGTAACACACATTTCTCACAGAAACCAATAAGTCTCTTTTTTCTTTTCTTTTTTTTTGGAAGCAGTGTGTTTTATCCCGAATTTACCCTACAACTGACACGTTACATTTAGCCCCACTCTCCCCTATTCATTCATAGGGAACTGAAAGTGCTTAACAATGCAGCTGCTAAAAACTCTGGGTTTAAAATGGTGCAGTTTGCGCATATTTAGGAGTTAAATAAAGTAGCAATGTAAAGCTGGGATCCCTCTCTGTTTAACAACGCCCATTTAAAACAGCTTTTCCCCCGCAGTTTCATTATGAATTGTTGTGCGTGGACTGCTTGTCAGAATGCAGGTTTCCTTCCCTCTGGCATAGATCAACGACGAGCCGACTAGGTAAACGGATCGCCGACGAGCCGACTAGGTAAACGGATCGCCGACGAGCCGACTAGGTGAACGGATCGCCGACGAGCCGACTAGGTGAACGGATCGCCGACGAGCCGACTAGGTGAACGGATCGCCGACGAGCCGACTAGGTAAACGGATCGCCGACGAGGTGAACGGATCGCCGACTAGGTGAACGGATCGCCGACGAGCCGACTAGGTGAACGGATCGCCGACGAGCCGACTAGGTGAACGGATCGCCGACGAGCCGACTAGGTGAACGGATCGCCGACGAGCCGACTAGGTGAACGGATCGCCGACGAGCCGACTAGGTGAACGGATCGCCGACTATGTAGAGGCTTGTCTGTTTTTTTCCATTCATTACTCGTTTTATTTGGAGAGGAATAGTAAATGTGAACTGTTCTAGCATCTTCAAATCAAAAGTTATTGGTCACATACACGTGTTTAGCAGATGTTATTGCGGGTGTAGCGAAATGCTTGTGTTCCTAGCTCCAACAGTGCAGTAATATCTAACAATTTATCAACAATACACACAAATCCAAAGGAATGGAATTAAGAATATATAAATATTTGGACGAGCGGCATAGACTAAGATACAGTAATATGCATATGAGATGAGTAATGCAAAATATGTAAATGTGAATAAAGTTTACCTCGGTAGAAATATTTGTTCATGTTCCAATTTTTTTTTTTTTTTGGGGGGGGGGGGGGGCGTATGGCGGCAGGGATTTTTCTGTCTGTGGTGCAGCGTCACAGCTAAACGACTGCAGCGGGAACACTGGTCTAGAGCAATACTGCTACACAACTTCCACCTCCCTCTGGCGTGGCATCCCTCTGGCGTGGCATCCCTCTGGCGTGGCATCCCTCTGGCGTGGCATCCCTCTGGCGTGGCATCCCTCTGCCATTGAAGTATATCACAACTCTGAGTTGCTGCCCTGCTCATCTACCTGCCAGTCTGCCTGCAGACCTGGATTCATATACATGTGAACTTTAAGTACCAGTATGTGCACTGGAACCCAGGTCTGTCTGTCTGTCTGACAGACATTTTGGGGGTATCTCGGAATGTTCTGGCAATTCTCACATAGAAACTTCATTGGGAGGAAGGATGTTTGACATGCTTTACATTTGTATTTGAAAATCATGATGCAAGCATAATTTAAGGCAGTTTTTTTTTTTTTTTACCAAAAATACAGACATCTTGGCATCATTATACTCCTTGTAGTGTGCTTTAGCATTTGGAGTCTGTCTATAATCTGAAATACACTTTCACATTTTTATTCAACATTAAAAGAGACCAGTAAGTGTACATGAAGCCTGTGTAAGGGAGTCAGTATTTTTTTTAATATATTTATTTATTTATTAATTAGAGGTCGACCGATTTTATGTTTTTTCAGCGCCGATACCGATTTATTGGAGGACCAAAAAAGCCGATACCGATTAATCGGCCTAATTGTTTTAAATATTTTTTTATTCGAATTTTTTTTTTTTTTTGTATTTTTTTTTTGTAGTAATAATGACAATTACAACAATACTGAATTAACACTATTTTAACTTAATACATCAATAAAATCTATTTAGCATTAAATAAATAATGAAACATGTTCAATTTGGTTTAAATAATGCAAAAACAAAGTGTTGGAGAAGAAAGTAAAAGTGCAATATGTGCCATGTAAGAAAGCTAACGTTTAAGTGCCTTGCTCAGAACATGGGAACATATGAAAGCTGGTGGTTCCTTTTAACATGAGTCTTCAATATTCCCAGGTAAGAAGTTTTAGGTTGTAGTTATTATAGGACTATTTCTCTCTATACGATTTGTATTTCATATACCTTTGACTATTGGATGTTCTTATAGGCACTTTAGTATTGCCAGTGTAACAGTATAGCTTCCGTCCCTCTCCTCGCTCCTACCTGGGCTCGAACCAGGAACACATCGACAACAGCCACCCTCAAAGCAGCGTTACCCATGCAGAGCAAGGGGAACAACTACTCCAAGTCTCAGAGCGAGTGAAGTTTGAAACGCTATTAGCGCGCACCCGGCTAACTACCTAGCCATTTCACATCGGTTACACCAGCCTAATCTCGGGAGTTGATAGGCTTGAAGTCATAAACAGCGCAATGCTAGAAGCACATTGAAGAGCTGCTGGCAAAACGCACAAAAGTGCTGTTTGAATGAATGCTTACGAGCCTGCTGGTGCCTACCATCGCTCAGTCAGACTGCTCTATCAAATCATAGACTTAACTGACTTAACTGACTTAATTGTTTTTTTTTTTAACACCTTTATTTATCGGCCAAATCGGTGTCCAAAAATACCAATGTCCGATTGTTATGAAATCTTGAAATCGGCCATTCTGATTAATCGGTCGATCTCTTTATTTATATTTGAGGTCAATGCAAATAGCCATTTGATATAGCCAACTGTTGAGGAGTCTAATGGCTTGGGGGTAGAAGCTGTTCAGCAGTCTGATGGCTTGGGGGTAGAAGCTGTTCAGCAGTCTGATGGCTTGGGGGTAGAAGCTGTTCAGCAGTCTGATGGCTTGGGGGTAGAAGCTGTTCAGCAGTCTGATGGCTTGGGGGTAGAAGCTGTTCAGCAGTCTGATGGCTTGGGGGTAGAAGCTGTTCAGTAGTCTGATGGCTTGGGGGTAGAAGCTGTTCAGCAGTCTTATGGCTTGGGGGTAGACGCTGTTCAGGAGCCTTATGGCTTGGTGGTAGAAGCTGTTCAGACTTGGCGCTCCAGTACTGCTTTCTGTGCAGTAGCAGAGAGAACAGTCCTATGACTTCGGTGGCTTAAGTCTTTGACCATTTTTAGGGCCTTCTTCTGACACCGCCTGGTATAGAGGTCCTGGATGGCAGGAAGCAAGGCCCCAGTGATGTACTGGGCCGTACGCACTACCCTCTGTAGAGCCTTGCGGTCGGATGCTGAGCAGTTGCCGTGCCCTCTTCACTACTGTCTTGATGTGTTTGGACCATGATAGATCCTTAGTGATGTGGACACCAAGGAACTTGAAGCTCTCGACCCGCTCCACTACAGCCCTGTCGATGTGAATGGGGTCTTGCTCGGTCCTCCATTTCCTGTAGTCCACTATCAGCTCCTTGGTCTTGTTGAGGTAGAGGTTGTTGCACCACATTGCCTCATTTAAATGCAAATCATTTTATAACATTTTTGACATGCGTTTTTCTGGACTTTTTTGTTGTTATTCTGTCTCTCACTGTTCAAATAAACCTACTATTAAAATTATAGACTGATCATTTCTTTGTAAGTGGGCAAACGTACAAAATCAGCAGGAGATCAAATACTTTTTTCCCCCCACTGTATGAGTGTCCAGCTTCAGTGATCTTTGCAGTTCATTCCAGTCATAAGCAGCAGAGAACTGGAAGGAAAGGTGGCCAAAGGGGGAATTGGCTTTGGGGGTGACCAGTGAAATATACCTGCTGGAGCGTGTGCTGCTATGGTGACCAGTGAGCTGAGATAAGGCGGGGCTTTACCTAGCAAAGACTTATAGATGACCTGGAACCAGTGGGTTTGGCGACGAATATGAAGCGAGGGCCAGCCAACGAGAGCATACAGGTCGCAGTGGTGGGTAGAATATGGGGCTTTGGTGACAAAACGGATGGCACTGCATCCAGTTTTCTGAGTAGAGTGTTGGAGGCTATTTTGTAAATGACATCGCCAAAGTCGAGGATCGGTAGGATGGTCAGTTTTACGAGGGTATGTTTGGCAGCATGATTGAAGGATGCTTTGTTGCGAAATAGGAAGCTGATTCTAGATTTAATTTTGGATTGGAGATGCTTAATGTGAGTCTGGAAGGAGAGTTTACAGTCTAACCAGACACCTAGGTATTTGTACCACATATTCTAAGTCAGAACCGTCCAGAGTAGTGATGCTGGATGGGCGGGCAGGTGTGGGCAGCGATCAGTTGAAGAGCATGCATTTAGTTGTACTTGCATTTAAGAGCAGTTGGAGGCCACGGAAGGAGAGTTGTATGGCATTGAAGCTCGGCTGGAGGGTTGTTAACACAGTGTCCAAAGAAGAGCCAGAAGTATACAGAATGGTGTCGTCTGCGTAGAGGTGGATCAGAGACTCACCAGCAGCAAGAGCGACATCATTGATATATACAGAGAAAAGAGTTGGCCCGAGAATTGAACGCTGTGATACCCCCATAGACATTGCCAGAGGTCCAGACAACAGGCCTTCCGATTTGACACACTGAACTCTATGCTCGCTTCGAGGCAAGCAACACTGTTCGGATTTTCGTTATTTAGCCCTCCGAAAAGGCTCACCAGGAAGCACACAATGTCATGACTCGTGTTTTGTCCTTAATTTTATTTTAAATCAAATGACCACAGGTCATAAACCTGAAATACAACAAACAAGTAATGACAATATATTATTCAGATATATTATTTAGTATATTATTCAAGTAATATAATAATAATAATGTAAATAATAAATCAAATAAGCCTGCAACACCATCAAAGATGTGGCGAATCTGGCTTAAAACAGCACCGACTACATCACCCAGAATGCCCAGCGCCAGAGGAGCATGCGCACAGTGACTCTGCCGTCACAGGTTGCTATGGACGCTGTCACAGGACACAGAACCCATGCCACCACATGCCTCGTCCAAAGGATTTACACACAAACGCAACATAATGCGGCACTCCACCAGGGATCACCGAACCAAACCACCGCTATCACCACCGCCACCAGAAACCAGCAGAGTGCTCCGAACAATCAGCACAATGCAAATGGCTGATAATAATAGCCTAATGCTATATAGCATCTGGGTCGCTGAGCTACCGCACCCAGCGAGCTACAAGTTACTCCCGGCCAACTAACACCAACACAGTGAGGTAAACGTTCAGTGCACAAACATATAAGTGACTTAAACATCAATGCTAGACTGAGTAGTTCGCAGTTACATACCAACGGGCTGTGTGCTCCTGATGATTGTCTACGGGGAAGTGATTACCAGGTGCTGTAATTTAAGTCTCTAGTGAAGCTACGCATGCGCACATAACGTAACATATTTGAGCATCTAAGAAACTTAAAGAAATCACTCGTTCCCCATTTAATTGAACACATCAGACCCATTTGCTTCTCTTTTATCTATTTATATATATATTTTTTTCTTTTCCTGAGTGAGCTAGAAATCTCAACAAACACTGAACCATGCCTGAGAGCACCAACTGTTCCGGACAATTGTGTGATACTGGTACTCCCTTCCCTGTAGATAGCCATGTTACTACCTCATACCCCTGCACATTAACTCAGTACTCCCTGTTATATAGACATGTTACTTTTACTCGTTATTCATTTTGTAATTTATTCCTTGTCAGTTTCAATTTTTTTATTATGTTTTATCTTTAACTCGGCATTGTTGGGGAAGGGCCCGTAAGTAAGCATTTCACTGTTAGTCTACACTTGTTGTTTACAAAGCATGTGACAAATAAAATGTGATTTGATTTGTGTGTGCATGTGTTGTCGGGAGGTATGTCTGACTGAGTTACAAACACCACTTGTATTTTGTTGAACTTGAGTCTCCCACACAATCCAAACAATGCTGTTTAGAATACGCTCTGACTGAAATGCCAGTGCTTTAAAAAAAAAAGTGCTGTCCTTCCATGAGTTGCTGTGTATTGTTAATCTTTGTTTCTGCTCCCCTGTTGTTTCTCAGAGATGTAACTGGCACCCAGGTTCTTTGTTCCTGGGCTTCTTTTGTTCCACCCTCCACCTGGTTTTTGTGAGAGACAGGGCTAGATACATCGCCACCCAACAGTAGGAAATATCAGGTTACCTTATTACAACAATGCCTAGTCCAAACTAACACTGAAGGCCTCGTTCCCCCCCCCCCCTCACTGCTCTCCCCCTTCCTCTCTCACCCCTTCCTCTCCCCCTCCCTTAATCCAAACTAAAGAAAAGTGTTCTCATTGGTTATCTGAAGAGTCCATTGTCTCATGTTTCACACACTGTGCAGAATCTAGAACTCTCCAGCAGGACAGCTGTAGAACACTGATCCCATTCAGACTGCTGGCTGCTTGGACTATTGTCTTCTATGGTGGCTAGGGATTGGAGACGACAACACACTGTCTGTAGGCCTGTAATTGGACTGGCACTGCCCACCATAATAGAACTGGACCAGTCTCAGTGAGTTAGACAGACTAGGCTGATATATACAGTTGAAGTCGGAAGTTTACATACACCTTAGCCAAATACATTTAAAACAAAAAAAATTCACAATTCCTGACATGTAATCCTAGTAAAAATAACCCGTTTTAGGTCAGTTAGGATCACCACTTTATTTTGAGAATGTGAAATGTCAGAATAATAGTAGAGAGAATGATTTATTTCAGCTTTTATTTTTTTCATCACATTCCTAGTGGGTCAGAAGTTTACATACACTCAATTTGGTAGCATTGCCTTTAAATTGTTTAACTTGGGTAAAACGTTTCAGGTAGCCTTCCACAAGCTTCCCACAATAAGTTGGGTGAATTTTGGCCCATTCCTCCTGACAGAGCTGGTGTAACTGAGTCAGGTTTGTAGGCCTCCTTGCTCGCGCTTTTTCAGTTCTGCCCACAAATTTTCTATGAGATTGAGATCAGGGCTTTGTGATGGTGACTCCAATACCTTGACTTTGTTGTCCTTAAGCCATTTTGCCACAACTTTGGAAATATGCTTGGAGTCATTGTCCATTTGGAAGACCCAATTGCGACCAAGCTTTAACTTCCTGACTGATGTCTTGAGATGTTGCTTCAATATATCCACATAATTTTCCATCCTCATGATGCCATCTATTTTGTGAAGTGCACCAGTCCCTCCTGCAGCAAAGCACCCCCACAACATGATGCTGCCACCCCCGTGCTTCATGGTTGGGATGGTGTTCTTTGGCTTGCAAGCCTCCCAATTTTTCCTCCAAACATAACGATGGTCATTATGGCCAAACAGTTGTATTTTTGTTTCCTCAGACCAGAGGACATTTCTCCAAAAAGTACGAGTTTGTCCACATGTGCAGTTGCAAACCGTAGTCTGGCTTTTTTATGGCGGTTTTGGAGCAGTGGCTTCTTCCTTGCTGAGCGGCCATTCAGGTTATATCGATATAGGACTCGTTTTACTGTGGATATAGATACTTTTGTACAAGTTTCCTCCAGCATCTTCACAAGGTCCTTTGCTGTTGTTCTGGGATTGATTTGCACTTTTCGCACCAAAGTATGTTCATTTCTTGGAGACATAATGCATCTCCTTCCTGAGCGGTGTGACGGGTGCGTGGTCCCATGGTGTTTATACCTGCGTACTATTGTTTGTACAGATGAACGTGGTACCTTCAGGCTTTTGGAAATTGCTCCCAAGGATGAACCAGACTTGTGGAGGTCTACAATTGTTTTTCTGAGGCCTTGGCTGATTTATTTTGATTTTCCCATGATGTCAAGAAAGAGTCACTGAGTTTGAAGGTAGGCCTTGAAATACATCCACAGGTACACCTCCAATTGCCTCAAATTATGTCAATCAGCCTATTAGAAGCTTCTAAAGCCATGACATCATTTTCTGGAATTTTCCAAGCTGTTTAAAGGCACAGTCCACTTAGTGTATGTAAACTTCTGACCCACTGGAATTGTGATACAGTGAATTAAAAGTGAAATAGTCTATCTGTAAACAATTGTTGGAAGAATGACTTGTGTCAATCACAAAGTAGATGTCCTAACCGACTTGCCAAAACTATAGTTTGTTAACAAGAAATTTGTGGAGAGGTTGAAAAACAAGTTAATGACTCCAACCTAAGTGTATGTAAACTTCCGACTTCAAATGTATGTATTGTCTGTCTGTTCAGCAGGGGCAGCAGGTAGCCTAGTGGTTAGCGTGTTGGGCCGGTCACCAAAAGGTTGCTAGATCGAATCCCCGAGCTGACAAGGTAAAAATCTGTCGTTCTGCCCCTGAACAAGGCAGTTAACCCACTGTTCCCTAGTAGGCCGTCATTGTAAATAAGAATTTGTTCTTAACTGACTTGCCTAGTTAAATGAAAAATATATGTAAGGGCAGAGAGAGAGAAAGAAGGTTCGTAGCCTGCTTCAACAGCAATCGTTTTTATGCAGATGGGAGATTGGTATGTTGATAGTTATATACAACAACACAGTGATTGTGACCGTACTATACAGTAGTGTGATTATTGTAGTGAATGCATTCAGTTGTTAAACTGACCATGGTGACCAGGTATCCCCCTTTCCTAAACGGGGTGGACTGGACTGTCTGTTGTAGTGTAAACAGGGTGGACTGGACTGTCTGTTGTAGTGTAAACAGGGTGGACTGGACTGGACTGTCTGTTGTAGTATAAACAGGGTGGACTGGACTGGACTGTCTGTTGTAGTGTAAACAGGGTGGACTGGACTGGACTGTCTGTTGTAGTATAAACAGGGTGGACTGGACTGTCTGTTGTAGTATAAACAGGGTGGACTGGACTGTCTGTTGTAGTGTAAACAGGGTGGACTGGACTGTCTGTTGTAGTATAAACAGGGGGCTGGACTGGACTGTCTGTTGTAGTATAAACAGGGTGGACTGGACTGTCTGTTGTAGTGTAAACAGGGTGGACTGGACTGGACTGTCTGTTGTAGTATAAACAGGGTGGACTGGACTGTCTGTTGTAGTATAAACAGGGTGGACTGTACTGTACTGTCTGTTGTAGTATAAACAGGGTGGACTGGACTGGACTGTCTGTTGTAGTGTAAACAGGGAGGACTGGACTGTCTGTTGTAGTATAAACAGGGTGGACTGGACTGGACTGTCTGTTGTAGTGTAAACAGGGTGGACTGGACTGTCTGTTGTAGTATAAACAGGGTGGACTGGACTGTCTGTTGTAGTATAAACAGGGAGGACTGGACTGTACTGTCTGTTGTAGTGTAAACAGGGTGGACTGGACTGTCTGTTGTAGTGTAAACAGGGTGGACTGTAGTGGACTGTCTGTTGTAGTGTAAACAGGGTGGACTGGACTGGACTGTCTGTTGTAGTGTAAACAGGGTGCACTGGACTGGACTGTGTTGTAGTGTAAACAGGGTGCACTGGACTGTCTGTTGTAGTATAAACAGGGGGTGGACTGGACTGTCTGTTGTAGTGTAAACAGGGTGGACTGGACGGGCTGTCTGTTGTAGTGTAAACAGGGTGGACTGGACTGTCTGTTGTAGTGTAAACAGGGTGGACTGGACTGTCTGTTGTAGTGTAAACAGGGTGGACTGTAGTGGACTGTCTGTTGTAGTGTAAACAGGGAGGACTGGACTGTCTGTTGTAGTGTAAACAGGGTGGACTGGACTGTCTGTTGTAGTGTAAACAGGGTAGGACTGGACTGTCTGTTGTAGTGTAAACAGGGAGGACTGGACTGTCTGTTGTAGTGTAAACAGGGAGGACTGGACTGGGCTGTCTGTTGTAGTGTAAACAGGGTGGACTGGACTGTCTGTTGTAGTGTAAACAGGGTGGACTGGACTGTCTGTTGTAGTGTAAACAGGGTGGACTGTACTGTCTGTTGTAGTGTAAACAGGGTGGACTGGACTGGACTGTCTGTTGTAGTGTAAACAGGGTGACGGACTGGACTGTCTGTTGTAGTGTAAACAGGGTGGACTGGACTGTCTGTTGTAGTGTAAACAGGGTACGGACTGGACTGTCTGTTGTAGTGTAAACAGGGTGGACTGGACTGTCTGTTGTAGTATAAACAGGGTGGACTGGACTGTCTGTTGTAGTGTAAACAGGGTGGACCTGGACTGTCTGTTGTAGTGTAAACAGGGTGGACTGTACTGGACTGTCTGTTGTAGTGTAAACAGGGTGGACTGGACTGTCTGTTGTAGTGTAAACAGGGTGGACTGGACTGGACTGTCTGTTGTAGTGTAAACAGGGTGGACTGGACTGTCTGTTGTAGTGTAAACAGGGTGGACTGGACTGTCTGTTGTAGTGTAAACAGGGTGGACGACTGGACTGTCTGTTGTAGTGTAAACAGGGTGGACGGACTGGACTGTCTGTTGTAGTGTAAACAGGGTGGACTGGACTGTCTGTTGTAGTATAAACAGGGTGGACTGGACTGGACTGTCTGTTGTAGTATAAACAGGGTGGACTGGCGGACTGTCTGTTGTAGTGTAAACAGGGTGGACTGGACTGTCTGTTGTAGTGTAAACAGGGTAGCACTGGACTGTCTGTTGTAGTGTAAACAGGGTGGACTGGACTGGACTGTCTGTTGTAGTGTAAACAGGGTGGACTGGACTGGACTGTCTGTTGTAGTGTAAACAGGGTGGACTGGACTGTCTGTTGTAGTATAAACAGGGTGGACTGGACGGGCTGTCTGTTGTAGTGTAAACAGGGTGGACTGTACTGTCTGTTGTAGTGTAAACAGGGTGGACTGGACTGTCTGTTGTAGTGTAAACAGGGTGGACTGTAGTGGACTGTCTGTTGTAGTGTAAACAGGGTGGACTGGCTGGACTGTCTGTTGTAGTGTAAACAGGGTGGCGACTGGACTGTCTGTTGTAGTGTAAACAGGGTACACTGGACTGTCTGTTGTAGTGTAAACAGGGTACACTGGACTGTCTGTTGTAGTGTAAACAGGGTGGACTGGACTGTCTGTTGTAGTATAAACAGGGTGGACTGAACTGTCTGTTGTAGTGTAAACAGGGTGGACTGGACTGGACTGTCTGTTGTAGTGTAAACAGGGTGGACTGTACTGGACTGTCTGTTGTAGTGTAAACAGGGTGGACTGGACTGTCTGTTGTAGTGTAAACAGGGTGGACTGTACTGGACTGTCTGTTGTAGTGTAAACAGGGTGGACTGGACTGTCTGTTGTAGTGTAAACAGGGTACACTGGACTGTCTGTTGTAGTGTAAACAGGGTACACTGGACTGTCTGTTGTAGTGTAAACAGGGAGGACTGTACTGGACTGTCTGTTGTAGTGTAAACAGGGTGGACTGGACTGTCTGTTGTAGTGTAAACAGGGAGGACTGTACTGTCTGTTGTAGTGTAAACAGGGTGGACTGGACTGTCTGTTGTAGTGTAAACAGGGAGGACTGGACTGTCTGTTGTAGTGTAAACAGGGAGGACTGGACTGGACTGTCTGTTGTAGTGTAAACAGTTTGGACTGGACTGTCTGTTGTAGTGTAAACAGGGTGGACTGGACTGTCTGTTGTAGTGTAAACAGGGAGGACTGGACTGTCTGTTGTAGTGTAAACAGGGTGGACTGGACTGTCTGTTGTAGTGTAAACAGGGAGGACTGGACTGGACTGTCTGTTGTAGTGTAAACAGGGAGGACTGGACTGGACTGTCTGTTGTAGTGTAAACAGGGTGGACTGGACTGTCTGTTGTAGTGTAAACAGGGAGGACTGGACTGGACTGTCTGTTGTAGTGTAAACAGGGTACACTGGACTGTCTGTTGTAGTGTAAACAGGGAGGACTGGACTGTCTGTTGTAGTGTAAACTCAGTGTTTGGCCCTGCTTTCTCTGGTAGTGTGGACTAAACTGTGCTGGTGTTCATGAGGCACTAATACAATCACAATGGACCTGTAGTGGCATGCAGGCAGCACTAATACAATGGACCTGTAGTGGCAAGCAGCACTAATACAATCACAATGGACCTGTAGTGGCAGCTGCAGCACTAATACAATCACAATGGACCTGTAGGGCTGCGGCGCCCAGGCCGGTGGCGCAGCACTAATACAATCACAATGGACCTGTGGCAGCTGCGCCCCCAGGCCGAGGGCAAGCAGCACTAATACAATCACAATGGACCTGTAGTGGCAGGCTGGCAGCACTAATACAATCACAATGGAGTGATAATGGGCTCTGGGTTAGGAGGGGGGGGCTCTGGGTTAGGAGGAGGGGGGGCTCTGGGTTAGGAGGAGGGGGGGCTCTGGGTTAGGAGGAGGGGGGGCTCTGGGTTAGGAGGAGGAGGGGCTCTGGGTTAGGAGGAGGGGGGGCTCTGGGTTAGGAGGAGGAGGGGCTCTGGGGTAGGAGGGGGGGCTGGGTTAGGAGGGGGGGGCTCTGGGTTAGGAGGGGGGCTGGGTTAGGAGGGGGGGCTGGGTTAGGAGGGGGGGCTCTGGGTTAGGAGGGGGGGCTCTGGGTTAGGAGGGGGGGCTGGGTTAGGAGGGGGGGCTCTGGGTTAGGAGGGGGGGGGCTGGGTTAGGAGGGGGGGTTAGGAGGAGGGGGGGGCTCTGGGTTAGGAGGGGGGGCTGTGGGTTAGGAGGGGGGGGGCTGGGTTAGGAGGGGGGGGCTGGGTTAGGAGGGGGGGCTGGGTTAGGAGGAGGGGCTGTGGGTTAGCTACGGGTTTAGTAGTGTTTAGTAGTAATGTCGAGCAGGTCAGGACATCTGCAGGGAAGACGTGTGTCTGAACAGATTGATTGAGTCAGTATACATGGCTATGTGTTCGTAGGCACGCTTGGCCCATGTTTTATAGGTTTAAATGAATCGGGGCTCCCAGCTGCTAAGGGGCCCCCACTGACTGTCTTTTAAAGGTGCAATATGCAGAAATAAGCCTTTTTAACATGGGACCAACAACTTTACATGTTACTTTTCTATATTTATGTTCAATGTAGATTCAATGGTGGTAAAGATAGGGAGAGGTCTCTCCATAATGAAGAGGTTCTCCACACTCAACAAAGCAAGTCCTGCAGGCTCTAGTTTTATCTTGATTATTGTCCAGTCATGTGGTCGAGTGCTGAAAGGGAAAGACCTAGTTAAGTTGCAGCTGGCCCAGAACAGAGCGGCGCGTCTTGCTCTACATAGTAATCAGAGGGCTGATATAAATACTATGCATACCAGTCTCTCTAGGTTAAGAGTTGAGGAGAGACTTGACTGCATCACTTCTTCTTTTTATAAGAAACATTAATGTGTTGGAAATTCCAAATTGTTTGCATAGTCAACTTACACACAGCTCTGACACACACACTTACATCACCAGACATGCCACCAGGGGTCTTTTCACAGTCCCCAAATCCAGAACAAATTCAAGTAAGTCTTGATATACAGTTTTATATACAGCCACTATTGCATGGAACTCATCTATTCCATCTCATATTTCTGAAGTTATATTAGGTGTGTATCAAATCAAATGTTATTTGTCACATGCGCTGAATACAACAGTGAAACGCTTACTTACAAGCCCTTAACCAACAATGCAGTTTTAAGAAAATACCTAAAAATAATTCAAGAGCAGCAGTAAAATAACAATAGCGAGGCTATATACAGGGAGGTACCAGTACAGAGTCGATGTGTGGGGGCACCGCTGTCAAGGTAATTGAGGTAATATGTACATGTAGGTAGATTTATTAAAGTGACTATGCATAGATGATAACCAGAGTAGCAGCAGTGTAGAAGAGGGGGGGCAATGCACATAGTCTGTGTAGCCATTTGATTAGCTGTTCAGGAGTCTTATGGCTTGGGGGGTAGAAGCTGTTTAGAAGCCTCTTGGACCTAGACTTGGCGTTCCGGTACCGCTTGTCGTGCAGTAGCAGAGAGAACAGTCTATGACTATGGTGGTTGGAGTCTTGGACAATTTTTAGGGCCTTCCTCTGACACCGCCTGGTATAGAGGTCCTGGATGGCCTGGATCCCTTCCTGTGACACCGCCTAGTATAGAGGTCCTGGATGGCCTGGATCCCTTCCTCTGACACCGCCTGGTATAGAGGTCCTGGATGGCCTTGATCCCTTCCTCTGACACCGCCTGGTATAGAGGTCCTGGATGGCCTGGATCCCTTCCTCTGACACCGCCTGGTATAGAGGTCCTGGATGGCCTGGATCCCTTCCTCTGACACCGCCTGGTATAGAGGTTCTGGATGGCCTGGATCCCTTCCTCTGACACCGCCTGGTATAGAGGTCCTGGATGGCCTGGATCCCTTCCTCTGACACCGCCTGGTATAGTCTGATTTTAATGCAGGAAAACTGACATCCGTTTGACCTAGTTTCTATCAGCGTGTCACCATGGCGACTTGAGGAACAAAATTCTATATTTATCTTCACTCCACAAACAGAAACTCATACAAGACTTTCCCTCGCAAGCCCTTTGGCAAATCTGACCGTAACTCTATCCTCCTGATTTCTGCTTACAAGCAGAAAATCATATACAGGAAGTACCGGTGACACGCTCAGTACAGAAGTTGTCCGATGATGCGTATGCTAAACTACAGGACTGTTTCGCTAGCACAGACTGGAATATGTTATCCGATATGGAACCAACAGAACCCTGAACTCTAACCAACAAGCTACCTGGAGTATCTGCATAGACCTGCTTTCACACTACCTCTTTCAACTCATCATATATGCAGCTGCTACTGTTTATTATCTATCCTGTTGCCTGTTTATTTATCCTTACCCTTTTATGTAGATATCTGCCTCAATGACCTCGTACCCCTGCACATCGACTCGATACTTGTATATAGCCAAGTTATCGTTAATCATTGTGTATTTATTATTATTTTTTACATGTTTTACTGTTCTATTTATTTATTTATTTTTAATGTTTTTGTGTTTTTATTCCTGGCTATCTGTGTTTTTTTGTTGGATAGTTTTGTAAATTCATCAAACCATTTCTCATTTGTTAGTTTTCTTTAGGTTTTCAGTTTGACTTTAAATTTTGATATGACAGCTGATTAGGTCAAATATATGTACACCATGACTATTGTCCTGGTAGTTTGTTGTTGGCCAACTGTTCTTTGGTTTGTTTTCTATTTTCCTTCCATCTATAGTATTTCTTAATAGCTTGCAGTTTGTTTTGGATTTGAGAGCTAATGTTAAGAGATAATTGTATAGGTCTAAACCAAATCAAATTCAACTTTATTAATACAGCACATTTCAGACATCGGACACAATGCAATGTGCTTCACAGGGAAAAAAAACACAACGTGAGATAAAAAAGAAAAAAAAGAATGACAAACTGAACTTTAAAAGCGCGCTGAGGAAAAGCAAAGCTAAAAATATATTTTAAGATTTCTCTTAAATATGTCCACAGTTTTGAGCCTTCCTCCTCAGGTTCTCTGGCAGGCTATTCCAGAGGCTAGGGGCATAATATCTAAAAGGCTGCTCTCTCCATGCCTCTTGGTCCTAGGCTGGGATAGTTAAAAGGCTGTCTCTCCATGCCTCTTGGTCCTGGCTTTGGATAGTTAAAAGGCTGCTCTCTCCATGCCTCTTGGTCCTAGGCTTTGGGATAGTTAAAAGGCTGCTCTCTCCATGCCTCTTGGTCCTCGGCTTTGGGATAGTTAAAAGGCTGCTCTCTCCATGCCTCTTGGTCCTGGGCTTTGGGATAGTTAAAAGGCTGCTCTCTCCATGCCTCTTGGTCCTGGGCTTTGGGATAGTTAAAAGGCTGCTCTCTCCATGCCTCTTGGTCCTGGGCTTTGGGATAGTTAAAAGGCTGCTCTCTCCATGCCTCTTGGTCCTGGGCTTTGGGATAGTTAAAAGGCTGTCTCTCCATGCCTCTTGGTCCTGGGCTTTGGGATAGTTAAAAGGCCAGAGGACCTGAGGGACCTACTGGGTACATCACAAAGCTAAGAGCTTTGCGTGTTTGATTTGTAGGTAATATGATGACATGATTCGAGTAGTGTTGTGTTTCATGAAGGCTATATAATAATCCTGAAGCAGAAGAAATCAAACAGACTGGGTCTGTATCCAGAAAGCGTCTCAGTAGCTGATCTCGGATCAGTTTTGCAGGTTTTTTTTTAATATCATAATGAGTAATATTGTTACCCACCACCTGAATCTGGTCCTATATAGCAAAAAATATTTTTATATTGGATAAAAAGTAGAGACTCAGAGCTAGAACATGATGTATCATACACTACAGTTGAGGAACAATGGGGAAAGTAATTCTGCTTTGAAAGTTGATCAACTTGTAAACTCACTTTTGAGAAAATGGCAATTAAATGTTTTGTTACTACTACTGGAGAGCTTTTTGTCTTCACCCATTCAGCATCGTTCACACCCTCTTAAGCCTTAGCACCACCCATCTCTTTAAGGATTCATGTGAGGACATGTGCTAAACAGAGTGAGTAGTGTATTAAACAACAAAAGATATCAAGACTAAAAGTGGTGAAAGTAGTAGCCTACAATAAGGAAAAACTCCAGGTAAACGTACACTTTATCTAGTCCTTGACCTGGATCCTAATCTGACTTTGAAGCAGGTCATGTTGTTCTTCACATTGCCGTCTCTGGTAAACACACACTATATCAAATAAAATCTCAATTGATTTGTCACGTGCACTAGATACAGACGGTGTACAGTGAAATGGTTACTTGCATAATGGAGTCTGTTTTGTTTAGACGTGTAGCTAGCTAGCTAAACAATGAACCATAATCCCAACTCTAATGCCGCGTTCAAAACTACTGGGAACTCGTAAATCTCCAACTTCCGACTTCAGTTCGTTCAAAACTACTGGGAACTCGTAAATCTCCAACTTCCGACTTCAGTTCGTTCAAAACAACTGGGAACTCGTAAATCTCCAACTTCCGACTTCAGTTCGTTCAAAACAACTGGGAACTTGGAAAAGAACAGTGATCCAACTCTGAGATAGTAATAATATCACTACACAGATCATACACATAACGTTAGCTAGCGAGCCAGCCAGCCAGCCAGCGAGCCAGCCAACGTTAGCTAGCCAGCCAGCAAGCCAGCCAATGTTAGCTAGCCAGCCAGCCAGCCAGCCAACGTTAGCTAGCGAGCTAATAGTAAGCTTTAACTTGAAATGAAAACGGCTATCTGACAACATTAGAAATGTATAATATCTGGAAATGTAGCTAGGGTTTTACCCGTATACATGGATGAACGCTTCTCTTTTCTCTGTCATGGATGCCATGGTTGCCCTTTAGTTTGAAGATGTAAACCGGAGAAAGGTTTTATACAACAGCCTTCTGTGTTCTCTTTTAGAGACTCTCTCTCTCTCCGCATTTGGCAATCATCTGTCTGCTTCCCACGGCATTCCGCTGATTTTCAAAACTCTTGTCAACTTCTTCCATGGAAAAAGACATTTCTTCCCCACCACTATCATCAGAAGACTCTAAAATGTCTGGTTCAATGAAAAATGTTTTTTTTTTTTAACCTAAAATCAGGGATTTCCTCATTGTCTGATTCATATTCAGACTCGGCGTCAACATGTCATGATCGTCCTGCATTAAGTAGTTCAGCAAAGTTTTTTGTTTGTTATTTGCGATATCTTCAAAACCGAAGACGTGGTAGAAGGGAGTAGCTACACATACAGAGCAGCTCATGTTATAGGGCCAACGTGTGCTACATGGCAGACCAATCCCAACTCATTTCTCAGCATGTCCAGCCCACTCATTATCTCAGCCAATCATGGCTAGCGGGAAGGTTCCTGTATTTTTCTGTGGCTAAACCAACTAGGCTCATCGTTTTTTAAATGTATTAGTATTTACAGATGGCATACAAGTCTGTTCTTAAGGCACATGAAAGTTCACATGTTCCAGAAGACATTTCTGCCAAAATGCCTCTCCTGTGAAGTAGTGACGTGCGACATACGTCCAGCTTCTTGAAATGGGTCATATATTGGGGGGGGGGTCCTGATCCTAGAACAGCTCTGAGGCATTTCCTGAATACAGGCCTAGGTTTCCATCAGTTTGGAGCCCTTCTTTCCTGTAACCTGAGTGTGTCAGACACTGTAATAGACCCAGCTTAACACCTCATCTACACTAAGCAGCAGCATCATCAGACAGTAGTCATGATGTCCTCCAGTTTGAGTTATTACCACCTCATCTGATATTTACTTCTGAGTTGATACTTTATTGAGCGAAAATGTACAATTGTGGCGCACAATTGGCCCAGTGTTTGACCCGGGGAGGGGTTTGGCCGGGGGAGGGTTTGGCCCGGGGAGGGTTTGGCCCGGGGAGGGTTTGGCCCGGGGAGGGTTTGGCCGGGGGAGGGTTTGGCCGGGGTAGGCCGTTATTGTAAAATAAGAATTTGTTCTTAACTGATTTGCCGAGTTACGCGTGTGCGTCCCCATGTTGATTTTGTCCATCCAAACCAGACTCGATCGTGACACGCAGGTTAAAATACCAAAACCAACTGTGAAATTGGGGACAAGGTCGAAATGCATCTGAAACATTCATGGACATTTAGCAAGCTTGCCGTTGCTAGCTAGTTTGTCCTTGGATATAAACATTGGGTTAAGGTCCTTTTAAAATATATATATATTCTAGAAGGATATATATATATATATATATATATATAGGTGAAAATTCTACAAGGATCCAGCAAAAAAAAAAATATATATATATATATATATATATATTATTTTTTTTTGCTGGATCCTTGTAGAATTTTCACCTATTTTCAGCCACTTTAGTGAGAAAGTAAATGTAACTGCTAAAATATACTTAAGTATTGAATGTAAAAGTAAAATAAATCATTTCTAATTACTTATATTAAGCAAACCAGACAGCACAGCACTACCTACATTTACATTTACATTTAAGTCATTTAGCAGACGCTCTTATCCAGAGCGACTTACAAATTGGTGCATTCACCTTATGATATCCAGTGGAACAACCACTTTACAATAGTGCATCTAAATCTTTTATGGGGGGGTTTAGAAGGATTACTTTATCCTATCCCAGGTATTCCTTAAAGAGGTGGGGTTTCAGGTGTCTCCGGAAGGTGGTGATTGACTCCGCTGTCCTGGCGTCGTGAGGGAGCTTGTTCCACCATTGGGGTGCCAGAGCAGCGAACAGTTTTGACTGGGCTGAGCGGGAACGTGCTTCCTCAGAGGTAGGGGGGCGAGCAGGCCAGAGGTGGATGAATGCAGTGCCCTTGTTTGGGTGTAGGGCCTGATCAGAGCCTGAATGTACGGAGGTACCATTCCCCTCACAGCTCCGTAGGCAAGCACCATGGTCTTGTAGCGGATGTGAGCTTCAACTGGAAGCCAGTGGAGAGAGCGGAGGAGCGGGGTGACGTGAGAGAACTTGGGAAGGTTGAACACCAGACGGGCTGCGGCGTTCTGGATGAGTTTTAGGGGTTTAATGGCACAGGCAGGGAGCCCAGCCAACAGCGAGTTGCAGTAACGACAGGGTGTTTTCCAGGGTCACGCCAAGGTTCTTAACACTCTGGGAGGAGGACACAATGGAGTTGTCAACCGTGATGGCGAGATCATGGAACGGGCAGTCCTTCCCCGGGAGGAAGAGCAGCTCCGTCTTGCCGAGGTTCAGCTTGAGGTGGTGATCCATCATCCACACTGATATGTCTGCCAGACATCCAGAGATGTGATTCGCCACCTGGTTATCAGAAGGGAGAAAGGAGAAGATTAATTGTGTGACGTCTGCGTAGCAATGATAGGAGAGACCATGTGAGGATATGACAGAGCCAAGTGACTTGTTGTATAGCGAGAATAGGAGTGGGCCTAGAACAGAGCCCTGGGGGACACCAGTGGTGAGAGCACGTGGTGCGGAGACAGATTCTCGCCACGCCACCTGGTAGGAGCGACCTGTCAGGTAGGACGCAATCCAAGCGTGAGCCGCGCCAGAGATGCCCAACTCGGAGAGGGTGGAGAGGAGGATCTGATGGTTCACAGTATCAAAGGCAGCAGATAGGTCTAGAAGGATGAGAGCAGAGGAGAGAGAGTTAGCTTTAGCAGTGCGGAGAGCCTCCGTGACACAGAGAAGAGCAGTCTCAGTTGAATGACCAGCCTTGAAACCTGACTGATTATGATCGAGAAGGTCATTCTGAGAGAGATAGCAGGAGAGCTGGCCAAGGACGGCACGTTCAAGAGTTTTGGAGAGAAAAGAAAGAAGGGATACTGGTCTGTAGTTGTTGACATCGGAGGGATCGAGTGTAGGTTTTTTCAGAAGGGGTGCAACTCTCGCTCTCTTGAAGATGGAAGGGACGTAGCCAGCGGTCAGGGATGAGTTGAGCGAGGTGAGGTAAGGGAGAAGGTCTCCGGAAATGGTCTGGAGAAGAGAGGAGGGGATAGGGTGAAGGGGGCAGGTTGTTGGGCGGCCGGCCATCACTCTAACCACTAGGCTACCTGCCGTAAGAGTGTCTGCAAAGTTACTACACTGAACAAAAATATTAAAGCAAAATGTAAAGTGTTGGTCATGAGTTGAAATAAAGGATTCCAGAACAAAAAAAAACATTTCTCTCAAATTTGTTGACATCCCTGTTAGTGAGCATTTCTACTTTGCCAAGATAATCCATCCACCTGACAGGTGTGGCATATCAAGAAGCTGATAAAACATAATGATCATTACACAGGTGCACCTTGTGCTGTGGAAAATAAAAGGCCACTCTAAAATGTGCAGTTTTGTCACGCAACACAATGCCACAGATGTCTCAAGTTTTGAGGGAGTGTGCAATTGGCATGCTGACTGCAGGAATGTCCACCAGAGCTGTTGCCAGAGAATTGAATGTACATTTCTCTACAATAAGCCGCCTTCAATGTCGTTTTAGAGACCACGTGTCATCACGCCAGCCCAGAACCTCCACATCCGTATGAGACCAGCCACCTGGACAGCTGATGAAACTGTGGGTTTGCACAACCGAAGAATCTCTGCCCAAACAGTCAGAAACCGTCTCAGGGAAGCTCATCTGCGTGCTCGTCATCCTCAACAGGGTCTTTACCTGACTGCAGTTCGGTGTCGTAACCGACTTCAGTGGGAAAATGGTCACTGGTACGGTGGAGAAGTATGCTCTTCACAGATGAATCCCGGTTTCAACTGTTTCTGGGCAGATGGCGTGTTGTGGGAGAGCAGTTTGCTAAGTGCCCCATGGTGGCGGTGAGGTTATGGTATGTGGCAGGCATAAGCTACAGACAACGAACACAATTGTATTTTATTGATGTCAATTTGAATGCACAGAGATACAGTGACGAGATCCCGAGGCCCATTGTCGTGCCATTCATCCACCGCCATCACCTCATGTTTCAGCATGATAATGCACGGGCCCCATGTCACAAGGATCTGTACACAATTCCTTGCAAGCTGAACATTTTCCAGTTCCCGCCAATATCCAGCAACTTCACACAGCCATTTGAAGAGAAGTGGGACAACGTTCTACAGGACCACAATCAACAGCCTGGTGGTGCTTATGTAACGTGGTGCGTTCTGCGTTGTGTGACTTTAATGAAGACGCTGCCACAACTGGAGGTCTGCTTGTTGGAATTTTTTATTTGTCCTGCACACAAAGAGACAACGTACAAGATGTTAGCCCTTGGCGCAGTCACAGCTCTCAGGCACCTGCGCGAGCAGATGGAAACTCACTCAAACACTGTCCCAAGTACCCACAGACTACAATAGGTAGCCACAGATTACAATAGGTAGCCACAGACTACAATAGGTAGCCACAGACTACAATAGGTAGCCACAGATTACAATAGGTAGCCACAGATTACAATAGGTAGCCACAGATTACAATAGGTAGCCACAGATTACAATAGGTAGCCACAGACTACAATAGGTAGCCACAGATTACAATAGGTAGCCACAGACTACAATAGGAGCCACAGATTACAATAGGTAGCCACAGACTACAATAGGTAGCCACATATTACAATAGGTAGCCACAGACTACAATAGGTAGCCACAGATTACAATAGGTAGCCACAGATTACAATAGGTAGCCACAGATTACAATAGGTAGCCACAGATTACAATAGGTAGCCACAGACTACAATAGGTAGCCACAGATTACAATAGGTAGCCACAGACTACAATAGGTAGCCACAGACTACAATAGGTAGCCACAGATTACAATAGGTAGCCACAGATTACAATAGGTAGCCACAGATTACAATAGGTAGCCACAGATTACAATAGGTAGCCACAGACTACAATAGGTAGCCACAGATTACAATAGGTAGCCACAGACTACAATAGGAGCCACAGATTACAATAGGTAGCCACAGACTACAATAGGTAGCCACATATTACAATAGGTAGCCACAGACTACAATAGGTAGCCACAGATTACAATAGGTAGCCACAGATTACAATAGGTAGCCACAGATTACAATAGGTAGCCACAGATTACAATAGGTAGCCACAGACTACAATAGGTAGCCACAGATTACAATAGGTAGCCACAGACTACAATAGGTAGCCACAGACTACAATAGGTAGCCACAGATTACAATAGGTAGCCACAGATTACAATAGGTAGCCACAGATTACAATAGGTAGCCACAGATTACAATAGGTAGCCACAGACTACAATAGGTAGCCACAGATTACAATAGGTAGCCACAGACTACAATAGGAGCCACAGATTACAATAGGTAGCCACAGACTACAATAGGTAGCCACATATTACAATAGGTAGCCACAGACTACAATAGGAGCCACAGATTACAATAGGTAGCCACAGATTACAATAGGTAGCCACAGATTACAATAGGTAGCCACATATTACAATAGGAGCCACAGACTACAATAGGTAGCCACATATTACAATAGGTAGCCACAGACTACAACAGATACCCCACGACGGACCAAACCCCCCCCCCCCAAAAAAAAACTAAACATTTACAATCAAGTGTATTTACAATATAGATATAAAAGTGTTTACACACAACAACAAAAATAGCATTAGCTATGCAGCTGTAATGAAATAATAAACATTCTCTGAATTGTTATTATTATTGTTATTATTGTTATTATTGTTATTATTATTGTTATTATTATTGTTATTATTGTTATTATTATTGTTATTATTATTGTTATTATTGTTATTATTGTTATTATTATTGTTATTATTGTTATTATTATTGTTATTATTATTGTTATTATTGTTATTATTGTTATTATTATTGTTATTATTGTTATTGTTATTGTTATTATTGTTATTATTATTGTTATTGTTATTATTGTTATTATTATTGTTATTGTTATTATTGTTATTATTATTGTTATTATTATTATTATTATTATTATTGTTATTATTATTATTGTTATTATTATTATTAAATGATGAACGTCCCCTCTTGACCTGGCCTATTTGAACTGGTCCTTGTGTGCAACTTGTTGCGTAATCTAGTGGAACAACATCACACTGCTCCACGTACACCAGATACTGGTCGGGTTGTCTGACCCACGGCCCTACTGCCTATCAAACCAGGTAGGGGAGTAGTGATTCTGTTCCACTGGAGGGCAGCACAGCATCACTGTACGTACTCAAATATTTGGGTAATGCCAGAGCATTGTATTTTTTCTTTCTCTCCTATCAAAACAAGAAATACCGTTGTATTTGGAGATTTGAGGAGTGTATTTTGAAGGACAGTTGTACCATACAGAATTATAGTAGCCAAACTGTCTTCAAGAACACCTATAGTTCCATAAATCACAGTTAATATCCGTATGTTTGTAAAAAAAAGGAACCAGGTTAAATGTATTCTGAATAGGGTGCTCATTGTATGTTATTTTCGCCAAGACAGCACTATTTCCTGTCTCCCAAATGATGTAGTAGCCCCTCCTTGTTGTTGGTCTCTTTCTACCTCTCTCTCTCCTCTCTCCCCTCTCTCTCCCACTCTCTCCCCTCTCTCTCTCTCTCTCCTCTCTCTCCTCTCTCCCCTCCCCGGCCCTGCCTGGCTCTGCATTTGGAAGGCTGATCTTCTGGGAAAAAAATCCCTGACATTTGAGGCGCTCCCGGGATTTACCGAGCATGCCCAGTGTCCGCAGGCTCCACGGAGGAAACGGATAACATTGGAGTCATACCGAGCACAGCCTGCTGCGCCTCAGTGCGACTTTACAGCTGGCTGTAAGGTTAGGAACAACTGGCGCTACCCCTTTTTTTATGTCCGAACAAATACTTATTATATCATCTTTTACAAGATTTTTAAAAACTCCTTATGATTTTTATCGGGAACTATTTTTATATTTAAAAAAAAAAAAAAACGTTTTTCTTTGATTGGAGGAGTTAATTTGCGCGTATAAAAGTTTTTAGTTGAAGTGTGAGCCTTTAGCAGCTCCGTGTGGTCGGGTCCTCCACGTCGTGCTGTGGTCGCAATTCCTTTTTTTCTTTGCGACTCGGTTGGAAGCAACAAAAAAAAAGCTGGTCTTTTTTTGTTGCTGTTGTTGCTAAACTGTTTAAATGCTTGTTACGAACATGGATCTGTTGAATTATCAGTACCTGGACAAAATGAACAACAACATCGGCATACTCTGCTACGAAGGTAAACTTTGTTTATACACGCGATACATTGACAACATAACGTATATAAATAACATTGATGTTGACTTTGTCACATATAACAGGGATGGGCAACTTCTTGATGGGCTTGTGGACACACAAAAAAACTCAATTCATCGTGAGGGGAAGCAGTGGCTCACGGGTCTGCCTATCCACATCTATACCCACACAGGGCCAGTCCTATCCTTTTGGGGGCCCTAAGTGATATTTAGTTCCCCCCCAGCATGAGAAGAACATTTAATAAGCAGCCCCCTTTACAGTGGAGAGAAATGTACGATTTTTTTAAGAGTACATTTCCTGGAATTGTACACATTTTAGCAATGGGGCATAGATAAATATGTTGTAGTTTTTTAAAGCAAGTTTGCTTCAATTCAACACATTTTTTACCGTTGGGCGGAGAGAAGATATTGCAATTTTTTTACAACTCATTTAATGCGATTCTACTCATTTTGTCATGGGAAGGAGAGATGTTTGCAGTTTTTAATTATGGTAACGATGCTTCAACCAAATATCAAAATGTCACCTTGTGTTTTCTACTATTCTAACTCTCAACAGTAAGTTCAGACCCTGACTGAGTTCCCCACTGGCAGCCAGTTGCTCATCCCTGGCCTAGAAATTGTAGGCAACAAGACATTTAAACTTAAAAAAACAGATGTTAAGTTCTCCTAACCTGCTACAAAAAATAACTTCCAGTAAAACCTGTGGTGGAATGGCTTACCTGTGGTGGAATGGCTTACCTGTGGTGGAATGGCTTACCTGTGGTGGAATGGCTTACCTGTGGTGGAATGGTCTATCTGTGGTGGAATGGTCTATCTGTGGTGGAATGGTCTATCTGTGGTGGAATGGTCTATCTGTGGTGGAATGGTCTATCTGTGGTGGAATGGTCTATCTGTGGTGGAATGGTCTATCTGTGGTGGAATGGTCTACCTGTGGTAAACGGCTTACCTGTGATGAACTGGTCTACAGTTGAAGTCAGAAGTTTACATACACCTTAGCCAAATACATTTAAACTCAGTTTTTCACAATTCCTGACATTTAATCCTACCCTGTCTTAGGTCAGTTTGGATCACCACTTTATTTTAAGAATGTGAAATGTCAAAATAATAGTAGAGAGAATGATTTATTTCAGCTTTTATTTCTTTCATCACATCCCCAGTGGGTAAGAAGTTTACATTCACTCAATTAGTATTTGGTAGCATTGTCTTTAAATGTTTAACTTGGGTCAAATTGGGGCGGCAGCGTAGCCTAGTGGTTAGAGTGTTGGACTAGTAACCGAGTGGGTTAACAGTGGGTTAATGACAGAACTAGGCTGTCATTGAAAATAAGAATTTGTTCTTAACTGACTTTGTTCTTTAGTTAAATAAAGGTAAAATAAAAAACGTTTCGGGTAGCCTTCCACAACCTTCCCACAATAAGTTGGGTGAATTTTGTCCCATTCCTCCTGACAGAGCTGGTGTAACTGAGTCAGGTTTGTAGGCCTCCTTGCTCGCGCTTTTTCAGTTCTGCCCACAAATTTTCTATGAGATTGAGATCAGGGCTTTGTGATGGCGACTCCAATACCTTGACTTTGTTGTCCTTAAGCCATTTTGCCACAACTTTGGAAATATGCTTGGAGTCATTGTCCATTTGGAAGACCCAATTGCGACCAAGCTTTAACTTCCTGACTGATGTCTTGAGATGTTGCTTCAATATATCCACATAATTTTCCATCCTCATGATGCCATCTATTTTGTGAAGTGCACCAGTCCCTTCTGCAGAAAACCACCCCCACAACATGATGGAACACTGTGGTATTTCACCCAGTAGATATGGGAGTTTATCAGAATCGGGTTTGTTTTCGAATTCTTTGTGGGTCTGTGTAATCTGAGGGAAATATGTCTCTCTAATATGGTAATACATTTGGCTGGAGGTTAGGAAGTGCAGCTCAGTTTCCACCTCATTTTGTGGGCTGTGTAGCACATAGCCTGTCTTCTATTGACAGTCAGGTCAGCCTGGTCTGGCAGAGTCTCTTTGCTCTCTCTCTCTTTGGTCTCTTTGCTCTCTCTCTCTTTGGTCTCTTTGCTCTCTCTCTCTTTGGTCTCTTTGCTCTCTCTCTCTTTGGTCTCTTTGCTCTCTCTCTCTTTGGTCTCTTTGCTCTCTCTCTCTTTGGTCTCTTTGCTCTCTCTCTCTTTGGTCTCTTTGCTCTCTCTCTCTTTGGTCTCTTTGCTCTCTCTCTCTTTGGTCTCTTTGCTCTCTCTCTCTCTGGTCTCTTTGCTCTCTCTCTCTTTGGTCTCTTTGCTCTCTCTCTCTTTGGTCTCGCTCTCTCTCTCTTTGGTCTCGCTCTCTCTCTCTTTGGTCTCGCTCTCTCTCTCTGGTCTCGCTCTCTCTCTCTGGTCTCGCTCTCTCTCTCCTCTCTGGTCTCGCTCTCTCTCTCCTCTCTGGTCTCGCTCTCTCTCTCTGGTCTCGCTCTCTCTCTCTGGTCTCGCTCTCTCTCTCTGGTCTCGCTCTCTCTCTCTGGTCTCGCTCTCTCTCTCTGGTCTCGCTCTCTCTCTCTGGTCTCGCTCTCTCTCTCTGGTCTCGCTCTCTCTCTCTGGTCTCGCTCTCTCTCTGGTCTCGCTGGTCTCTTCTCTCTCACTCGCTGGTCGCTCTCTCCTTCTCTCTCTGGTCTCTCTCTCCTTGTCTCTCTGGTCTCTCTCCTTCTCTCTCTGGTCTCTCTCTCCTTGTCTCTCTGGTCTCTCTCCTTCTCTCTCTGGTCTCTCTGGTCTCTCTCCTTCTCTCTCTGGTCTCTCTGGTCTCTCTCCTTCTCTCTCTGGTCTCTCTCCTTCTCTCTCTGGTCTCTCTCCTTCTCTCTCTGGTCTCTCTCCTTCTCTCTCTGGTCTCTCTCCTTCTCTGGTCTCTCTCCTTCTCTGGTCTCGCTCTTTCTCTGGTCTCGCTCTTTCTCTGGTCTCGCTCTTTCTCTGGTCTCGCTCTTTCTCTGGTCTCGCTCTTTCTCTGGTCTCGCTCTTTCTCTGGTCTCGCTCTTTCTCTGGTCTCGCTCTTTCTCTGGTCTCGCTCTTTCTCTTCGGTCTCGCTTTGGTCTCTCTGGTCTCTTCTCCCTCTCTCTCTGGTGTCGCTCTCTCTCTCTGGTGTCTGTTCTGTTAGGATGGTTCACTCTGTTAGGATGGTTCACTCTGCCAGTCCTGTTCTGTTAGGATGGTTCACTCTGTTAGGATGGTTCACTCTGCCAGTCCTGTTCTGTTAGGATGGTTCACTCTGTTCTGTCAGGATGGTTCACTCTGTTCTGTTAGGATGGTTCACTCTGTTCTGTCAGGATGGTTCACTCTGTTCTGTTAGGATGGTTCACTCTGTTAGGATGGTTCACTCTGTTCTGTTAGGATGGTTCACTCTGTTCTGTCAGGATGGTTCACTCTGTTCTGTCAGGATGGTTCACTCTGTTCTGTCAGGATGGTTCACTCTGTTCTGTCAGGATGGTTCACTCTGTTCTGTCAGGATGGTTCACTCTGTTAGGATGGTTCACTCTGTTCTGTTAGGATGGTTCACTCTGTTCTGTCAGGATGGTTCACTCTGTTAGGATGGTTCACTCTGTCCTGTTAGGATGGTTCACTCTGTTCTGTTAGGATGGTTCACTCTGTTCTGTCAGGATGGTTCACTCTGTTCTGTTAGGATGGTTCACTCTGTTCTGTCAGGATGGTTCACTCTGTTCTGTTAGGATGGTTCACTCTGTTCTGTCAGGATGGTTCACTCTGTTCTGTCAGGATGGTTCACTCTGTTCTGTCAGGATGGTTCACTCTGTTCTGTCAGGATGGTTCACTCTGTTCTGTTAGGATGGTTCACTCTGTTCTGTCAGGATGGTTCACTCTGTTCTGTCAGGATGGTTCACTCTGTTCTGTCAGGATGGTTCACTCTGTTAGGATGGTTCACTCTGTCCTGTTAGGATGGTTCACTCTGTTCTGTTAGGATGGTTCACTCTGTTCTGTTAGGATGGTTCACTCTGTCCTGTTAGGATGGTTCACTCTGTTCTGTTAGGATGGTTCACTCTGTTCTGTCAGGATGGTTCACTCTGTTCTGTCAGGATGGTTCACTCTGTCCTGTTAGGATGGTTCACTCTGTTAGGATGGTTCACTCTGCCAGTCTGTGTTATTTCGGTGTTTTAACATGCTTTTACAGGAGTTTTCTGTCATGTAGGTTGTTAAAAGCCCTGTGAGCTACTGGAAACCGTCTCCGTACATCTTCTAGTAGTGCTGCTCCTCACCAGTATAACTGTTGGCACAAACATGTTGTTCTGCGTTGGATGGCAGTTTATTCTCATTGTTTTCACATGACTTTTCTAGGATGTGTTTTTGCCCTGTAGGTTTTTCTTAAAACTGTGACATAATTCGTGGTGGTACTTTTAAATGTTTTGATCACATTTTAGTTTCAGAGAATGTAATCTTCTTCTTTAACAAAACCCCCCCCCCCCCCCCGAACAAATGATTTCATCTTTATTTAACCAGGTTAGGTTAGTTGAGAACAAGTTCTCATTTACAACTGCGACCTGTCCAAGACTAAAGCAAAGCACTGCGACACAAACAACAACACAGAGTTACACATGGAGTTAAACAAAACATACAGTCAATAACACAATAGAAAAAATCTATATAGAGTGTGTGCAAATGTGTAGAAGATTAGGGAGGTAAAGGCAATAAATAGACCACAGAGGTGAAATTCTTGGACTCCTGTTGTTGTGTTAGAAAAATATTCGGACCGTGTTTATTTCTAAATGCGTATTGAACAGACAGGAATTGGGCGGACAGAGTGCACTACACACTTCTGAAGGAGTGCTTGAGATAATTGAGGCTGAATGTTCCAATCCCAAATGGCACCCTATTCCCCATGGGGCCCCTGGTTAAAAGTAGTGCACTATGTAGGGAATATGGTGCCTTTAGAGATGGAGGCTGTGACTACCTCTTGTTGCAGACAATCAAGCGACTAGATGCATTTTTTTTTTCACTGCTGTTATCAATTATCAGTTAATCATCTCTCGCCATCTCTGACTGTTCTCTCTCTGGTCGTTTTCACCATCTCTGACTGTTCTCTCTCTGGTCGTTTTCACCATCTCTGGTCGTTTTCACCATCTCTGACTGTTCTCTCTCTGGTCGTTTTCACCATCTCTGACTGTTCTCTCTCTGGTCGTTTTCACCATCTCTGACTGTTCTCTCTCTGGTCGTTTTCACCATCTCTGACTGTTCTCTCTCTGGTCGTTCTCGCCATCTCTGACTGTTCTCTCTCTGGTCGTTTTCACCATCTCTGGTCGTTTTCACCATCTCTGACTGTTCTCTCTCTGGTCGTTTTCACCATCTCTGACTGTTCTCTCTCTGGTCGTTCTCACCATCTCTGACTGTTCTCTCTCTGGTCGTTTTCACCATCTCTGACTGTTCTCTCTCTGGTCGTTTTCACCATCTCTGACTGTTCTCTCTCTGGTCGTTTTCACCATCTCTGACTGTTCTCTCTCTGGTCGTTTTCACCATCTCTGACTGTTCTCTCTCTGGTCGTTTTCACCATCTCTGACTGTTCTCTCTCTGGTCGTTCTCACCATCTCTGACTGTTCTCTCTCTGGTCGTTCTCACCATCTCTGACTGTTCTCTCTCTGGTCGTTCTCACCATCTCTGACTGTTCTCTCTCTGGTCGTTCTCACCATCTCTGACTGTTCTCTCTCTGGTCGTTCTCACCATCTCTGACTGTTCTCTCTCTGGTCGTTCTCACCATCTCTGACTGTTCTCTCTCTGGTCGTTCTCACCATCTCTGACTGTTCTCTCTCTGGTCGTTCTCACCATCTCTGACTGTTCTCTCTCTGGTCGTTTTCACCATCTCTGACTGTTCTCTCTCTGGTCGTTTTCACCATCTCTGGTCGTTTTCACCATCTCTGACTGTGTTCTCTCTGGTCGTTCTCACCATCTCTGACTGTTCTCTCTCTGGTCGTTTTCACCATCTCTGACTGTTCTCTCTCTGGTCGTTTTCACCATCTCTGACTGTTCTCTCTCTGGTCGTTTTCACCATCTCTGACTGTTCTCTCTCTGGTCGTTCTCACCATCTCTGACTGTTCTCTCTCTGGTCGTTTTCACCATCTCTGACTGTTCTCTCTCTGGTCGTTTTCACCATCTCTGGTCGTTCTCACCATCTCTGACTGTGTTCTCTCTGGTCGTTCTCACCATCTCTGACTGTGTTCTCTCTGGTCGTTCTCACCATCTCTGACTGTTCTCTCTCTGGTCGTTTTCACCATCTCTGACTGTTCTCTCTCTGGTCGTTTTCACCATCTCTGACTGTTCTCTCTCTGGTCGTTTTCACCATCTCTGACTGTTCTCTCTCTGGTCGTTCTCGCCATCTCTGACTGTTCTCTCTCTGGTCGTTTTCGCCATCTCTGGTCGTTTTCACCATCTCTGACTGTTCTCTCTCTGGTCGTTTTCACCATCTCTGACTGTTCTCTCTCTGGTCGTTCTCACCATCTCTGACTGTTCTCTCTCTGGTCGTTTTCACCATCTCTGACTGTTCTCTCTCTGGTCATTTTCACCATCTCTGACTGTTCTCTCTCTGGTCGTTTTCACCATCTCTGACTGTTCTCTCTCTGGTCGTTTTCACCATCTCTGACTGTTCTCTCTCTGGTCGTTTTCACCATCTCTGACTGTTCTCTCTCTGGTCGTTTTCACCATCTCTGACTGTTCTCTCTGGTCATTCTCAGCATGGCTGGCTTATAGATGATACAGTTGTCTTTCCCTCTCCTCTCTTTCTCTCTCTCCTCCTCTCTCTATCCCTCTCTATCTTTCTTATTCTCTCCTCTCTTTCCTGTTCTCTGCAATTTATTTCTCCTTTTGAGGAGAGTATAAAGACTATTTCCTGTTTGTACCTTAGCAGAGGAAGAGAAGACTTTCTTCTGAAATCATTTCTGTCAGAAATGACTTGTCCTTTCCATCTGACTGATTGACTGCCACAGAGCAGACTCACCCACTCCACTCTGATTGACTACCACAGAGCAGACTCACTCACTCCACTCTGATTGACTACCACAGAGCAGACTCACTCACTCCACTCTGATTGACTACCACAGAGCAGACTCACTCACTCCACTCTGATTGACTACCACAGAGCAGACTCACTCACTCCACTCTGATTGACTGCCACAGAGCAGACTCACTCACTCCACTCTGATTGACTGCCACAGAGCAGACTCACTCACTCCACTCTGATTGACTGCCACAGAGCAGACTCACTCACTCCACTCTGATTGACTACCACAGAGCAGACTCACTCACTCTGATAAGCCAGTGGTGACGATAGCTGGGCCAATCAATGTTTGAACTGCAGGTCGTAACATGCAGGTCTACCTGAGTGATTTGACTGACACACACACACACACACTTGGGTTAGTCGATGTCAGTCCTTCTCCTGTCGTGATTGTTTACCCATAAAACATTTTGACATAGAATGCTTTAGTCCCTATTGAAATTGAATAGCACGAAATTGAAATTGGCGGGACGATTCATGACAAAACCTAATAAAACCACGGACAGCCTTCGGTCATGTTCATAGCTTATGGAATGGAGAGAGAGAGCAGCCTTCAGTCATGTTCATAGCTTAGGGAATGGAGAGAGAGCAGCCTTCGGTCATGTTCATAGCTTAGGGAATGGAGAGAGAGCAGCCTTCAGTCATGTTCATAGCTTAGGGAATGGAGAGAGAGAGCAGCCTTCAGTCATGTTCATAGCTTATGGAATGGAGAGAGAGAGCAGCCTTCAGTCATGTTCATAGCTTAGGGAATGGAGAGAGAGAGCAGCCTTCAGTCATGTTCATAGCTTAGGGAATGGAGAGAGAGAGCAGCCTTCAGTCATGTTCATAGCTTAGGGAATGGAGAGAGAGAGCAGCCTTCAGTCATGTTCATAGCTTATGGAATGGAGAGAGAGAGCAGCCTTCAGTCATGTTCATATCTTATGGAATGGAGAGAGAAGGGAATGTAAAAACAGCTAAACATAATATTCTCCGCCATTTCCCGGTTGTTTAAATTCTAATAGTTCACCTCATTTCAGTTTGTGACAAAACAAGGAAGTAGAGTGTAGAGAATTATTGTACCATCTAAACTGCTGTGGAATATCTTTTACATAACAAATATTGTATTTTTATCTGTTTTTGAAGCTGGTGGGCAAAACCGAAAGTAAAAGACGCAAAAACTAAACCTATGGAATGGGAAGCATAGAAATAGCGCTCATAGAACAGCTCTACCGCTTCTTAGACTTGCTTTCAATGAGAGTCACATACCTACATCACATTTCTATGTGAATATTTTCAGCTTATAGCAGAATGCCCATGACGAGACGTTCTGCTGTGGTGGAGTTGTCCATTCTATCTGGTCTGCATTTCTATCTTGTCTTCTGTAGACTATGTAACATATTGATTAGAATAGGCTATAACACGGAGGAATCTTGCCGTGTGCCGCCGTGTCGTGTGCTGCCCGACTCCCCTTTCCTGCGTGGCTCCAGTCAAGTTCAAATAGGCTGAACCATCGTCTGTCACATCACGTCATCAGCATGGTCTGTCGACGATAGTGACATCATTATATCGCCTAACACACACACACACACACACACAGCTAGTAAGATCTGATCTGAAGGTCTATAACAGCATTTCCCCAAACTCAGTCCTCGGGACCACAAGGCGTGTGAGGTTAGCTTGTTGTCCTAACACTACATAGCTGATTCAAATTAATCAACTAATCATCAAGCTTTGATCATTTGAATCAGCTGTGTATTGTTAGACCTGCATTTTGGGTTTTACCTCGTCTCGTCAGGCCTCGTCTCGTCAGGCCTCGTCTCAGGAGCCTCCCCAGAAAGGATGACATCAGCCAAGGGCCCCCCCCGTCCATGTAATCTTATTTGGTATCTAAAAGACAAAACTGATCCTAAATCAGCACTCCTCCAATACTTGGTCCCTGGTCTGGCCACTGTCAGGGCAACTGGGTTCTGTCTCCATCTCGGGCCCCTCCGCCACGCAGATTGTCACGTGACCCGGTGACAGGATAGAAATAAACAATCCATTTCTGCTCAGGGGACACATGTGCTGTGTGTCTGTCTCTCTCTCCGTCCCAGTCCACACTAAGGCAGCAAGGCAGCTCAGTTATTTTGGGTGTGCAACTCTGAAGAAGACTGAACACATGTCCTGTCTATTCCAGCCTGGCTGTCGGTCTTCACATTTTCAACCTTTCCCTGTCCGAGTCTAATACCTACATGTTTAAAGCAGACCACTGTAGTCCTTGTGCCCAAGAAAGTGAAGGTAACCTGTCTAAATGACTACCGACCAGTAGCACTCACGTCTGTAGCCATGAAGTTCTTTGAAAGGCTGGTCATGGCTCACATCAACGCCATTGTCCCAGAAACCCTAGACCCAGTCCAATTTGCATACCGCCCCAACAGATCCACAGGTGACGTAATCTCTATTAAACTCCACCCTGCCCTTTTCCCACCTGGACAAAAGGAACATCTATGTGTGAATGCTATTCACTGATTCCAGCTCAGTGTTCAACACCGTAGAGCCCTTTCCCACCTGGACAAAAGGATCACCTATGTGTGAAGGCTATTCACTGACTACAGCTCAGTGTTCAACTTCAAATCAAATGTATTTATAAAGCCCTTCTTACATCAGCTGATATCTCAAAGTGTTGTACAGAAACCCAGCCTAAAACCCCAAACAGCAAGCAATGCAGGTGTAGAAGCACGGTGGCTAGGGAAAACTCCCTAGAAAGGCCAAAACCTAGGAAGAAACCTAGAGAGGAACCAGGCTATGAGGGGTGGCCAGTCCTCTTCTGGCTGTGCCGGGTGGAGATTATAACAGAACATGGCCTAGATGTTCAAATGTTCATAAATGACCAGCAGGGTCAAATAATAATAATCACAGTAGTTGTCGAGGGTGCAACAAGTCAGCACCTCAGGAGTAAATGTCAGTTAGCTTTTCATAGCCGATCTTTGAGAGTATCTCTACCGCTCCTGCTGTCTCTAGAGAGTTGAAAACAGCAGGTCTGGGACAGGTAGCACGTCCGGTGAACAGGTCAGGGTTCCATAGCCGCAGGCAGAACAGTTGAAACTGGAGCAGCAGCACGGCCAGGTGGACTGGGGACAGCAAGGAGTCATCATGCCAGGTAGTCCTGAGGCATGGTCCTAGGGCTCAGGTCCTCTGAAAGAGAGAGCATACTTAAATTCACACAGGACACTGGATAAGACAGGAGAAATACTCCAGATATAACAGACTGACCCTAGCCCCCGGACACATAAACTACTGCAGCATAATACTGGAGGCTGAGACAGGAGGGGTCAGGAGACACTGTGGCCCCATCCGATGATACCCCAGGACAGGGCCAAACAGGCAGGATATAACCCCATCCACTTTGCCAAAACACAGCCCCCACACCACTAGAGGGATATCTTCAACCACCAGCTTACCATCCTGAGACAAGGCCGAGTATAGCCCACAAAGATCTCCGCCACGGCACAACCCAAGGGGGGGGGCGCCAACCCAGACAGGACTCAACCCACTCAAGTGACGCACCCCTCCTAGGGACGGCATGGAAGAACACCAATAAGCCAGTGACTCGGACCCTGTAATAGGGGTAGAGGCAGAGAATCAACACCATAGAGCCCTTTCCCACCTGGACAAAAGGAACATCTATGTGAGAATGCTGTTCATTGACTACAGCTCAGCGTTCAGCGCCGTAGAGCCCCAGCTCAGCGTTCAGCGCCGTAGAGCCCCAGCTCAGCGTTCAGCGCCGTAGAGCCCCAGCTCAGCGTTCAGCGCCGTAGAGCCCCAGCTCAGCGTTCAGCGCCGTAGAGTCCTAGAAGCTGTAGACACTGATTAGTGTTATTTTAGAAAATATTTTATTGACAAAATATTTGAATTTTCTTTCCTTGCACTTTTAGTATTTTGCGTAGATCGTTGAAAATAAATTACAAATCAATTTTTTTGTCTTGGTTTCAAAAAGGATACCTTCCCATCATATTTCTAATATTTATCATATGAGGAATGTAGCCAGCTATGTTTTGCTTGAAATTAATCTTGAATTTTACCAGAGAACAGTAGCTCCACATCAGTCAGAGGGCTGTCTGCTGATAGAATGATGGAGAACAGTAGCTCCACATCAGTCAGAGGGCTGTCTGCTGATAGAATGATGGAGAACAGTAGCTCCACATCAGTCAGAGGGCTGTCTGCTGATAGAATGATGGAGAACAGTAGCTCCACATCAGTCAGAGGGCTGTCTGCTGATAGAATGATGGAGAACAGTAGCTCCACATCAGTCAGAGGGCTGTCTGCTGATAGAATGATGGAGAACAGTAGCTCCACATCAGTCAGAGGGCTGTCTGCTGATAGAATTATGGAGAACAGCTGTCACTCAAATGTATCAACGTCTGCACAGTTCCCACATCTCTGCTGGCGACTCCACTGGCCTATCTCATCATAGTTTGAAACGTAGTTCAAGCTATGTTTTTATACTAATAGGTCTAGGATCAATTGATCCTCTTGCTTTCATGAATGTCTATAAAATAGGTTACAATGGGCTGTGTAGTGAGCGGCTGTGTAGTGAGCGGCTGTGTAGTGTAGTGAGCGGCTGTGTAGTGAGTAGAGGTCGACCGATTATGATTTTTCGCGCCGATACCGATTATTGGGGGACCCAAAAAAAAGCCGCTGCCGATTATTATTATGACTTTTTTTTTTCTATGTGTATATATACATACACACACACACACACAGCTCTGAAGTGACAACGATACTGAAGAGTCTGCTTAGGAGACAAATACTCTCAACTGTTTGAATAATAAAAATAGAGTTTAAGTTACCT
Organism: Salmo salar; assembly: GCF_965601325.2. Classification (NCBI taxonomy): domain Eukaryota; kingdom Metazoa; phylum Chordata; class Actinopteri; order Salmoniformes; family Salmonidae; genus Salmo; species Salmo salar. The sequence goes on from NC_138302.1 coordinate 102,884,789, forward strand.
GTGATGAATGCTGAAAATAAAAACTGTCATTTCTATATGCAGGAAATCCTATTTTAATAATGGGCATGGTAAGAATTGACTACCAAAGTGCGAGTCATAATTCCCATGACACCTTCTAGCAAAATCTGAAAAGCGGTTCCTTCATTTATTCCATAGGATATTTTTAGATTAACTTAAAATAAGGTCTGTGTTTGGTTTAGGCTTACACCACCTTGCCAATTTTATAACTGTGTAGATATCCATAGGATATAACTCTGATCAATATAAGCGAAGATACATTTTTTTTGTAGAGTGGATTTATGAAAATATGTTGACAAACGTTACCTAGTGAGATTTACACGGGTATCAGAACGCCGAGGCGGTTTAAGCACAAAACACAGACCTTATTTGAAGTAGATCAAGACATTCTCTATGGAAGACATGAACGGTAAAATAACGAAGGAACCCCTTTCAAGTTCAGCCGCAAGTTATTACAGGAATTATGACGCGTCGACTATTTCTCTCTAAACCACATACCTTTGACTATTACGAGCCTGCTGCTGCCTACCACCGCTCAGTCAGACTGCTCTATCAAATATCAAATCATAGACTTAACTATAATATAATAAACCTTAGGTCATTAATATGGTCAAATCCGGAAACTAGCATCTCGAAAACGTTTATTCTTTCAGTGACATACGGAACCGTTCCGTATTTTATCTAACGGGTGGTATCCATAAGTCTAAATATTCCTGTTACATCGCTACAATGTTATTTCATAGTTCCGTAAAATTCTGGCAAATTAGTTCGCAACGAGCCAGATTCTGTATACCCTGATTCTGCGTGCAACGAACGCAAGAGAACTGACACAATTTCACCTGGTTAATATTGCCTGCTAGCCTGGATTTCTTTTAGCTAAATATGCAGGTTTAAAAATATATAGTTCTGTGTACTGATTTTAAGAAAGGCATTGATGTTTATGGTTAGGTACAGTCATGCAACGATTGTGCTTTTTTCGCAAATGCGCTTTTGTTAAATCATCCCCCGTTTGGCGAAGTCGGCTGTCTTTGTTAGGAAGAAATTGTCTTCACAGTTCGCAACGAGCCAGGCGGCCCAAACTGCTGCATATACCCTGACTCTGTTTGCAAGAGAAGTGACACATTTTCCCTAGTGAATATAAATTCACGTTAGCTGGCAATATTAACTAAATATGCAGGTTTAAAAATATATACTTGTGTATTGATTTTAAGAAAGACATTGATGTTTATGGTTAGGTACACGTCGGAGCAAAGACGGTCCTTTTTTGCGAATGCGCACCACATCGATTATATGCAAAGCAGGACAGGCTAGATAAACTAGTATTATCATCAACCATGTGTAGTTACTAGTGTTTATGATTGATTGATTGTTTTTTATAAGATACGTTTAATGCTAGCTAGCAACTTACCTTGGCAACGTAAAGCAGGTGGTTAGAGCGTTGGGCTAGTTAACGTAAGGTTGCATCCCCGAGCTGACAAGGTAAAAATCTGTCGTTCTGCCCCTGAACAAGGCAGTTAACCCACCGTTCCTAGGCCCTCATTGAAAATAAGAATGTGTTCTTTAACTGACTTGCCTAGTTAAATAAAGGTTTAAAAAAATATATATATATTTATATATATATTATATCTATATATATGTTCTTTAACTGACTTGCCTAGTTAAATAAACATTTAAAAAAAATATATATAGATATAATATAAATATATATATATATAGATATAATATAAATATATATATATATATAGATATATATATAGATATATATATATATATAGATATAGATATATATATATATAGATATATATATATATATATCGGTGGCCAAAAATACCGATTGTTATGAAAACTTGAAATCGGCCCTAATTAATCGGCCATTCCGATTAATCGGCCGACCTCTAGTAGTGAGCGGCTGTGTTGTGTAGTGAGCGGCTGTGTAGTGTAGTGTAGTGAGCGGCTGTGTTGTGTAGTGTAGTGTAGTGAGCGGCTGTGTTGTGTAGTGTAGTGAGCGGCTGTGTTGTGTAGTGTAGTGAGCGGCTGTGTAGTGAGTGAGCGGCTGTGTAGTGAGCGGCTGTGTGGTGAGTTGTGGCTCGATAAAGTCAGTCAGACCGTCTACTGTTCTGCACCGTCTACTGTTCTGCACCGTCTACTGTTCTGCACCGTCTACTGTTCTGCACCGCACCGTCTACTGTTCTGCACCGTCTACTGTTCTGCACCGCACCGTCTACTGTTCTACACCGTCTACTGTTCTGCACAGTCTACTGTTCTGCACCGCACCGTCTACTGTTCTACACCGTCTACTGTTCTGCACCGCCTACTGTTTTATATAGACCGCACCGTCTACTGTTCTGCACCGTCTACCGTTCTGCACCGTTCTGCACCGTCTACTGTTCTGCACCGTCTACTGTTCTGCACCGTCTACTGTTCTGCACCGTCTACTGTTCTGCACCGTCTACTGTTCTGCACCGTCTACTGTTCTATAGACTGCACCGTCTACTGTTCTGCACCGTCTACTGTTCTATAGACTGCACCGTCTACTGTTCTCCACCGCCTACTGTTCTCCACCGCCTACTGTTCTCCACCGCCTACTGTTCTCCACCGCCTACTGTTCTGCACCGCCTACTGTTCTGCACCGCCTACTGTTCTGCACCGCCTACTGTTCTATAGACTGCACCGCCTACTGTTCTGCACCGTCTACTGTTCTGCACCGTCTACTGTTCTGCACCGTCTACTGTTCTGCACCGCCTACTGTTCTGCACCGCCTACTGTTCTGCACCGCACCGTCTACTGTTCTGCACCGCACCGTCTACTGTTCTGCACCGCACCGTCTACTGTTCTGCACCGCACCGTCTACTGTTCTGCACCGCACCGTCTACTGTTCTCCACCGCCTACTGTTCTCCACCGCCTACTGTTCTCCACCGCCTACTGTTCTATAGACCATACCGTCTACCGTTCTGCCCGTCTACCGTTCTGCACCGTCTACCGTTCTGCACCGTCTACCGTTCTGCACCGTCTACTGTTCTGCACCGTCTACTGTTCTGCACCGTCTACTGTTCTGCACCGTTCTGCACCGTCTACCGTTCTGCACCGTCTACCGTTCTGCACCGTTCTGCACCGTCTACCGTTCTGCACCGTCTACCGTTCTGCACCGTCTACTGTTCTGCACCGTTCTGCACCGTCTACTGTTCTGCACCGTCTACTGTTCTATACACCGCACTTTCTCGCTGTAGACAATTGAACAGTAGGTTTCATTGAGTTATCCGGCCCTATGCTTAGCTTGACAATGTGCCTTTACCGTACTGTTTAGGTGAGCACTGTATTGTTTAGGTGAGCACTGTATTGTTTAGGTGAGCACTGTATTGTTTAGGTGAGCACTGTATTGTTTAGGTGAGCACTGTATTGTTTAGGTGAGCACTTGGCTCTGTATTGTTTTGGTGAAGAGCATTATGTGAATGTGATTGGTATGGGCTTTGAAATATTCTCCTTGCGGTGTTACATTAACATAGTGTGGCTCAGTTGGTTAGAGCATGGTGTTTGCAACGCCATGGTTGTGGGTTCGATTCCCACGGGGGACCAGTACGAAGAAAGAAAAAAAATATATATATGAAATGTATGCATTCACTACTGTAAGTCGATCTGGATAAGAATGTCTGTCTGCTAAATGACTAAAATGTAAATAGTGCTGAGTTCAGTAAGTCTTTCCAGAGTTGACTGAGTGTAACATTAGGGGTAAAGTCTTCTAGTGGAAAGTCCCCATCTGTACCTACTGCCACCAGTAGTTTTCCAGTCTCCCTTCCTGCTTCCTGTCGTCCTCACTCTCTCGCTGGTCTACTGTACTCTGGGAGCTACTGGCCGGGAAGGAAGGAAGAAACGGCGTACAATAATTATTTTAAACTGTTTGTTCAAAACATTACATTTCAACCATTTTTTTTTTTTTTTTTTTTTTTTCTTCTGACACGTTATGCCAGAACATTCACACATACAGCAGTGTTGACTTTTACAATATTATTTACAGGAAGTCAGCTACTTTTTCAAATGTCTTACTTATACTATGTGTTTTTAACTTTTGAACACAGTAATAAAGTTTTCACAGATTCTTCCCGGTCGTTGTAATCTACAATAATTAGACACGTCCCCAATGGCATCCTATTTACTAGTGAACAAGAACATACAGTTTACATATTGCAATATTATTTTTGGACGATATTATATAGATATTTGACTCGTGTTATTATTTTTTGCTACGGTAGGTAGCGTTAATTAGCGCTAGTCAGCTGTACCTGCGCCAAAACTCTGTTCATCCTGTAGCTTGTTCTCCATCTTCTTTTTAAATAGTGAGAACATATTTTCCAGCACGTTTATTTCCCCCTGACTGATCAAAACACATTTTTTTCTCACGCTCTGTTGTCTCTCTGCAGCGTACCGCCCTACTGTACTATCAAAGTCGGCGTCTTTTCACTTGGTTCATATAAACCATATTCAATGAATCCTCGTGAAGTTAGGTTGAAAAGAGCTTGGAGTCTTAATCGCAGTTTAGAATTAAATCCACTTAAAATTTGACAAAAAAAAAAAGCACATTTACAGGTGTAGATGCGAAGTTTGGTAACCGAATGACGGTTTGTGCCAGTCTCGGCATCATTCTGTCACCGTGGATTTGCTTTTCCCCAGGGAGGCATCTGTTTTGATGCAGGTCAGAATGTTGGAGATAGAAATGTCATTAGTATAACTTCCCGGTCATGAGTACAACTTCCCGGTCATGAGTACAACTTCCCGGTCATGAGTATAACTTCCCGGTCATGAGTATAACTTCCCGGTCATGAGTACAACTTCCTCCCCATTTTATAACCAGGCCTTCTTTATGTTATTGTGTGTTTCTCTCCGTCCAGGTGAGGCGGCGCGTCGAGGTGATCCCATGATGCACCAATCCATGTCCTTGTCATCGTCTGGCGTCACCAACCATAGCCACCGGACGGGCCCTCCTCCCATCAGCCCCAGCAAGAGGAAGTACAGCCGTAGCCACAGCACAGGACAGGACCAACAAGACAATGATGACCAAGACTGTGACAACCAACACATGGCCAAGATGAGCCGGCTGTTTGCTGCACAGCTGTAAGTAGATACTCAGAGAGACACCACACACACACACACACACACACACACACACACACACACACACACACACACACAGAGAGAGAGAAAGTGACAGATGACGTTTGTTTTGGCTCCACATGCATTGTGACATCGTAATGGAATGTTGTCTTCTGTGCAGGAATGTCCAATTTTCCAAATGTGGCATATATGAATTCTTGGGGAAGTGTTTTACAGGAAGCTGAATAATTGCTAGTGAAGGGAATTCACTCTGTATTCAGAGTGCTGTGAAATGCACAGGACAGGTAGCCACAGCGTTTTGCCTCAGGTACAGCCGACTAGCAAAAACATGTTTTTTATTTATTTTATTCTTGGAGTTAAAGTATCAGTATAATATCGCAGCTACGGTAACTAGCTAGTGCCCCATCAGATGGATTCCCGTGTGGCTGAGCAGGCAGCTACAGTAACTAGCTAGCGCCCCATCAGATTGATTCCCGTGTGGCTGAGCAGGCAGCTACAGTAACTAGCTAGTGCCCCATCAGATGGATTCCCATGTGGCTGAGCAGGTAGCTACGGTAACTAGCTAGCGCCCCATCAGATGGATTCCCGTGTGGCTGAGCAGGCAGCTACGGTAACTAGCTAGCGCCCCATCAAATGGATTCCCGTGTGGCTGAGCAGGCAGCTACGGTAACTAGCTAGCGCCCCATCAGATGGATTCCGTGTGGCTGAGCAGGCAGCTACGGTAACTAGCTAGCGCCCCATCAGATGGATTCCCGTGTGGCTGAGCAGGCAGCTACGGTAACTAGCTAGCGCCCCATCAGATGGATTCCCGTGTGGCTGAGCAGGCAGCTACGGTAACTAGCTAGCGCCCCATCAGATGGATTCCCGTGTGGCTGAGCAGGCAGCTACGGTAACTAGCTAGCGCCCCATCAAATGGATTCCCGTGTGGCTGAGCAGGCAGCTACGGTAACTAGCTAGCGCCCCATCAGATGGATTCCGTGTGGCTGAGCAGGCAGCTACGGTAACTAGCTAGCGTCCCATCAGATGGATTCCCGTGTGGCTGAGCAGGCAGCTACGGTAACTAGCTAGCGCCCCATCAGATGGATTCCCGTGTGGCTGAGCAGGCAGCTACGGTAACTAGCTAGCGCCCCATGCTGCAGATTCCTGGATGCCTGAGAGAGAATGTGCTGCCTGGATGTTGGTATTTATCTACTGCGCTCTCTGAGGCCCAGAATTCCTCAAATACCATGCCTGTGATTGGAGCACACGTCTGGGCAGAAGAGGCTGGTCATGCCCTCCCTTCATGCTTGGTCCTGGGCTGTATCTCAAAGGGCACCATATTCCCTATATAGTGCTCTCTGGTCTAGATGTCTGATGTAGTGCATTATCAAGGGGATAGGCTGCTGTTGTTGAGGGCCCTAGCTCACATAACTCACATTCCTCCCCTGCCTGCCTGCCTGCTTGCCCTCCCATGCCTGCCTCCCCTCTGCTCCCTGCCTCCCCTCTGCTCCCTGCCTCCCCTCTGCTCCCTGCCTCCCCTCTGCTCCCTGCCTCCCCTCTCCTCACTGGCCGACTCTCCGCCCTCCCCTCTCCTGTGTCAGTGTAGTATGTGCCGGTGGGTGCGGGGCAGGGTCCGGTGGGTGCGGGGCAGGGTCCGGTGGGTGCGGGGCAGGGTCCGGTGGGTGCATAGAGTTAGTAAAAAGGGTCAATGCAGGTTAGAGGCCTTGACCGGTCCAAAATGTTTTACCATTCCTAAATGGACCTGGGGCTTTCCCATCCAGACCCGATATGCAGGAGTTCATCTTTTAAATATAGAGACCCGTTCTGAACAGACCCGAGGACAACTACACTGACTAACAATATAAACGTGTTGGTCCCAAGTTTCATGAGCTGAAATAAAAGATCCCAGAAAGCTTATTTCTCTCAAATGTTGTGCGTAAATTTGTTGACATCCCTGTTAGTGAGCATTTCTCCTTTGCCAAGATAATCCATCCACCTGACAGGTGTGGCATATCAAGAAGCTGATTAAACAGTATGATCATTACACAGGTGCACCTTGTGCTGGGGAAAATAAAAGGCCACTCTAAAATGTACAGTTCTGTCACACAACACAATGCCACAGATGTCTCAAGTGTTGAGGGAGCGTGCAAATGGCATTCTGACTGCAGGAATGTCCACCAGAGCTGTTGCCAGATAATGTAATGTTCATTTCTCTACCATAAGCCGCCTCAACGCCATTTTAGAGAATTTGGCAGTACGTCCAACCGGCCTCACAACCGCAAACCACTTGTAACCATGCCAGCCCAGGACCTCCATATTTGGCTTTTTCACCTGCGGGATCATCTGAGACAGCCACCCGGACAGCTGTTGAATCTCTGGGTTTGCACAAGTGAAGAATTTCTGCACAAACTGTCCGCTCATCTGCGTGCCCATCGTCCTCACCAAGGTCTTGACTTGACTGCAGTTCGCTGTCGTAAATGATTTCAGTGGGCAAATGCTCACCTTCGATGGCCACTGGCATGCTGTAGAAGTGTGCTCTTCACAGATTAAGGTTTCCTGGTTTCAACTGTACCGGGCAGACGGTATGGTGGGTGAGCGGTTTGTTGACGTTGTAAACAGAGTACCCCATGGTGGGGTTATGGTATGGGCAGGCATAAGCTACGGACCACGAACACAATTGCGTTTTGCTAGGATCTGTACACAATTCCTGGAAGCTGAAAATTTCCCAGTTCTTCCATGGCCTACTCTATTCTCACCAGACATGTCACCCATTGAGCATGTTTGGGATGCTCTGTATAGACGTGTACGACAGCGTGTTTCAGTTCCCGCCAATATCCAGCAACTTCACACAGCCAATGAAGAGGAGTGGGACAACATTCCACAGACCACAATCAACATCCTGATGAACTCTATGTGAGGGAGATGTGTAGCGCTGCATGAGGCAAATGGTCACACCAGATACTGACTGGTTTTCCGATCCAAGAACCTACCTTTATTTTTTTTAAGGTATCTGTCCAACAGAGCTATAGCTGTACTCCCAGTCATGTGAAATCCATAGATTAGGTCCCAATTCATATTTTTTTTTCAATGGATTCCTTTCTTTATCTGAATTATAACTGAAAATGTTGATTGTTGCGTTTTTAAAAATATTTTTCTTCCGTTCCGTGTATACATATATCTGGTCGGATCCAGACCCAATCCGAGTGAGAGAAGCAGCAGAAAAGTCCATATTTAAGCTTCATTAATAACCTGATAAAGCACAAGGATGTGGAGAGAGAGGTGATGCTCTCGCAGTGTGTGTGTGTGTGTGTGTGTGTGTGTGTGTGTGTGTGTGTGTGTGTGTGTGGGCTACTGTGACTGAGCGAGTGACACGGAACAGGGAGGGAGAGACTGCAACCAACTATACTGTTAGCTGCAATAGCTAAGATATTTCTCATCCAATATGATTACGTAGTATCTGTGTTGACTGCAGCAAACCCGGGAGAAGGTAGGTAATCTAGCTAGGCTAATTGAGGCAATGCGTTTTCTAATCCTACAGTTACAAACAACAACAACTCCCATTCAGAATGTTAAGTAGCAGTCTACCTGTTGGCTCTTGGTCGTTGTAGACCGTCCTTCTCCTTTAACTTTTAATTCTATCATTTTAATCCCGTCTTCCATTGATTATAGATTATTATTATTATTATTGATTATATTATCTCCTAACGTTTCCTCCACACGGAGACTCTATGACTATAGCCTATTGCCATTTTGATGACTTCTCATTGGCCATCAACAATTTACCTCCCTAATCTTATTACACCGCTTTGCTTTATGTTGGCCAGGTCGCTGTTGTAAATGAGAACTTGTTCTCAACTAGCCTACCTGGTTAAATAAAGGTGAAATAAAATAAAATAAAAAATCTTGTGAAAAGCAAAGAGCAGCAGCATATAGCTTGGGTGGCTGGAGTCTTTGACATTTTTTAGGGGGGGCTTTCTTCTGACACCGCCTGGTATAGAGGTCTTGGATGGCAGGGAGCTTGGCCCCAGGGATTTAATGGGCCGTACTCCCCCCACCCTCTGTAGCGCCTTGTGGTCGGTTGCCTTGCAGTTGCTGTACCAGGCGGTAACGTAGCCAGTCAAGATGCTCTCAATGGTGCAGCTGTAGAACTTTTTTGAGTATCTGAGGGCCCATGCCAGATCTTTTCAGCCTCCTGAGGGGGAAGAGGCGTTGTCATGCCCTCTTTACAACTGTGTGTGTGTGTGTGTGTGTGTGTGTGTGTGTGTGTGTGTGTGTGTGTGTACTATTTTCATTCCTTAGTGATTTGGACACCGATGAACTTGAAGCTCTCGACCAGCTTCATTACATCGCCATCGATGTGAATGGGGGCGTGCTCGCCCTTCCATTTCCTGTAGTCCACGATCAGCTCCTTTGTCTTGCTGACATTGAGGGAGAGGTTGTTCTCCTGGCGCCAGACTGCCAGGTCTCTGACTTCCTCCCTATAGGATGCGTCCTCGTCATCAGTGACCAGTCCTACCACCGTTGTGTCATCAGCAAAAGTGATGATGGTGTTGGAGTTGTGCGCGGCCACGTAGTCGACGGTGAACAGGGAGTACAGGAGGGGACTGAGCACGCACCCCTGAGGGGCCCCCATGTTGAGGGTCAGCATGGCGGATGGGTTGTTGCCTACCTTTACCACCTGGGGGCGGCCCGTCAGGAAGTCCAGGATCCAGTTGCAGAAAGAGGTGTTCAGTCCTGGAGTCCTGAGCTTTGAGAGCACTATGGTGTTGAACGCTGAGCTGTAGTCAATGAATAGCATTCTCACATAGGTGTTCCTTTTGTCCAGGTGGGTGAGGACAGTGTGGAGTACAGTAGAGATTGCATTATCTGTGGATTTGTTGGGCTGGTACGCAAATTGGAGTGGGTCTAGGGTGTCTGGTATGATGGTGTTGATGTGAGCCATAACCAGCCTTTGAAAGCATTTCATGGCTACAAATGTGAGTGCTATGGGGCGGTTACCTTGTTGTTCTTGGGCACTGGACTACGGTGGTCTACTTGAAACAAGTTGGTATTACAGACCGGATCAGAGAGAGGTTGAAAATGTCAGTGAAGACACTTGCCAGCTGGTCAGCGCATGCTCGCAGTACACGTCCTGGTAATCCATCTGGAACAATGATCTGGGGCTGTTTTTCATGGTTCAGGCCCCTTAGTTCCAGTGAAGGGAAATCTTAACGCTACAGCAATACAATGACATTCTAGATGATTCTGTACTTCCAACATTGTGGCAACAGTTTGGGGGAAGCCATTTCCTGTTTCAGCATGACAATGCCCCCGTGCGCAAAGAGAGGTCTATACAGAAATGGTTTGTCGATCGGTGTGGAAGAACTTGACGACCAGCACAGAGCCCTGACCTCAACCCCATCAAACTCCTTTGAGAGGAATTGGAACGCTGACTGCTAGCCAGGCCTAATCGCCCAACATCAGTGCCCGACCTCACTAAGTCCCTGCAGTAATATTCCTACATCTAGTAGAAAGCTTTCCCTGAAGAGTGGAGGATGTTATTAGCAGCAAAGGGGGGTGGGACCAACTCCATATTAATGCCCATGATTTTGGAATGAGATATTTGACAAGCAGGTGTCCACATACTTAGTTTTTAACTCTGTTGGTTAAGGGCTCATAAATAAACATTTCACGGTAAAGTCTACACCGGTTGTTTTCGGCGCATTTGATTTGACTCACAGAGGCGTACTTACCATTACACAGAAGAGGCAATTGCCTCGGGCCTCACGTAAAGGGGCCTCGCGATGATACTAGTAATAATTTTTCAAAAAAAGTCATGTTTCAGCTTGAGGCCTCCCCCCCCCCCCCCCCATGCGCCACTCGAGGGCCCCCCCCCCCCCATGCGCCACTCGAGCTCCCCCCAACCTGCTGTCATGGGCTGCTCTCAGTTCTGTCTTGTTTCAGCAGTTTTTGTCTTGTTTCAGCAGGCTGGTTCAACAGCAGCAAAATCTGCAGGAAGCTTCAAAGTTGCAAAGGAAATGGGGGGGGGGGGGGGGTGTGAGGCCATATTGTTGACAAGGAAAGACTCAAAAAAAAAAATGTACAGTATTCACACCACTTTACTTGTTCCATTTTGTTTGTGTTACAAAGTAGGATAAAAAATGAAATTGTGATTTTTTTATTTTTTTTTTTTTTTTTTTTTTTGGTCAACAATTTACACAACTCAGTCAAAGTGAAAGAAAAATTCAAGAAAGGTAAAACACTAATATATCTTGAATTACTTATCTAATCATTCACCTCAGTCAATACATGTTAGAATAACCTTTTGCACTCTTTCTGGGTAAGTCTCTAAAAGCTTTCTATCCCTGGATTGTGCAACATTTGCTCCTTACTCACACAGGCCTCTGCCTGGGGCCTCCAAATTACTAAGTCTGCCCCTGCGCGTGCACACACACACACACGCGAAAGACACAAAGCCCCATGTAAAACAACAAGAGTATAATTTAATCAGCCATCTTGGCTCTGCTCCTCCTCTCTGCTGTTCAGTTGGCAGAGGTTAAAGTTCCCAGCAGTAGTAGTTACAGCTATATAAGCTCTCAGTACAGTAGAGGGATCTAACCACACATTCTGGTACGCTGCGTAACAGACAAGACTGCTGAAGTCATGGAACTCATATACAGACAACTAAAGCGAGAAACGGAGCTTAAGCAAACTATGCAAATATGGCAGAGTACTTGAATGTCATTTTTTTTTTGTCGTCACAAAATGTGCGGCTCCTTGCGTTACGTCGTCCTGACGACTAGAGAATGACCGGTATGGAGGGCGATGGTCAATATTTCATGCCGATTTAATAAATATAATTAAACTTGAAAGATATTGATGAGAAATGTTCCCCGGAGACAGCCATTAACACATGAATTGTACAACCATACAATCAATTTGACTTTTGGTTTTAACTATCTTAACTACATAGGATAATGGTAGTCATTCGTTTGAATGGTAAATGTCTTGATAAACTTGGTGATGGCGAAGGCCTACTCACAATAAAGGACAATTCCTAGTCAATAGGATAGAGTTATTGACCTGGTTTCAGTGGTCTATGAGACTACAGATAACAACAATCTCTGTTTCACTTGAATTTAAAGATTGCTTGGACTTGGTTTAGCTGGGCAGCCTATTTTGCATTGACAACTAAATATAATCTCAGCGAATGTTCAAAAAAATAAGTCAAGCAACATTGCAGCCTTTTTAAACCCCCCCCCCCCCCCCCCCTCAATTATTTCACATGGAGGAGATGTGGGAAGCTCAAAAAGTTAGCTTGCTTGCTGTTTTTAGCCAGCTAGCTAGCAAGCTGCTAGCAGAGTAGCCTTCAGCCAACAGACACAAAACAAGGTCATGTAAAACAAACCCCAAAACTTTCATTACATGTAGCTATAATAAAAATACATGCTGTTGGTTTTCATTGTAATTAGCTAACAGTGGTGATGTTTTTAAGTGATTTTTCTTTGCTTTCACCACAAATAGGAAGACGAGAAGAAGAATCAGGTTTAATGCAACCACATTGTCCGATTTCAAAAAGGCTTTACAGCGAAAGCAAAACATTGGATTATGTTAGGACACCACCTAAACAAGAAAAGCCACACAGCCATTTTCCTAGCAAGGAGAGGCGTCACAAAAAACAGAAATACAGCTAAAATTAAGCACTAACCTTTGACGATCTTCATCAGATGACACTCATAGGACATCATGTTACACAATACATGTATGTTTTGTTCGATCAAGTTCATATTTATATCCAAAAACAGCGTTTTATATTGGCGCGTGATGTTCAGAAAATGTTTGCCTCCCAAAACTTCCGGTGAATGTGCACATTAATTTACAGAAATACTCATCATAAACATTGACAAAATATATAACAATTATTTAAAGAATTATAGATACACTACTTCTTAATGCAGCCGCTGTGTCCGATTTCAAAATAGCTTTACGGAGAAAGCACATTGTTCAATATTCTGAGTACAGAGCTCAGCTATCAATGCAAGCTATACAGCTACCCGCCAAGTCATGCCATCAACAAAACTCTATATTAGTGTTATAAATCTTTCCTTACCTTTGCTGATCCTCGGCGGAATGCACTCGCAGGACTCCCACTTCCACAAGAAATGTTCATTTGTTCGATAAAGTCCATAATTTATGTCCAAATACCTCCGTTTTGTTGGCGCTATTCCAAAGGCACGATGCGGGAGCGCAAATCAATAAAAAGCTCAAAAGTTCCATTACCGTTTGAAGAAACATGTCAAACGATGTTTACAGTCAATCCTTGGGGTGTTTTTAACATAAATAATCGATAATATTCCAACCGGACAATAGCGTATTCATTACAGAAGAAAAATAAAAAATGCTAGCCATGCGTGAATGCGCATGAAGTAACTACATGACCTCAGACAGTCCACTGCTTGAACCGGCTGTTATTCCCTCAAAATTTACCATAGAAGCCTCAAACAACTTTCTAAAGACTGTTGACATCTAGTGGAAGCCTTAAGAAGTGCAAAATGACCCCACAGACACTGTCGTTTCAATAGGCAATGGTTTGAAAGACTACAAGTCTCAGATTTCCCACTTCCTGGTTGGATTTTTCTCAGGTTTTTGCCTGCCATATGAGTTCTGTTATACTCACAGACATCATTCAAACAGTTTTAGAAACTTCAGAGTGTTTTCTATCCAAATCTACTAATAATATGCATATTATAGTTTCTGGGCCCGAGTAGTAGGCAGTTTAATTTGGGTATGTTTTTCATCCAGCCGTGAAAATACTGCCCCCTACCCAAGATAGGTTAACATGTCCTGTCTGGATGGATACAGGTAGAGAGGACCGCCTCCCCTGGGGAAACCACATCCAATCTAACAGGAGCTCAACATGTACACTACCATTCAAAAGTTTGGGGTCACTTAGAAATGTCTTTGTTTTCCATGAAAACATACATGAAATGAGTTGCAAAATGAATAAGAAATATAGTTAAGACGTTGACAAGGTTATAAATAATGATTTTTTAAATTGAAATAAACAAATCCTCCATTTGCAGCAATTACAGCCTTGCGGACCTTTGGCATTCTAGTTGTCAATTTGTTGAGGTAATCTGAAGAGATTTCACCCCATGCTTCCTGAAGCACCTCCCACAAGTTGGATTGGCTTGATGGGCACTTCTGACGTACCATACGGTCAAGCTGCTCCCACAACAGCTCAATAGAGTTGAGATCCGGTGACTGTGCTGGCCACTCCATTATAGACAGAATACCAGCTGACTGCTTCTTCCCTAAATAGTTATTGCATAGTTTGGAGCTGTGCTTTGGGTCATTGTCCTGTTGTGGGAGGAAATTGGCTCCAATTAAGCGCCGCCCACAGGGTATGGCATGGCGTTGCAAAATAGAGTGATAGCCTTCCTTCTTCAAGATCCCTTTTACCCTGTACAAATCTCCCACTTTACCACCACCACCAAAGAACCCCCAGACCATCACATTGCCTCCACCATGATGACAGATGGCGTCAAACACTCCTCCACCATCTTTTCATTTTTCCTGCGTCTCACAAATGTTCTTCTTTGTGATCCGAACACCTCAAACTTAGATTCGTCTGTCCATAACACTTTTTTCCAATCTTCCTCTGTCCAGTGTCTGTGTTCTTTTGCCCATCTTAATCTTTTCTTTTTATTGGCCAGTCTGAGATATGGCTTTTTATTTACAACTCTGCCTAGAAGGCCAGCATCCCGGAGTCGCCTCTTCACTGTTGACGTTGAGACTGGTGTTTTGCGGGTACTATTTAATGAAGCTGCCAGTTGAGGACTTGTGAGACGTCTGTTTCTCAAACTAGACACACTAATGTACTTGTCCTCTTGTTCAGTTGTGCACCGGGGCCTCCCACTCCTCTTTCTATTCTGGTTGGAGCCAGTTTGAGCTGTTCTGTGAAGGGAGTAGTACACAGTGTTGTACGAGATCTTCAGTTTCTTGCCAATTTCTCGCATGGAATAGCCTTCATTTCTCAGAACAAGAATAGACTGACGAGTTTCAGAAGAAAGTTATTTGTTTCTGGCTATTTTGAGCCTGTAATTGAACCCACAAATGCTGATGCTCCAGATACTCAACTAGTCTATAGAAGGCCAGTTTTATTGCTTCTTTAATTAGAACAAGTTTCAGCTGTGCTAACATAATTGCAAAAGGGTTTTCTAATAATCAATTAGCCTTTTAAAATGATAAACTTGGATTAGCTAACACAACGTCCCATTGGAACACAGGAGTGATGGTTGCTGATAATGGGCCTCTGTATGCCTATGTAGATATTCCATTAATTATCCACGGTTTCCAGCTACAACAATGTCTACACTGTATTTCTGATCAGTTTGATGTTATTTTAATGGACAAAAAAAATGTGCTTTTCTTTCAACCATGACATTTCTAACTGATCCCAAACCTTTAAACAGTAGTGAATATATTACTGCCCCCTCCCAGGACCATACAATTACAATTGGCATTTACACGACCAATAAAATAGGTTCCGCAAAATAAAAAGGCAAATTCCATTCGTTCATTTTGTCTTTATCTTAGTCTTAATCAGACTTGGTGATTTTTTTTATTTTTTATTTTTTTATTAATGATATTTCATCACCGTTCATAGACCAATAATTGTATTTTGTTCAACGTACGTACTCTGAAGCGTGGTGCGCGAAGGCAACACAGCCTATTTCTGTACACCCTGAGCTGTGCTTCTATTACACACAACCAGAATGACAAGACGCACTGAACTCCGACATCGCCCAGGAGACCAAAGGAACCCGTTGAATTAAACAAACAGAACTTCTACTTCCATGAGTCACGTCGCAAAACGTTCACGTTGCGCGAAACGTCACTCGGAAGGTAAGAAATGATTAAATGAAAATGTATCAAACATGAAGCAAAAAAAAACGTGTGTTACAATAGATTAATGATCGAACGCTAGCGATTGTTGAAGCATTAGATGGAATATAGATGCACCATAATATGCATTTAAACACGCGAAAGCAACAGTAAACATTTTAACAACAAAGCGTTTTCCACTGTGTGTGTCCCCTCACCACAGTAATAATACATTTTAACAGAACAGTCTAAATGTGATTTTCATTTGTACGTTATCAATATCAAGCAAGTTTGACACAGCAAAAGAACAGTTGTGGCGATCCTCTCTACCTATGATTTTATGTTTGCGCTGCACCTGATCGTATAGCTGTACAGTAAATAAGCTATCGTTAGCTCACCCGACCTGTGTTGACTGACAGTTTGCTGGTCCAATCAGAGGACCGAGTGTGTTACAAAGGTGCGGGCCGTAGCAGGCTTCCAGCCCACAGAGAGGCGGGCCGTAGCCCACAGAGCGGCGGGCCGTAGCCCACAGAGCGGCGGGCCGTAGCCCACAGAGAGGCGGGCCGTAGCCCACAGAGAGGCGGGCCGTAGCCCACAGAGCGGCGGGCCGTAGCCCACAGAGAGGCGGGCCGTAGCCCACAGAGAGGCGGGCCGTAGCCCACAGAGAGGCGGGCCGTAGCCCACAGAGAGGCGGGCCGTAGCCCACAGAGAGGCGGGCCGTAGCCCACAGAGAGGCGGGCCGTAGCCCACAGAGAGGTGGCCGTAGCCCACAGAGAGGCGGGCATAGCAGGCTTCCAGCCCACAGAGAGGCGGGCCGTAGCCCACAGAGAGGCGGGCCGTAGCCCACAGAGAGGCGGGCCGTAGCCCACAGAGAGGCGGGCCGTAGCCCACAGAGAGGCGGCCGTAGCAGGCTTCCAGCCCACAGAGCGGCGGGCCGTAGCCCACAGAGAGGTGGCCGTAGCCCACAGAGAGGCGGGCATAGCAGGCTTCCAGCCCACAGAGAGGCGGGCCGTAGCCCACAGAGGCGGGCAGTAGCAGGATAAGGGCTCTTTGTTTTCAGATAGAAATTGTCCCTCGGTTGTCGTCTGACTTGAACTACAGTCAAGAACAGGGCAGTTTTTTTATTTTTATTTTTTTATTTTTTTACAATTCAACAAGTTTCCATTTACAGTGGATATACAATAGTTCTGAAGCGAAACTGACCCAGGGAGGGAAATATTACCCTCGTTTCCACGTTCCAGGGTTTTGTGACATTAGTAACTTGTTTTTCTTTTCTCCCTCGCCCTACCCCTATCCCCCCAGGACCCAGGTCTGTCTTTCATACGACTGACTAGCACAGGGAGAGAGAGAGATAATATCTAGGTACCCAAGCATGAGGTGTCAAGTAGCAGCTAACACACACACACACACACACACACAGAGACACACACACACACACACACACACACACACACACACACACACACACAGAGACAGACACACACACACACACACACACACACACACACACACACAGAGACAGACACACACACACACACACAGAGACAGACACACACACACACACACACACACACACACACACACAGACACAGAGACAGAGACAGAAACACACACACACAGAGACAAACACACACACACACACACATAGACAGACACAGAGAGACACACACACACATATGGCTCCAGAGTAATTCCACATCAATCACATAAATGAAAATGTACCTAATCAGTTAAAAACAACACTTCTTCAAGACAGCAGCACAGCAGGGTGGTGCTGACTGGGTTAACCACAGTTTAAATACTTTCTGACAAAGAACCACACTGAAAACAATCTCTGTTAAAAAAATGGTGCTGCTGTGGATAGTCTTACGGGCTCCTGGCCAATTATTTTCTGATTGGAACTTTTTTTTGTACATAATGTCTTCTGACATAATTTCCTGTGACTTGAAAATAGACTAGATTTGTACCTCAACGAGTCGGCAGCTCTGGATGTTCTGCGTACTCCGGACCAGGCCCTGATCCCCCGGGGACGCGACGTTGAAAGACAGGCAGGCGAGGCGGCATCCTGAAGAGACGACGTTGGCGAGCAAATAAACCGCCTCTGCCCTCACTTCTGTTGGCGAGCGTAGAGTCACTAGAGAACAAACTAGATGAGCTCTGTTCCAGACTATTCTATCCACGGGACCTGTAATATTCTATGTATTCTATGTTTCTCAGAGTCGTGGATAATATACAGTACCAGTCAAAAGTTTGGACACCTACTTATTGAAGGGTTTTTCTTAATTGTTTTACTATTTTCTACATTGTAGAATAATAGTGAAGATATCAAAACTATGAAATAACACATATGGAATCATGTAGTAACCAAAAAAATTGTTCATCAAATCAAAATATATTTTAGATTCTTCAAAGTAGACACTTTTTTTCCTTGATGACATCTTTGCACACTCTTGGCATTCTCTCAACCAGCTTCACCTGTAATGCTTTACCAACAATCTTGAAGGAGTTCCCACATATGCTGAGCACTTGTTTGCTGCTTTTCCTTCACTCTGCGGTCCAACTCATCCCAAATCATCTCAATTGGGTTGAGGCTGGGTGTTTGTGGAGGCCAAGGTCATCTGATGCAGCTCTAATGAACTTATCCTCTGCAGCAGAGGTAACGGTCATGGATGCCATGGTTGCCCTTTAGTTTGAACATGTAATCCAGAGACTTCTGTGTGTTCTCTTTTCAACTCCATCTGCGTATTAAACAAACGCCAGAACTTTCTCCTTAGCTATCATACTCTAATTCCACTGATTTCAAAAACCGGGTCCTCCAGAAAGTGGAGAGCAACACTGATGCAGTTCTACGACGTGATATCTTTATAAAAAGCCGCGTTAGACAGGATTACCTACACATACTGACCATTTACAGATGGTATACAAGTTTGTTATTAAGCCACGTGAAAGTTCACATGTTCCAGAAGACATTTCTGCCCCAAAATGTATTTTGATAACAAAACAAAAAAAAAAACAGTACTTTCAAATGTCTCTCCTGTGACACGCCTAGTTTCCTGAAATTGGACAATAAAGTAATCTTTTATCATCTTCTCTCTGCAGAGGCAAGCCTTCCAATGGCGACTTCCGTAGTACCAAGGACCCTCGGGACTGTAGCCGCAGCCCCGTGGAACGAGCCGCCGCCCCCTCCACGGTTCTCCATGGCAACCACCACCTGTACGCCCCACACCACCACATGCCCAACCTGGCCATGGATCAGCCTCTCGCCCTGACCAAAAACAACATGGATGCCGCCCGTACCTTTGTCATCTCACCAACCGTCAGCCCTGTGGAACGCCAGCAGGTAAGACTCAAGACACACGCACACACACACAACCGAAACGGACACAATCACACTTTCAGGGCTATGAATATGCAGTTAACACATTGTCTTCAAACCCTCTAAAGTCCTGAACATGTTTGTGTTTTGTTTAGAATCGTCCGTCAGTGATAACGTGCGCTCCGACAAGCAACCGTAACTGTGACCTGTCTCACAACGGCTGTTCCAACAACCTCCCTAACAACTACAACTGTAAGTAACATATATTATACCATACTGCTACACAGCTACAATAGACCAGCCAGCAACTGTAAGTAACATAATATATATTACCGTAATTTCCGGACTATTTAGCGCACCTGAATATAAGCCGCACCCACTGAATAAATTTTTTTTTATTTTTTTTTTTAACATAAATAAGCCGCACATGTCTATAAGCCGCAGGTGCCTACCGGTACATTGAAACAAATGAACTTTACACAGGCTTTAACGAAACACGGCTTGTAACAAAAAGAAATAGGCTTTAACGAAACACGGCTTGTAACAAAAAATAAAAAAATAGCAGTAAGCTTTAGTTGTCAATTCCTCACGCTGCTGTTTCCAATGTCTTATCATCGACTCATTAAGACCAAGCTCCCGTGCAGCAGCTCTATTTCCTTTTCCAACAGCCAGATCAATCGCCTTGAACTTGAAAGCTGCATCATATGCATTTCTCCGTGTCTTTGCCATGATGAGGGTGACAAAATGACTACCGTAATCAGAATGATGGGAAGTTTGAGGGCGCTCGATTTAATCTAAACAGTAAACAAAAAAGTTGTTTGACCTTAACCCGTTCGGCAATTTCATTGGTCTAATGATAGCTTCATGCCGCGAAAAAACTGAGCACGTCACAGAATGTGTTTTTTTTTTTAGAAAAAAAAATGGAAAGCGGGAAAAATCCATATATTAGCCGCGTCATTGTTTAAGCCGCGAGGTTCAAAGCCTGGGAAAAAAGTTGCCGCTTATAGTCCGGAATTTACGGTATACCATACTGCTACACAGCTACCATAGACCAGCCAGCAGACACCCTTATCAGGTAACAGCTGTAAGTCATCAGATGAGTCCTATGCTGTCTGTAGACTCCAAAGGGGCCCACATAAGGGTCTAGTCAGAAGTGCACTATAAAGGGGTATAGATTGTGGTTTGGGATTAGCCCAGAAGTGAAGTGTAAGGTTAAAAGTAGTGCACTACATATGAATAGGGTCTGGTGATGGGGCAGGGTAGCCTAGTGGTTAGAGCGTTGGACTAGTAACCGGAAGGTTGCTAGATCGAATCCCCCAAGCTGACAAGGTAAAAACCGGTCGTTCTGCCCCTTAACAAGGCAGTTAACCCACTGTTCCCTGGTAGGCCATCATTGAAAATAACAATTTGTTCTTAACTGACTTGCCAAGTTAAATAAAGATAAAATAAAATGTAAAAAATGGGGTCTAGTGATGAGGTCTGGTGATCTTGTGATGGGGTTTAGTGAGCCCCGCCTGTCTGGGGGTTTAGTGAGCCCCGCCTGTCTGGGGGTTTAGTGAGCCCCCGCCTGTCTGGGGGTTTAGTGAGCCCCCGCCTGTCTGGATGTAATAGTTATAGCCCTGTCCTTCTCTCTTCCAGCCAACTCTGCGTGTGTTGACCCGGTGATCGAGGAGCATTTCCGTCGCAGCCTGGGGAGGAACTACAAGCAGCCGGAACCTGTCACTAACTCTGTGTCCATCACCGGCTCTGTGGACGACCACTTCACCAAGGCCTTAGGAGAGACCTGGCTGCAGATCAAAGCCAAAGGAAGCTCCTCCTCCTCCCCTGACTCCTCCCCCAACAGTCACATGGTCAACCACAGCCACTCTCCATCCATTGTGTCCTGAAGGGAGTGGCTTAGTCTCAACTAGTCAGACACAGCTAAAACCCGCCCCCCCCCCCCATCCATTACTCACTGTAACACCACCAGGCTGGTTGAACCGCTCTGCTGGAGAGCTACTGGCTAGGCAGGCTGTATTCATTTTTGCTCCAGCCCTGTTGTAACTAACACCTGATTCAGCTAATCAAGGTCCTGATGAACAGCTGATGTAGAAGAATCAGTCATATTCATGAGGCACCAAACTTTTTTTTAAATTTTTTTCATTTTGTGTTGCAAAAATATTTAGTTGTCGTGTGCACTAACATACGACCCAGGTGTGTTTCAGAGCAGGGCTGGAGCAAAACCCTGCGTGTCCAATGTATATCCTTCCAGGAAGAGGGTTGGTCTTGTTCCCTGGTTGAAGACTACCCTGCATGATTTAACCCCGCTGAGAGCTGTGCTGGTAGCTAGGGATATAGCCATGTGTATAACCATGGAATAAGGCATATAGTTATATATATATATATATATATAAAACCATGGAATAAGGGAAGCATTTTATTTTGTCAACGTTTTGACTTTAGTCATTTTATTTAGTTTTGAATTGACTTTTTATGTTGAAGTAGGTTTGCGTACTTCTTTCTGTGTTATTGGATGCCAGAGATTTTGAAAAGAAAATCGAGAAACGGTTTGTTTGTGTCCAATGAGATGAATGGATTCAATATGGAGACGCATCCCAACCAACCACATGCTTTCGTTACCAAAGAGAACTCTGATGCAAATCTGTCACCTCTTTTTAAAAGAAAGAAAAAGCCATTTTATTTCCCCTCATCTCTCTGCTCTGTAAAGTAAAGCTCCCTCACCTCTCCACCCCCCCTTTCCTCTCCCCTACTTTCCTCTCCCCCTTCCTCCCCTACTTTTCCCTCCCCTACTTTTCCCTCTCCTCATTTCCCTCCCCTCCTCTCGTTTCCCCTCCCCTACTTTCCCCTCCCCTACTTTCCTTTCCCCTACTTTCCTTTCCCCTTGTTTCCCTCTCCTCGTTTCCTCGTTTCCCTCCCTTCCTTTTCCCTCTCCTCGTTTCCCTCCCTTCCTTTCCCCTCCCCTCGTATCCCCTCTCGTTTCCCTCCCCTCCTTTCCCCTTTCCTTTCCTCTCCCCTCGTTTCCTCTCCCCCCTTTCCCTCCCCTCGTTTCCTTTCCTCTCCTCTTCTCTCTCCAACTCCCCTTCCCTATTTCCCATTGCTTTGCCATCTTATCGGGTGGTCAAAACAACATTGACATTTTTGGGGGATGAGAGAGAATGTTGGCGATGCCTCTCTTACTTTATTCAAACAGTTGTTACTATTGTTGGTGCTCACAACTGGACTGTTGTCCTTTTTATTTTCTATCCCTCCTGGGGCTTTGTTGTATTTCCTTTGGTTTAGCTCCCCTGTCTCTCTCTCTGCGGCACTGTGGTGTGGTAGGTAGATTATATCTCCTCTGTCTCTCTCTCTGCGGCACTGTGTTGTGGTAGGTAGATTATATCTCTTCTGTCTCTCTCTCTGCGGCACTGTGTTGTGGTTGGTAGATTATATCTCCTCTGTCTCTCTCTGGTCTCTATCTGCGGCACTGTGTTATGGTAGGTAGATTATGTCCTCTGTCTCTCTCTCTCTCTGCGGCACTGTGTTGTGGTTGGTAGATTATATCTCCTCTGCGGCACTGTGTTGTGGTTGGTAGATTATATCTCCTCTGCGGCACTGTGTTGTGGTTGTTAGATTATATCTCCTCTGTCTCTCTCTGGTCTCTCTCTGCGGCACTGTGTTGTGGTAGGTAGATTATATAGATAGCTCTCTGGTTTGATTGGTCAAGTAAAAGTAGTGCTTACAGAATAAGATGTGCATTTTGTTTTTAAATAGCTGGTATCTATTCATGTTTATTAGACATTTCAATCTTATTACAAGTTACATTGTTTTGTTTTTATATATATATATTTTTTTTTCTTCAGTAATAATAACAACAGTTGTAGATACACTTTACTGCTGGTTCAGTCAGACTCCATGTTTTTATTTAGTATTATTCTCTCTGGTAGCAACCAGCTAGCGACACAGAGGACAGCCTCCGGACAGGCTTTCTTTACTATTCTATATGATCAGTTGGATTATAATCTATAACAATAATATGTTTCCATAACGTTAATGTAATTGTTCTATAGCGTTATTAATAATCCCTGGATGCTACAGCGTTTTTTGTTTTGCATGATCGAAAAATGGAATGGCGCAACGACCGGCCAGCGAGTTCGACCCAGAGTCGATCTTTATTGATAACCTTTTCTGTCGACCTAGTTTTTATTTAGTGTTTTCCACGTCATCGTTGTTTCTACTTCTGTGATGTGTAGCGGTAGGTATCTTTATGAACACAAGACGTTGAAAATAAGTCTTTCAACCATTTTTTTTGCTCACTGGGTAGATTGGCAGCTGCGGCTTGTGAAACTGACTTGTTTTAATAACTCCTTCTTTACCAACCTGTACCAAGGCAGCATACATTCCTTCCTATAGGGAACCTAGTACAGGTGTTTCATTGTTTCTCAGTATTAGTATAGCTACTAACTTAGTAACGGGAAAGGTGGTGATTAGTGTTGCAATATTCTGGAAACTTTCCAGAAAATTCCTAGATTTTTTTCCCGCGGAAATGCTGGTTGGAATAACCCATGAATCCTCCAAGCAAACAGAATTTGTAGAAAATCTGAGAATTTTTGGGGGGAAGTAACCATAAGGTGCAAACCTAGTGGTGAAGGTGACAGAACATGGTTAAAGCTCTAGGGTTGATGAAGCACTGTCCATCTTAACGCTTTAAAACCATTTTATACAGCTCCTATATGCCCTTACATTCCATCATCCCAAGTCAAATCCATTGTTCATGTAACTACATCCAAGGCTACACGTCCTAAATAAAACCCTATTCCCAATGTAATTCTTGACACTTTGTCTGGCCACAATTAGTGCATAGGGAATTAGCGATGTCATTAGGGACAGAGCCTAAACCATATTCTCTCAGAGCCAGGATCCAGCTGAACCT
This sequence comes from Salmo salar, assembly GCF_965601325.2. Taxonomy (NCBI): domain Eukaryota; kingdom Metazoa; phylum Chordata; class Actinopteri; order Salmoniformes; family Salmonidae; genus Salmo; species Salmo salar. The sequence continues at coordinate 102,908,984 of NC_138302.1, forward strand.
AAACCATATTCTCTCAGAGCCAGGATCCAGCTGAACCTAAACCATATTCTATCAGAGCCAGGATCCAGCTGTACCTAAACCATATTCTCTCAGAGCCAGGATCCAGCTGAACCTAAACCATATTCTCTCAAGAGACAGGATCCAGCTGCTAGTCAGTTGATGTTGTTATTATTATTGACTTTAATCTGAGTTCAGATTTAAACAAAAACTCATGTGTAGTTCTTCAAAGATGACTGGTTGATTTTCGCTTTGTACTTTCTGTAAATGTTATGAGAGAACTAAAAACGTTGATAAATGTCATTTAAATTAATTGTCGTTTATAATGTGCGTGAACAGAAAGGGAAAAGGGGCGTAGTGTCCCGAGGTCATTTATTATAAAAACATGTCACTACCGTAGCTCTAGGTAGACGTAGGGTCGCACATTTCCGGTGACCTGGGAATTTTTGGAAAGCTACCAGAATTTTTTGCAACCCTAATTTGGAGGTTCTCACTCGTTCTGCTTTGGCAACACAATTCCCTACACGCTGTAGGAAAATCACTTAATTACCTATATATATATATATATATATATATATATATATATATATATATATATATATATATATATATATATATATATATATATATATAAAAAGTAGTTTTTATTATGAGACCATCATTACGCTGTGCGTAACGATTGTACAGAGAAAATTGTAGGTATTTTTTGAGGATCAATTTGTTTAATGAGCTATTTAATTTTCCCTTTTTTTTAAAAGTTGATCTTTTTGTTGTTGTTGTTGATTTGTTCTTTTAAAAGGTTAAAGTGCAGGAACACAGTAATAATATAAACACTGCGTTGATGATAGCCACTTGTGTATTATGACAGTTATAATGCTGAATCAAGGCTACTCAGCAGACACTCAACAAAGGTATATCCCAAATGACTGCCTATTCCCTTTATAGTACACTACCAGAGGTCAAAAGTAGTGCACTAAATAGGGAATGGGGGGGTCATTCGGGACAATACTTTTTTATTTTGTGACAATGGAACAAAAGATCTCTGTCGTCCATCTTGTTTGTGAGATCCAAACACTACTGTATTAGTTATGTTATTTAATGGTAGATCCCAGGAAGACTGGCTGTGTGCTTCCAAATCAACAGTTGTGTCCTAAGTGGTACCCTTTTCTCAAAGGTAGTGCACTATACAGGGAATATACAGTTGAAGTCGGAAGTTTACATACACCTAATACATTTAAACTCAGTTTTTCCAAAATTCCTGAAATGTAATCCTAGTAAAAATTCCCTGTCTTAGGTCAGTTAAGTCTTATGTCTTGAGATGTTGCTTCAATATATACACACAATTTTCCCACCTCATGATGCCATCTATTTTGTGAAGCGCACCAGTCCCTCCTGCTGCAAAGCACCCCCACAACATGATGCTGCCACCCCCGTGCTTCACGGTTGGGATGGTGTTCTTCAGCTTGCAAGCCTCCCCCTTTTTCCTCCAAACATAACGATGGTCATTATGACCAAACAGTTCTATTTTTGTTTCCTCAGACCAGAGGACATTTCTCCAAAAAGTACGATATTTGTCCCCATGTGCAGTTGCAAACCGTAGTCTGGCTTTTTTATGGCGGTTTTGGAGCAGTGGCTTCTTCCTTGCTGAGCGGCTTTTCAGGTTATGTCGATATAGGACTCGTTTTACTGTGGATATAGATACTTTTGTACCTGTTTCCTCCAGCAACTTCACAAGGTCCTTTGCTGTTGTTCTGGGATTGATTTGCACTTTTTACACCAAAGTACGTTCATCTCTAGGAGACAGAATGCGTCTCCTTCCTGAGCGGTGTGACGGCTGCGTGGTCCCATGGTGTTTATACTTGCATACTATTGTTTGTACAGATGATGAACCAGACTTCTGGAGGTCTTGGCTGATTTCTTTTGATTTTCCCATGATGTCAAGCAAAGAGGCACTAAGTTTGAAGGTGGGCCTTGAAATACATCCACAGGTACATCTCCAATTGACTCAAATGATGTCAATTAGCCTATCAGAAGCTTCTAAAGCCATGACTTAAATTTCAGAAATTTTCCAAGCTGTTTAAAGGCACAGTCAACTTAGTGTATGTAAACTTCTGACCCACTGGAATTGTGATACAGTGAATTATAAGTGAAATAATCTGCCTGTAAACAATAGTTGGAAAAATTCCTTGTGTCATGCACAAAGTAGATGTCCTAACCGACTTGCCGTAACTAGTTTGTTAACCAGAACTTTCTGGAGTGGTTGAAAAACGAGTTATAATCACTCCAACCTAAGTGTATGTAAACTTCCCACTTCAACCGTAGGCCCTGGTCAAAGGTAGTGCATATATATGGAATTGGGTGCCATTGAGACACACAACTTTCAAGCTGTATCAACATTGTAAAACGTAGTACTATGTAGTAGTACTGTAGTACTATGTATTGTACTCTCCAAACTGTACATCTTTATTAAACCTTAATTTTGTGGCCTTGTTCCTCCAACTGAAAAAGTTTTTGTACTTAAGTAGCCTCAATGAACAATAAAGTGCTCTTAAACGGCAAGTCTCAGTCTGTTATTGTCAATAGTTTGTTACTCTTCTTTCTACGTTATTTAATATGTTCTGAGTAAAAAAAATAAATATATATATACAGACAACGTTTGGGGTCACTTAGAAATGTCCTTGTTTTTGAAAGAAAAGCACTTTTTTTTGGTCCATTAAAATAACATCAAATTGATCAGAAATACAGTGTAGACATTGTTAATGTTGTAAATGACTATTTTAGCTGGAAACGGCAGATTTTTAAGGGCGTATCGACATAGGTGTACAGAGGCCTAATGAATGAAGACTATTTCATGCGAGAAATTGCCAAGAAACTGATCTCATACAACGCTGTGTACTACTCCCTTCACAGAACAGCGCAAACTGGCTCTAACCAGAATAGAAAGAGTGAGCAAGAGGACAAGTACATTAGAGTGTCTAGTTTGAGAAACAGATGCCTCACAAGTCCTCAACTGGCTGCTTCATTAAATAGTACCCGCAAAACACCAGTCTCAACGTCAACAGTGAAGAGGTGACTCTGGGATGCTCACAGCAAGAATTGGCAAATCTGGTGCAGTCCATGAGGAGGAGATGCACTGCAGTACTTAATGCAGCTGGTGGCCACACTGATACTGACAGATACTGACTGGTACATTTGATTTTGACACATTATTCCATTTCTGTTAGTCACATGTCAGATGTCTGTAGGACTTGTTCAGTTTATGTCTGTTGAATCTTATGTTCATACAAATATTTACACATGTTAAGTTTGTTGAAAATAAACGCAGTTGACAGTGAGAGGACGTTTCTTTTGAGTTTATATTCACACGCAGTAGCCGCTTATTAAGTACACCCAACTAGAACCTCCAGAACAGCCTGAATTCTCTGCGGCATGGAAACATTGCTCAATTGGTGTCAAGGGACCTAAAAACATTCCCCATACCATTACACCACCGCCACTAGCCTGTACCGTTGACGCCAGGCAGGACGGTGCCATGGACTCATGCTGCGTTCGCCAAATCTTGACTCTGCCATCAGAATGACTTAACAGGAAGCGGGATTCGTCAGACCGGGTGATGTTTTTCCACTTCTTATTTGTCCAGTGTTGGTGATCACCTGCCCATTGGAGCCACTTCTTCTACAAACATCTAGTCAGTGGCAGTCCTGTGGGCTAAAAACAGTTGAGAGGTCCGAAGGAGAATGGCAAGACTCGTGTACGCTAACAGGCGGGCCACAAACGGACAAATAATGGCTTAGTACACACTGGTGTGCAGAACGGCATCTCGGAACAAACAACTCGTCGGTCCTCGTCACGGATGGGCTACTGCAGCAGACGACCACACCGGGTTCCTATCAGATAAAAACAGTCACACCATTCTCGGGGAAACTCTAAACACTATAGTGCGTGAAAAACCCAGGAGGGTTTGGAACCGTCGTGCCTTGCACCAACAATCATACCACTCTCAAAGTCGCTTAGGTCACTCGGATTTGCCCACACACTTTCAATCAAATAGTAACTGAATGCCTCGATGCCCGTCTGCCTGCCTTATATAGCAAGCCACGGCCACATGACTTAATTCCTGTATGAGCAAACGATTGTGAACGTGGTGGTGTACCTAATAAACTGGCCACAAAACACTGGCCTTAAAACATTAAGAACATCTGCACTTTCCATGACATAGGTAAAAGCTATGATCCCTTATTGATGTCCACTTGTTAAATCCACTTCAGTCAGTGTAGATGAAGGGGAGGAGACAGGTTAAAGAAGGATTTTTTAAGCCAATTGAGACATGGATTGTCTATGTGTGACATTCAGAGGGTGAATGGGGCAAGACCAAATATTTAAGTATGGTAGTAGGTGCCAGGTGTACCAGTTTGTGTCAAGAACTGCAACGCTGCTGGGTTTTTCAGTTTCCTGTGTGTATCAAGAATGGTCCACCGCCCGAAGGACATCCAGCTATTTTGACACATCACCAATGCTTCCCACAGTCAACATGGGCCAGCATCCCTGGGGAACGCTTTTGATACTTTGTAGAGTCCGTCCCCCGACAAATTGAGGCTTTTCTGAAGGCAAAAGAGGGGTTGCAACACAATATTAGGAATGTGTTTTAATGTTTTGTACACTCAGTAAAGGTCAAATTGTTGCAGTTAAAGGTCCAATTGGAAAATCAATACATTCCCTGTAACTGTAATAATGTAGCTGTGAGTCGGGAAGCAGGTGCAATGTTTAATGAAACAACAAAACCAAGAAGGAGACTAAAGACCGGTACACAAGAATAATACCAACTGGTGAGTGAACATAAGACAGTGACATATAAATGGGAGGAAATGAAGAAGGTAATGGAGTCCAGGTGTGAATCATAATGATTAACAGGTACGTGTAATGATGAGTGGCAGGTGTGCGTAATGAAGAATCCCAGGACCGGTGGTTAGAATTCCGGTGGTACGACGGCCGCAGGAGAAGATGTGACCGTAACATATCTGAAAGGGTGAAATCAATACATTCCCTGTAACATATCTGAAACGCTGAAATCAATACATTCCCTGTAACATATCTGAAATCAATACATTCCCTGTAACATATCTGAAAGGCTGAAATCAATACATTCCCTGTAACATATCTGAAAGGCTGAAATCAATACATTCCCTGTAACATATCTGAAAGGGTGAAATCAATACATTCCCTGTAACATATCTGAAAGGGTGAAATCAATACATTCCCTGTAACATATCTGAAAGGCTGAAATCAATACATTCCCTGTAACATATCTGAAAGGCTGAAATCAATACATTCCCTGTAACATATCTGAAAGGCTGAAATCAATACATTTCCTGTAACATATCTGAAAGGCTGAAATCAATACATTCCCTGTAACATATCTGAAAGGCTGAAATCAATACATTCCCTGTAACATATCTGAAATCAATACATTTCCTGTAACATATCTGAAAGGGTGAAATCAATACATTCCCTGTAACATATCTGAAAGGCTGAAATCAATACATTCCCTGTAACATATCTGAAAGGCTGAAATCAATACATTCCCTGTAACATATCTGAAAGGCTGAAATCAATACATTCCCTGTAACATATCTGAAATCAATACATTCCCTGTAACATATCTGAAAGGCTGAAATCAATACATTCCCTGTAACATATCTGAAAGGCTGAAATCAATACATTCCCTGTAACATATCTGAAAGGCTGAAATCAATACATTCCCTGTAACATATCTGAAAGGGTGAAATCAATACATTCCCTGTAACATATCTGAAAGGCTGAAATCAATACATTCCCCGTAACATATCTGAAAGGCTGAAATCAATACATTCCCTGTAACATATCTGAAAGGCTGAAATCAATACATTTCCTGTAACATATCTGAAATCAATACATTCCCTGTAACATATCTGAAATCAATACATTCCCTGTAACATATCTGAAATCAATACATTCCCTGTAACATATCTGAAAGGCTGAAATCAATACATTCCCTGTAACATATCTGAAAGGCTGAAATCAATACATTCCCTGTAACATATCTGAAATCAATACATTCCCTGTAACATATCTGATATCAATACATTCCCCGTAACATATCTGAAATCAATACATTCCCTGTAACATATCTATAACTGAAAAATACCCATTTGAGCCAACGTACAGTGAGCCGGTATGGTTAATATCAGGACAATTTAAATAAGTCCTTGAAAACAAAAACAAAAAAAATATGACTACAAAGACTCAGGTGACACCTGAAAGTAATTTTAACATTTCCAATGGTAATCAGGCTTGAGCAATATACCTTGAGCAATACCGTCCCATAAATACCAATAACGTTTATTTATTATATTTTTGGTGTAAGGCCTAAAGCTTTAAGTGTGTTACACCACTGTTTATAACTCAAAGTTAATTTAATGTGGTGGTACATTATCTCCAGTTATCTCCAGCTTAGGGCTCCAGCTATGCATGTGGTTTCCTAACTTGCTGGCTAAGTGGTTGATTACAGCAGAGCCAATCGATCATGGATCCAGATCAAATCCCTTCTTTGAGCCAGGTGGATCCCCTTCAGGATCCAGATCGCTGTTTTATACTAGTATTGTGCGTGCAGTACCAATTTACCATGTCCTTTTGAGATGGAACTTTATGAGCTGGGATGTCTGTCCTTGCAATTAGTTTGTTCGCATGTGCTTGTCCAAAGGGGTTTTCCCTGTATAGTTTTCCTTGTTACAGCAGTGAACTGACTTTAAGTGGAGAGGGGGGAAGAAAAAAAAATCACATTTTAGATGTTATTAGCCGCTATAAAAAATTACATCACTGGTAAGATTGTTATGCAACTTTCTGATGATACCTTCACTTGGGCTCCCGAGTGGTGCCGCAGTCTAAGGCACTACATCTCAGAACTAGAGGCGTCACTACAGACCCTGGTTCGATTCCGGGCTGTATCACAACCGGCCGTGATCGGGATTCCCATTAGGCGGCGCAGAATTGGCCCAGCGTCGTCCGGGTTAGGAGAGAGTTTGGCTGGTGTAGGCCGTCATTGTAAAATCAGAATTTGTTCTTAATAACTGACTTGCCTCGTTAAATAAAGGTTAAATAAAATAAAAAATCTCTTTCAGAAAAGTTGGGTCGGAGCTTGCAAAAACGGCGGCCGTTCAGTAGGGCTCCATCTGACCATTTATAGAGCCGTTATTAAAACCGTATCAGTGGCATACATAACAAACACCGACTGGGTTTTACAAAATAATAATAACCAAGTCCCATTGTTAGCTGTTCCCTGACCAGATAACCTACAGTAAAGAGGTTAGACGAGATGGCTTGTTGGAACGCAGTAGAATCCCTGTGGGACTGTGTTCTGTTCTAGAACTCTGATGATTCCATCCTCCTCCTCCTCCTCCTCCTCGGACGCTCTCATCACCCATGTCCCAGATCTAGAGACAATATAAACAAACGTAACAATTCAGTTCACGTCAGATGAACTGCTGACATGGAGGGGAGAGGAAGAGAGAGAGAGAGAGAGGAAAAGGAGAAGGACAGGTTTGCTTCCACTTTAAAGAGACACGCAGCGATCGCCAAGGTCTATACAGCCCTGTTCAAAGAATTAACAGAGGCCTCTAACAGACACTGAGACACAGCCGTGGTCTTCCCATAGGACTGCCAGTAAACACACAGCCATGGTCTTCCCATAGGACTGCCAGTAAACACACAGCCGTGGTCTTCCCATAGGACTGCCAGTAAACACACAGCCATGGTCTTCCCATAGGACTGCCAGTAAACACACAGCCATGGTCTTCCCATAGGACTGCCAGTAAACACACAGCCGTGGTCTTTCCATAGGACTGCCAGTAAACACACAGCCATGGTCTTCCCATAGGACTGCCAGTAAACACACAGCCATGGTCTTCCCATAGGACTGCCAGTAAACACACAGCCATGGTCTTCCCATAGGACTGCCAGTAAACACACAGCCATGGTCTTCCCATAGGACTGCCAGTAAACACACAGCCATGGTCTTCCCATAGGACTGCCAGTAAACACACAGCCGTGGTCTTCCCATAGGACTGCCAGTAAACACACAGCCATGGTCTTCCCATAGGACTGCCAGTAAACACACAGTCGTGGTCTTCCCATAGGACTGCCAGTAAACACACAGCCATGGTCTTCCCATAGGACTGCCAGTAAACACACAGCCGTGGTCTTCCCATAGGACTGCCAGTAAACACACAGCCATGGTCTTCCCATAGGACTGCCAGTAAACACACAGCCATGGTCTTCCCATAGGACTGCCAGTAAACACACAGTCGTGGTCTTCCCATAGGACTGCCAGTAAACACACAGCCATGGTCTTCCCATAGGACTGCCAGTAAACACACAGCCGTGGTCTTCCCATAGGACTGCCAGTAAACACACAGCCATGGTCTTCCCATAGGACTGCCAGTAAACACACAGCCATGGTCTTCCCATAGGACTGCCAGTAAACACACAGCCGTGGTCTTCCCATAGGACTGCCAGTAAACACACAGCCATGGTCTTCCCATAGGACTGCCAGTAAACACACAGTCGTGGTCTTCCCATAGGACTGCCAGTAAACACACAGCCATGGTCTTCCCATAGGACTGCCAGTAAACACACAGCCGTGGTCTTCCCATAGGACTGCCAGTAAACACACAGCCATGGTCTTCCCATAGGACTGCCAGTAAACACACAGCCATGGTCTTCCCATAGGACTGCCAGTAAACACACAGTCGTGGTCTTCCCATAGGACTGCCAGTAAACACACAGCCATGGTCTTCCCATAGGACTGCCAGTAAACACACAGCCATGGTCTTCCCATAGGACTGCCAGTAAACACACAGCCATGGTCTTCCCATAGGACTGCCAGTAAACACACAGCCGTGGTCTTCCCATAGGACTGCCAGTAAACACACAGCCATGGTCTTCCCATAGGACTGCCAGTAAACACACAGTCGTGGTCTTCCCATAGGACTGCCAGTAAACACACAGCCATGGTCTTCCCATAGGACTGCCAGTAAACACACAGCCGTGGTCTTCCCATAGGACTGCCAGTAAACACACAGCCATGGTCTTCCCATAGGACTGCCAGTAAACACACAGCCATGGTCTTCCCATAGGACTGCCAGTAAACACACAGTCGTGGTCTTCCCATAGGACTGCCAGTAAACACACAGCCATGGTCTTCCCATAGGACTGCCAGTAAACACACACTGGAGCCTTCTGGCATTCCTCACATTCCCACTTCCTTCAGACGCAATTCACATGCCTCGGAGCACTGTATGGAATGTCCCCCCCCACACACACACACACACACACACACACACACACACACACACACACACACACACACACACACACACACACACACACACACACACACACACACACACACACACACACACACACACACACACACACAGAGACACCTGAAAATGGAAATGTGATTTCAGGGCACTGAATCTGCAGCCCAAATTGCACCCTATTTTTTGAAGGGCCCTATGTTGGGGATAGGGGCCATTTGGGACTCATTCAGAGACCATGTAAACGTTGGTCATAAATAGTGTGTTTGAACAGAGTGTATTGGTTAAACACATAGAGTTTAGAGTGCACAAGGTCTACTAGCTACCAGACCTGGGTTTACATACTGTTTCAAATAATTTACACATTTTAGTTTTTTATTTAAGCTTGCACGCTGCAATGTAACCAATAGAAATGTCCCAAAAGTGCAAACCCCGCCTACCTGGCACTCCAAGGCAGGCTAAAGAAAATGGTCAATGTATTTAAAAGAGTTCAAATACTATTGGTTCCCATGTCTGGTAACTATATCATCACCGGGAAAACTGTGTATCTCTCTCTGTGTGTGTGTGTGTGTGTGTGTGTGTGTGTGTGTGTGTGTGTGTGTGTGTGTGTGTGTGTGTGTGTGTGTGTGTGTGTGTGTGTGTGTACAGTGTGTGTGTGTGTGTGTGTGTGTGTGTGTGTGTGTGTGTGTGTGTGTGTGTGTGTGTGTGTGTGTGTGTATCTCTCTGTGTGTGTGTGTGTGTGTGTGTGTGTGTGTGTGTATGTGTGTGTGTGTGTGTGTGTGTGTGTGTGTGTGTGTGTGTGTGTGTGTGTGTGGGCGAGTGCGGTAGGTCTAGTAACTAAAGTTAGGCACCAGTGGAGAGACTCGAGGCTGTGTGTCTGAGAACCACACAGAAAGCCCTCTCTTTTTTTTTTATCCCTGGCAGTGGTTTTGGCATGACGGCATCTGCCTTGTTTTTCAAGAGGGAGTCAGCCAGTGAAGAGACTGTAATTATGCACATTATTATTTTAACATCAGAATGAAAGAACTGAGATGGGACTGTGTAAAATGTGGACATGATTCACTCAGGAAGGCTGCCATTGTTCTGATGACTGAACTATGAGGAACTCCCATCACTTTTACTGCTATAGAACTCTCCTCTGTTGTGATGCTGCTATAGAACTCTCCTCTGTTGTGATGCTGCTATAGAACTCTCCTCTGTTTTGATGCTGCTATAGAACTCTCCTCTGTTTTGATGATGCTATAGAACTCTCCTCTGTTGTGATGCTGCTATAGAACTCTCCTCTGTTGTGATGCTGCTATAGAACTCTCCTCTCCTCTGTTGTGATGCTGCTATAGAACTCTCCTCTGTTGTGATGCTGCTATAGAACTCTCCTCTGTTGTGATGCTGCTATAGAACTCTCCTCTGTTTTGATGCTGCTATAGAACTCTCCTCTGTTTTGATGATGCTATAGAACTCTCCTCTGTTGTGATGCTGCTATAGAACTCTCCTCTGTTGTGATGCTGCTATAGAACTCTCCTCTGTTGTGATGCTGCTATAGAACTCTCCTCTGTTGTGATGCTGCTATAGAACTCTCCTCTGTTTTGATGCTGCTATAGAACTCTCCTCTGTTTTGATGATGCTATAGAACTCTCCTCTGTTGTGATGCTGCTATAGAACTCTCCTCTGTTGTGATGCTGCTATAGAACTCTCTTCTGTTTTGATGCTGCTATAGAACTCTCTTCTGTTTTGATGCTGCTATAGAACTCTCCTCTGTTGTGATGCTGCTATAGAACTCTCCTCTGTTTTGATGCTGCTATAGAACTCTCCTCTGTTGTGATGCTGCTATAGAACTCTCCTCTGTTATGATGCTGCTATAGAACTCTCCTCTTTTGTGATGCTGCTATAGAACTCTCCTCTGTTTTGATGCTGCTATAGGACTCTCCTCTGTTGTGATGCTGCTATAGATCTCTCCTCTGTTTTGATGCTGCTATACAACTCTCCTCTGTTGTGATGCTGCTATAGATCTCTCCTCTGTTGTGATGCTGCTTTAGAACTCTCCTCTGTTGTGATGCTGCTATAGGACTCTCCTCTGTTGTGATGCTGCTATAGAACTCTCCTCTGTTTTGATGCTGCTATAGAACACTCCTCTGTTTTGATGCTGCTATAGAACCCTCCTCTGTTGTGATGCTGCTATAGAACCCTCCTCTGTTGTGATGCTGCTATAGAACTCTCCTCTGTTTTGATGCTGCTATAGAACTCACCTCTGTTTTGATGCTGCTATAGAACTCTCCTCTGTTGTGATGCTGCTATAGAACTCTCCTCTGTTGTGATGCTGCTATAGAACTCTCCTCTGTTTTGATGCTGCTATAGAACTCTCCTCTGTTTTGATGCTGCTATAGAACTCTCCTCTGTTTTGATGCTGCTATAGAACCCTCCTCTGTTGTGATGCTGCTATAGAACTCTCCTCTGTTTTGATGCTGCTATAGAACTCTCCTCTGTTGTGATGCTGCTATAGAACTCTCCTCTGTTGTGATGCTGCTATAGAACTCTCCTCTGTTTTGATGCTGCTACAGAACTCTCCTCTGTTGTGATGCTTGCTATAGGACTCTCCTCTGTTTTGATGCTGCTATAGAACTCTCCTCTGTTTTGATGCTGCTATAGAACTCTCCTCTGTTGTGATGCTGCTATAGAACTCTCCTCTGTTGTGATGCTGCTATAGAACTCTCCTCTGTTGTGATGCTGCTATAGAACTCTCTTCTGTTTTGATGCTGCTATAGAACTCTCTTCTGTTGTGATGCTGCTATAGAACTCTCCTCTCCTCTGTTGTGATGCTGCTATAGAACTCTCCTCTGTTTTGATGCTGCTATAGAACTCTTCTCTGTTGTGATGCTGCTATAGAACTCTCCTCTGTTATGATGCTGCTATAGAACTCTCCTCTGTTGTGATGCTGCTATAGAACTCTCCTCTGTTGTGATGCTGCTATAGAACTCTCTTCTGTTTTGATGCTGCTATAGAACTCTCCTCTCCTCTGTTATGATGCTGCTATAGAACTCTCCTCTGTTGTGATGCTGCTATAGAACTCTCCTCTGTTTTGATGCTGCTATAGGACTCTCCTCTGTTGTGATGCTGCTATAGAACTATCCTCTGTTTTGATGCTGCTATACAACTCTCCTCTGTTGTGATGCTGCTATTGATCTCTCCTCTGTTGTGATGCTGCTATAGAACTCTCCTCTGTTTTGATGCTGCTATAGAACTCTCCTCTGTTGTGATGCTGCTATAGAACTCTCCTCTGTTTTGATGCTGCTATACAACTCTCCTCTGTTGTGATGCTGCTATTGATCTCTCCTCTGTTGTGATGCTGCTATAGAACTCTCCTCTGTTTTGATGCTGCTATAGAACTCTCCTCTGTTGTGATGCTGCTATAGAACTCTCCTCTGTTATGATGCTGCTATAGAACTCTCCTCTGTTGTGATGCTGCTATAGAACTCTCTTCTGTTTTGATGCTGCTATAGGACTCTCCTCTGTTGTGATGCTGCTATAGAAATCTCCTCTGTCTTGATGCTGCTATAGAACTCTCCTCTGTTGTGATGCTGCTATAGAACTCTCCTCTGTTGTGATGCTGCTATAGAACTCTCCTCTGTTGTGATGCTGCTATAGAACTCTCCTCTGTTGTGATGCTGCTATAGAACTCTCCTCTGTTGTGATGCTGCTATAGAACTCTCCTCTGTTTTGATGCTGCTATAGAACTCTCCTCTGTTTTGATGCTGCTATAGAACTCTCCTCTGTTGTGATGCTGCTATAGAACTCTCCTCTGTTTTGATGCTGCTATACAACTCTCCTCTGTTGTGATGCTGCTATTGATCTCTCCTCTGTTGTGATGCTGCTATAGAACTCTCCTCTGTTTTGATGCTGCTATAGAACTCTCCTCTGTTGTGATGCTGCTAATGAACTCTCCTCTGTTATGATGCTGCTATAGAACTCTCCTCTGTTGTGATGCTGCTATAGAACTCTCTTCTGTTTTGATGCTGCTATAGGACTCTCCTCTGTTGTGATGCTGCTATAGAAATCTCCTCTGTCTTGATGCTGCTATAGAACTCTCCTCTGTTGTGATGCTGCTATAGAACTCTCCTCTGTTGTGATGCTGCTATAGAACTCTCCTCTGTTGTGATGCTGCTATAGAACTCTCCTCTGTTGTGATGCTGCTATAGAACTCTCCTCTGTTTTGATGCTGCTATAGAACTCTCCTCTGTTTTGATGATGCTATAGAACTCTCCTCTGTTGTGATGCTGCTATAGAACTCTCCTCTCCTCTGTTGTGATGCTGCTATAGAACTCTCCTCTGTTTTGATGCTGCTATAGAACTCTTCTCTGTTGTGATGCTGCTATAGAACTCTCCTCTGTTTTGATGCTGCTATAGAACTCTCCTCTGTTGTGATGCTGCTATAGAACTCTCCTCTGTTGTGATGCTGCTATATAACTCTTCTCTGTTTTGATGCTGCTATAGAACTCTCTTCTGTTTTGATGCTGCTATAGAACTCTCCTCTGTTGTGATGCTGCTATAGAACTCTCCTCTCCTCTGTTGTGATGCTGCTATAGAACTCTCCTCTGTTTTGATGCTGCTATAGAACTCTTCTCTGTTGTGATGCTGCTATAGAACTCTCCTCTGTTGTGATGCTGCTATAGAACTCTCCTCTGTTGTGATGCTGCTATAGAACTCTCCTCTGTTTTGATGCTGCTATAGGACTCTCCTCTGTTGTGATGCTGCTATAGAACTCTCCTCTGTTTTGATGCTGCTATACAACTCTCCTCTGTTGTGATGCTGCTATAGATCTCTCCTCTGTTGTGATGCTGCTTTAGAACTCTCCTCTGTTGTGATGCTGCTATAGGACTCTCCTCTGTTGTGATGCTGCTATAGAACTCTCCTCTGTTTTGATGCTGCTATAGAACACTCCTCTGTTTTGATGCTGCTATAGAACTCTCTTCTGTTTTGATGCTGCTATAGGACTCTCCTCTGTTTTGATGCTGCTATAGGACTCTCCTCTGTTTTGATGCTGCTATAGGACTCTCCTCTGTTGTGATGCTGCTATAGAACTCTCCTCTGTTGTGATGCTGCTATAGAACTCTCCTCTGTTTTGATGCTGCTATAGAACTCTCCTCTGTTTTGATGCTGCTATAGAACTCTCCTCTGTTTTGATGCTGCTATAGAACCCTCCTCTGTTGTGATGCTGCTATAGAACTCTCCTCTGTTTTGATGCTGCTATAGAACTCTCCTCTGTTGTGATGCTGCTATAGAACTCTCCTCTGTTGTGATGCTGCTATAGAACTCTCCTCTGTTTTGATGCTGCTACAGAACTCTCCTCTGTTGTGATGCTTGCTATAGGACTCTCCTCTGTTTTGATGCTGCTATAGAACTCTCCTCTGTTTTGATGCTGCTATAGAACTCTCCTCTGTTGTGATGCTGCTATAGAACTCTCCTCTGTTGTGATGCTGCTATAGAACTCTCCTCTGTTGTGATGCTGCTATAGAACTCTCTTCTGTTTTGATGCTGCTATAGAACTCTCTTCTGTTTTGATGCTGCTATAGAACTCTCCTCTGTTGTGATGCTGCTATAGAACTCTCCTCTCCTCTGTTGTGATGCTGCTATAGAACTCTCCTCTGTTTTGATGCTGCTATAGAACTCTTCTCTGTTGTGATGCTGCTATAGAACTCTCCTCTGTTATGATGCTGCTATAGAACTCTCCTCTGTTGTGATGCTGCTATAGAACTCTCCTCTGTTGTGATGCTGCTATAGAACTCTCTTCTGTTTTGATGCTGCTATAGAACTCTCCTCTCCTCTGTTATGATGCTGCTATAGAACTCTCCTCTGTTGTGATGCTGCTATAGAACTCTCCTCTGTTTTGATGCTGCTATAGGACTCTCCTCTGTTGTGATGCTGCTATAGAACTCTCCTCTGTTTTGATGCTGCTATACAACTCTCCTCTGTTGTGATGCTGCTATTGATCTCTCCTCTGTTGTGATGCTGCTATAGAACTCTCCTCTGTTTTGATGCTGCTATAGAACTCTCCTCTGTTGTGATGCTGCTATAGAACTCTCCTCTGTTTTGATGCTGCTATACAACTCTCCTCTGTTGTGATGCTGCTATTGATCTCTCCTCTGTTGTGATGCTGCTATAGAACTCTCCTCTGTTTTGATGCTGCTATAGAACTCTCCTCTGTTGTGATGCTGCTATAGAACTCTCCTCTGTTATGATGCTGCTATAGAACTCTCCTCTGTTGTGATGCTGCTATAGAACTCTCTTCTGTTTTGATGCTGCTATAGGACTCTCCTCTGTTGTGATGCTGCTATAGAAATCTCCTCTGTCTTGATGCTGCTATAGAACTCTCCTCTGTTGTGATGCTGCTATAGAACTCTCCTCTGTTGTGATGCTGCTATAGAACTCTCCTCTGTTGTGATGCTGCTATAGAACTCTCCTCTGTTGTGATGCTGCTATAGAACTCTCCTCTGTTGTGATGCTGCTATAGAACTCTCCTCTGTTTTGATGCTGCTATAGAACTCTCCTCTGTTTTGATGCTGCTATAGAACTCTCCTCTGTTGTGATGCTGCTATAGAACTCTCCTCTGTTTTGATGCTGCTATACAACTCTCCTCTGTTGTGATGCTGCTATTGATCTCTCCTCTGTTGTGATGCTGCTATAGAACTCTCCTCTGTTTTGATGCTGCTATAGAACTCTCCTCTGTTGTGATGCTGCTATAGAACTCTCCTCTGTTATGATGCTGCTATAGAACTCTCCTCTGTTGTGATGCTGCTATAGAACTCTCTTCTGTTTTGATGCTGCTATAGGACTCTCCTCTGTTGTGATGCTGCTATAGAAATCTCCTCTGTCTTGATGCTGCTATAGAACTCTCCTCTGTTGTGATGCTGCTATAGAACTCTCCTCTGTTGTGATGCTGCTATAGAACTCTCCTCTGTTGTGATGCTGCTATAGAACTCTCCTCTGTTGTGATGCTGCTATAGAACTCTCCTCTGTTTTGATGCTGCTATAGAACTCTCCTCTGTTTTGATGATGCTATAGAACTCTCCTCTGTTGTGATGCTGCTATAGAACTCTCCTCTGTTGTGATGCTGCTATAGAACTCTCCTCTGTTGTGATGCTGCTATAGAACTCTCCTCTGTTGTGATGCTGCTATAGAACTCTCCTCTGTTTTGATGCTGCTATAGAACTCTCCTCTGTTTTGATGATGCTATAGAACTCTCCTCTGTTGTGATGCTGCTATAGAACTCTCCTCTGTTGTGATGCTGCTATAGAACTCTCTTCTGCTTTGATGCTGCTATAGAACTCTCTTCTGTTTTGATGCTGCTATAGAACTCTCCTCTGTTGTGATGCTGCTATAGAACTCTCCTCTCCTCTGTTGTGATGCTGCTATAGAACTCGCCTCTGTTTTGATGCTGCTATAGAACTCTTCTCTGTTGTGATGCTGCTATAGAACTCTCCTCTGTTTTGATGCTGCTATAGAACTCTCCTCTGTTGTGATGCTGCTATAGAACTCTCCTCTGTTGTGATGCTGCTATATAACTCTTCTCTGTTTTGATGCTGCTATAGAACTCTCCTCTGTTTTGATGCTGCTATAGAACTCTCATCTGTTGTGATGCTGCTATAGAACTCTCCTCTGTTGTGATGCTGCTATAGAACTCTCCTCTGTTGTGATGCTGCTATAGAACTCTTTTCTGTTTTGATGCTGCTATAGAACTCTCTTCTGTTTTGATGCTGCTATAGAACTCTCCTCTGTTGTGATGCTGCTATAGAACTCTCCTCTGTTTTGATGCTGCTATAGAACTCTCCTCTGTTGTGATGCTGCTATAGAACTCTCCTCTGTTATGATGCTGCTATAGAACTCTCCTCTTTTGTGATGCTGCTATAGAACTCTCCTCTGTTTTGATGCTGCTATAGGACTCTCCTCTGTTGTGATGCTGCTATAGAACTCTCCTCTGTTTTGATGCTGCTATACAACTCTCCTCTGTTGTGATGCTGCTATAGATCTCTCCTCTGTTGTGATGCTGCTTTAGAACTCTCCTCTGTTGTGATGCTGCTATAGGACTCTCCTCTGTTGTGATGCTGCTATAGAACTCTCCTCTGTTTTGATGCTGCTATAGAACACTCCTCTGTTTTGATGCTGCTATAGAACCCTCCTCTGTTGTGATGCTGCTATAGAACCCTCCTCTGTTGTGATGCTGCTATAGAACTCTCCTCTGTTTTGATGCTGCTATAGAACTCACCTCTGTTTTGATGCTGCTATAGAACTCTCCTCTGTTGTGATGCTGCTATAGAACTCTCCTCTGTTGTGATGCTGCTATAGAACTCTCCTCTGTTTTGATGCTGCTATAGAACTCTCCTCTGTTTTGATGCTGCTATAGAACTCTCCTCTGTTTTGATGCTGCTATAGAACCCTCCTCTGTTGTGATGCTGCTATAGAACTCTCCTCTGTTTTGATGCTGCTATAGAACTCTCCTCTGTTGTGATGCTGCTATAGAACTCTCCTCTGTTGTGATGCTGCTATAGAACTCTCCTCTGTTTTGATGCTGCTACAGAACTCTCCTCTGTTGTGATGCTTGCTATAGGACTCTCCTCTGTTTTGATGCTGCTATAGAACTCTCCTCTGTTTTGATGCTGCTATAGAACTCTCCTCTGTTGTGATGCTGCTATAGAACTCTCCTCTGTTGTGATGCTGCTATAGAACTCTCCTCTGTTGTGATGCTGCTATAGAACTCTCTTCTGTTTTGATGCTGCTATAGAACTCTCTTCTGTTTTGATGCTGCTATAGAACTCTCCTCTGTTGTGATGCTGCTATAGAACTCTCCTGTCCTCTGTTGTGATGCTGCTATAGAACTCTCCTCTGTTTTGATGCTGCTATAGAACTCTTCTCTGTTGTGATGCTGCTATAGAACTCTCCTCTGTTATGATGCTGCTATAGAACTCTCCTCTGTTGTGATGCTGCTATAGAACTCTCCTCATTTGTGATGCTGCTATAGAACTCTCTTCTGTTTTGATGCTGCTATAGAACTCTCCTCTCCTCTGTTATGATGCTGCTATAGAACTCTCCTCTGTTGTGATGCTGCTATAGAACTCTGCTCTGTTTTGATGCTGCTATAGGACTCTCCTCTGTTGTGATGCTGCTATAGAACTCTCCTCTGTTTTGATGCTGCTATACAACTCTCCTCTGTTGTGATGCTGCTATTGATCTCTCCTCTGTTGTGATGCTGCTATAGAACTCTCCTCTGTTTTGATGCTGCTATAGAACTCTCCTCTGTTGTGATGCTGCTATAGAACTCTCCTCTGTTTTGATGCTGCTATACAACTCTCCTCTGTTGTGATGCTGCTATTGATCTCTCCTCTGTTGTGATGCTGCTATAGAACTCTCCTCTGTTTTGATGCTGCTATAGAACTCTCCTCTGTTGTGATGCTGCTATAGAACTCTCCTCTGTTATGATGCTGCTATAGAACTCTCCTCTGTTGTGATGCTGCTATAGAACTCTCTTCTGTTTTGATGCTGCTATAGGACTCTCCTCTGTTGTGATGCTGCTATAGAAATCTCCTCTGTCTTGATGCTGCTATAGAACTCTCCTCTGTTGTGATGCTGCTATAGAACTCTCCTCTGTTGTGATGCTGCTATAGAACTCTCCTCTGTTGTGATGCTGCTATAGAACTCTCCTCTGTTGTGATGCTGCTATAGAACTCTCCTCTGTTGTGATGCTGCTATAGAACTCTCCTCTGTTGTGATGCTGCTATAGAATTCTCTTCTGTTTTGATGCTGCTATAGAACTCTCTTCTGTTTTGATGCTGCTATAGAACTCTCCTCTGTTGTGATGCTGCTATAGAACTCTCCCCTCCTCTGTTGTGATGCTGCTATAGAACTCTCCTCTGTTTTGATGCTGCTATAGAACTCTCATCTGTTGTGATGCTGCTATAGAACTCTCCTCTGTTGTGATGCTGCTATAGAACTTTGTTTTGATGTTGCTATATAACTCTCCTCTGTTGTGATGCTGCTATAGAACTCTGTTGTGATGCTGCTATAGAACTCTGTTTTGATGTTGCTATAGAACTCTCCTCTGTTTTGATGCTGCTATAGAACTCTCCTCTGTTGTGATGCTGCTATAGAACTCTCCTCTGTTATGATGCTGCTATAGAACTCTCCTCTGTTGTGATGCTGCTATAGAACTCTCTTCTGTTTTGATGCTGCTATAGGACTCTCCTCTGTTGTGATGCTGCTATAGAAATCTCCTCTGTCTTGATGCTGCTATAGAACTCTCCTCTGTTGTGATGCTGCTATAGAACTCTCCTCTGTTGTGATGCTGCTATAGAACTCTCCTCTGTTGTGATGCTGCTATAGAACTCTCCTCTGTTGTGATGCTGCTATAGAACTCTCCTCTGTTGTGATGCTGCTATAGAACTCTCTTCTGTTTTGATGCTGCTATAGAACTCTCTTCTGTTTTGATGCTGCTATAGAACTCTCCTCTGTTGTGATGCTGCTATAGAACTCTCCCCTCCTCTGTTGTGATGCTGCTATAGAACTCTCCTCTGTTTTGATGCTGCTATAGAACTCTCATCTGTTGTGATGCTGCAATAGAACTCTCCTCTGTTGTGATGCTGCTATAGAACTCTGTTTTGATGTTGCTATAGAACTCTCCTCTGTTGTGATGCTGCTATAGAACTCTGTTTTGATGTTGCTATAGAACTCTCCTCTGTTGTGATGCTGCTATAGAACTCTCCTCTGTTGTGATGCTGCTATAGAACTCTGTTTTGATGCTGCTATAGAACTCTCCTCTGTTTTGATGCTGCTACAGAACTCTCCTCTGTTGTGATGCTTGCTATAGGACTCTCCTCTGTTTTGATGCTGCTATAGAACTCTCCTCTGTTTTGATGCTGCTATAGAACTCTCCTCTGTTGTGATGCTGCTATAGAACTCTCCTCTGTTGTGATGCTGCTATAGAACTCTCCTCTGTTGTGATGCTGCTATAGAACTCTCTTCTGTTTTGATGCTGCTATAGAACTCTCTTCTGTTTTGATGCTGCTATAGAACTCTCCTCTGTTGTGATGCTGCTATAGAACTCTCCTGTCCTCTGTTGTGATGCTGCTATAGAACTCTCCTCTGTTTTGATGCTGCTATAGAACTCTTCTCTGTTGTGATGCTGCTATAGAACTCTCCTCTGTTATGATGCTGCTATAGAACTCTCCTCTGTTGTGATGCTGCTATAGAACTCTCCTCATTTGTGATGCTGCTATAGAACTCTCTTCTGTTTTGATGCTGCTATAGAACTCTCCTCTCCTCTGTTATGATGCTGCTATAGAACTCTCCTCTGTTGTGATGCTGCTATAGAACTCTGCTCTGTTTTGATGCTGCTATAGGACTCTCCTCTGTTGTGATGCTGCTATAGAACTCTCCTCTGTTTTGATGCTGCTATACAACTCTCCTCTGTTGTGATGCTGCTATTGATCTCTCCTCTGTTGTGATGCTGCTATAGAACTCTCCTCTGTTTTGATGCTGCTATAGAACTCTCCTCTGTTGTGATGCTGCTATAGAACTCTCCTCTGTTTTGATGCTGCTATACAACTCTCCTCTGTTGTGATGCTGCTATTGATCTCTCCTCTGTTGTGATGCTGCTATAGAACTCTCCTCTGTTTTGATGCTGCTATAGAACTCTCCTCTGTTGTGATGCTGCTATAGAACTCTCCTCTGTTATGATGCTGCTATAGAACTCTCCTCTGTTGTGATGCTGCTATAGAACTCTCTTCTGTTTTGATGCTGCTATAGGACTCTCCTCTGTTGTGATGCTGCTATAGAAATCTCCTCTGTCTTGATGCTGCTATAGAACTCTCCTCTGTTGTGATGCTGCTATAGAACTCTCCTCTGTTGTGATGCTGCTATAGAACTCTCCTCTGTTGTGATGCTGCTATAGAACTCTCCTCTGTTGTGATGCTGCTATAGAACTCTCCTCTGTTGTGATGCTGCTATAGAACTCTCCTCTGTTGTGATGCTGCTATAGAATTCTCTTCTGTTTTGATGCTGCTATAGAACTCTCTTCTGTTTTGATGCTGCTATAGAACTCTCCTCTGTTGTGATGCTGCTATAGAACTCTCCTGTCCTCTGTTGTGATGCTGCTATAGAACTCTCCTCTGTTTTGATGCTGCTATAGAACTCTTCTCTGTTGTGATGCTGCTATAGAACTCTCCTCTGTTATGATGCTGCTATAGAACTCTCCTCTGTTGTGATGCTGCTATAGAACTCTCCTCATTTGTGATGCTGCTATAGAACTCTCTTCTGTTTTGATGCTGCTATAGAACTCTCCTCTCCTCTGTTATGATGCTGCTATAGAACTCTCCTCTGTTGTGATGCTGCTATAGAACTCTGCTCTGTTTTGATGCTGCTATAGGACTCTCCTCTGTTGTGATGCTGCTATAGAACTCTCCTCTGTTTTGATGCTGCTATACAACTCTCCTCTGTTGTGATGCTGCTATTGATCTCTCCTCTGTTGTGATGCTGCTATAGAACTCTCCTCTGTTTTGATGCTGCTATAGAACTCTCCTCTGTTGTGATGCTGCTATAGAACTCTCCTCTGTTTTGATGCTGCTATACAACTCTCCTCTGTTGTGATGCTGCTATTGATCTCTCCTCTGTTGTGATGCTGCTATAGAACTCTCCTCTGTTTTGATGCTGCTATAGAACTCTCCTCTGTTGTGATGCTGCTATAGAACTCTCCTCTGTTATGATGCTGCTATAGAACTCTCCTCTGTTGTGATGCTGCTATAGAACTCTCTTCTGTTTTGATGCTGCTATAGGACTCTCCTCTGTTGTGATGCTGCTATAGAAATCTCCTCTGTCTTGATGCTGCTATAGAACTCTCCTCTGTTGTGATGCTGCTATAGAACTCTCCTCTGTTGTGATGCTGCTATAGAACTCTCCTCTGTTGTGATGCTGCTATAGAACTCTCCTCTGTTGTGATGCTGCTATAGAACTCTCCTCTGTTGTGATGCTGCTATAGAACTCTCCTCTGTTGTGATGCTGCTATAGAATTCTCTTCTGTTTTGATGCTGCTATAGAACTCTCTTCTGTTTTGATGCTGCTATAGAACTCTCCTCTGTTGTGATGCTGCTATAGAACTCTCCCCTCCTCTGTTGTGATGCTGCTATAGAACTCTCCTCTGTTTTGATGCTGCTATAGAACTCTCATCTGTTGTGATGCTGCTATAGAACTCTCCTCTGTTGTGATGCTGCTATAGAACTTTGTTTTGATGTTGCTATATAACTCTCCTCTGTTGTGATGCTGCTATAGAACTCTGTTGTGATGCTGCTATAGAACTCTGTTTTGATGTTGCTATAGAACTCTCCTCTGTTTTGATGCTGCTATAGAACTCTCCTCTGTTGTGATGCTGCTATAGAACTCTCCTCTGTTATGATGCTGCTATAGAACTCTCCTCTGTTGTGATGCTGCTATAGAACTCTCTTCTGTTTTGATGCTGCTATAGGACTCTCCTCTGTTGTGATGCTGCTATAGAAATCTCCTCTGTCTTGATGCTGCTATAGAACTCTCCTCTGTTGTGATGCTGCTATAGAACTCTCCTCTGTTGTGATGCTGCTATAGAACTCTCCTCTGTTGTGATGCTGCTATAGAACTCTCCTCTGTTGTGATGCTGCTATAGAACTCTCCTCTGTTGTGATGCTGCTATAGAACTCTCTTCTGTTTTGATGCTGCTATAGAACTCTCTTCTGTTTTGATGCTGCTATAGAACTCTCCTCTGTTGTGATGCTGCTATAGAACTCTCCCCTCCTCTGTTGTGATGCTGCTATAGAACTCTCCTCTGTTTTGATGCTGCTATAGAACTCTCATCTGTTGTGATGCTGCAATAGAACTCTCCTCTGTTGTGATGCTGCTATAGAACTCTGTTTTGATGTTGCTATAGAACTCTCCTCTGTTGTGATGCTGCTATAGAACTCTGTTTTGATGTTGCTATAGAACTCTCCTCTGTTGTGATGCTGCTATAGAACTCTCCTCTGTTGTGATGCTGCTATAGAACTCTGTTTTGATGCTGCTATAGAACTCTCCTCTGTTTTGATGCTGCTACAGAACTCTCCTCTGTTGTGATGCTTGCTATAGGACTCTCCTCTGTTTTGATGCTGCTATAGAACTCTCCTCTGTTTTGATGCTGCTATAGAACTCTCCTCTGTTGTGATGCTGCTATAGAACTCTCCTCTGTTGTGATGCTGCTATAGAACTCTCCTCTGTTGTGATGCTGCTATAGAACTCTCTTCTGTTTTGATGCTGCTATAGAACTCTCTTCTGTTTTGATGCTGCTATAGAACTCTCCTCTGTTGTGATGCTGCTATAGAACTCTCCTGTCCTCTGTTGTGATGCTGCTATAGAACTCTCCTCTGTTTTGATGCTGCTATAGAACTCTTCTCTGTTGTGATGCTGCTATAGAACTCTCCTCTGTTATGATGCTGCTATAGAACTCTCCTCTGTTGTGATGCTGCTATAGAACTCTCCTCTGTTGTGATGCTGCTATAGAACTCTCTTCTGTTTTGATGCTGCTATAGAACTCTCCTCTCCTCTGTTATGATGCTGCTATAGAACTCTCCTCTGTTGTGATGCTGCTATAGAACTCTCCTCTGTTTTGATGCTGCTATAGGACTCTCCTCTGTTGTGATGCTGCTATAGAACTCTCCTATGTTTTGATGCTGCTATACAACTCTCCTCTGTTGTGATGCTGCTATAGAACTCTCCTCTGTTGTGATGCTGCTATAGAACTCTGTTTTGATGTTGCTATAGAACTCTCCTCTGTTGTGATGCTGCTATAGAACTCTCCTCTGTTGTGATGCTGCTATAGAACTCTGTTTTGATGCTGCTATAGAACTCTCCTCTGTTTTGATGCTGCTATAGAACTCTCCTCTCCTCTGTTATGATGCTGCTATAGAACTCTCCTCTGTTGTGATGCTGCTATAGAACTCTCCTCTGTTTTGATGCTGCTATAGGACTCTCCTCTGTTGTGATGCTGCTATAGAACTCTCCTCTGTTTTGATGCTGCTATACAACTCTCCTCTGTTGTGATGCTGCTATTGATCTCTCCTCTGTTGTGATGCTGCTATAGAACTCTCCTCTGTTTTGATGCTGCTATAGAACTCTCCTCTGTTGTGATGCTGCTATAGAACTCTCCTCTGTTTTGATGCTGCTATACAACTCTCCTCTGTTGTGATGCTGCTATTGATCTCTCCTCTGTTGTGATGCTGCTATAGAACTCTCCTCTGTTTTGATGCTGCTATAGAACTCTCCTCTGTTGTGATGCTGCTATAGAACTCTCCTCTGTTATGATGCTGCTATAGAACTCTCCCCTGTTGTGATGCTGCTATAGAACTCTCTTCTGTTTTGATGCTGCTATAGGACTCTCCTCTGTTGTGATGCTGCTATAGAAATCTCCTCTGTCTTGATGCTGCTATAGAACTCTCCTCTGTTGTGATGCTGCTATAGAACTCTCCTCTGTTGTGATGCTGCTATAGAACTCTCCTCTGTTGTGATGCTGCTATAGAACTCTCCTCTGTTGTGATGCTGCTATAGAACTCTCCTCTGTTGTGATGCTGCTATAGAACTCTCCTCTGTTTTGATGCTGCTATAGAACTCTCCTCTGTTTTGATGCTGCTATAGAACTCTCCTCTGTTGTGATGCTGCTATAGAACTCTCCTCTGTTTTGATGCTGCTATACAACTCTCCTCTGTTGTGATGCTGCTATTGATCTCTCCTCTGTTGTGATGCTGCTATACAACTCTCCTCTGTTTTGATGCTGCTATAGAACTCTCCTCTGTTGTGATGCTGCTATAGAACTCTCCTCTGTTATGATGCTGCTATAGAACTCTCCTCTGTTGTGATGCTGCTATAGAACTCTCTTCTGTTTTGATGCTGCTATAGGACTCTCCTCTGTTGTGATGCTGCTATAGAAATCTCCTCTGTCTTGATGCTGCTATAGAACTCTCCTCTGTTGTGATGCTGCTATAGAACTCTCCTCTGTTGTGATGCTGCTATAGAACTCTCCTCTGTTGTGATGCTGCTATAGAACTCTCCTCTGTTTTGATGCTGCTATAGAACTCTCCTCTGTTTTGATGATGCTATAGAACTCTCCTCTGTTGTGATGCTGCTATAGAACTCTCCTCTGTTGTGATGCTGCTATAGAACTCTCCTCTGTTGTGATGCTGCTATAGAACTCTCCTCTGTTGTGATGCTGCTATAGAACTCTCCTCTGTTTTGATGCTGCTATAGAACTCTCCTCTGTTTTGATGATGCTATAGAACTCTCCTCTGTTGTGATGCTGCTATAGAACTATCCTCTGTTGTGATGCTGCTATAGAACTCTCTTCTGTTTTGATGCTGCTATAGAACTCTCTTCTGTTTTGATGCTGCTATAGAACTCTCCTCTGTTGTGATGCTGCTATAGAACTCTCCTCTCCTCTGTTGTGATGCTGCTATAGAACTCTCCTCTGTTTTGATGCTGCTATAGAACTCTTCTCTGTTGTGATGCTGCTATAGAACTCTCCTCTGTTTTGATGCTGCTATAGAACTCTCCTCTGTTGTGATGCTGCTATAGAACTCTCCTCTGTTGTGATGCTGCTATATAACTCTTCTCTGTTTTGATGCTGCTATAGAACTCTCCTCTGTTTTGATGCTGCTATAGAACTCTCATCTGTTGTGATGCTGCTATAGAACTCTCCTCTGTTGTGATGCTGCTATAGAACTCTCCTCTGTTGTGATGCTGCTATAGAACTCTTTTCTGTTTTGATGCTGCTATAGAACTCTCTTCTGTTTTGATGCTGCTATAGAACTCTCCTCTGTTGTGATGCTGCTATAGAACTCTCCTCTGTTTTGATGCTGCTATAGAACTCTCCTCTGTTGTGATGCTGCTATAGAACTCTCCTCTGTTATGATGCTGCTATAGAACTCTCCTCGTTTGTGATGCTGCTATAGAACTCTCCTCTGTTTTGATGCTGCTATAGGACTCTCCTCTGTTGTGATGCTGCTATAGAACTCTCCTCAGTTTTGATGCTGCTATACAACTCTCCTCTGTTGTGATGCTGCTATAGATCTCTCCTCTGTTGTGATGCTGCTTTAGAACTCTCCTCTGTTGTGATGCTGCTATAGGACTCTCCTCTGTTGTGATGCTGCTATAGAACTGTCCTCTGTTTTGATGCTGCTATAGAACACTCCTCTGTTTTGATGCTGCTATAGAACCCTCCTCTGTTGTGATGCTGCTATAGAACCCTCCTCTGTTGTGATGCTGCTATAGAACTCTCCTCTGTTTTGATGCTGCTATAGAACTCACCTCTGTTTTGATGCTGCTATAGAACTCTCCTCTGTTGTGATGCTGCTATAGAACTCTCCTCTGTTGTGATGCTGCTATAGAACTCTCCTCTGTTTTGATGCTGCTATAGAACTCTCCTCTGTTTTGATGCTGCTATAGAACTCTCCTCTGTTTTGATGCTGCTATAGAACCCTCCTCTGTTGTGATGCTGCTATAGAACTCTCCTCTGTTTTGATGCTGCTATAGAACTCTCCTCTGTTGTGATGCTGCTATAGAACTCTCCTCTGTTGTGATGCTGCTATAGAACTCTCCTCTGTTTTGATGCTGCTACAGAACTCTCCTCTGTTGTGATGCTTGCTATAGGACTCTCCTCTGTTTTGATGCTGCTATAGAACTCTCCTCTGTTGTGATGCTGCTATAGAACTCTCCTCTGTTTTGATGCTGCTATAGAACTCTCCTCTGTTGTGATGCTGCTATAGAACTCTCCTCTGTTGTGATGCTGCTATAGAACTCTCCTCTGTTGTGATGCTGCTATAGAACTCTCTTCTGTTTTGATGCTGCTATAGAACTCTCTTCTGTTTTGATGCTGCTATAGAACTCTCCTCTGTTGTGATGCTGCTATAGAACTCTCCTGTCCTCTGTTGTGATGCTGCTATAGAACTCTCCTCTGTTTTGATGCTGCTATAGAACTCTTCTCTGTTGTGATGCTGCTATAGAACTCTCCTCTGTTATGATGCTGCTATAGAACTCTCCTCTGTTGTGATGCTGCTATAGAACTCTCCTCTGTTGTGATGCTGCTATAGAACTCTCTTCTGTTTTGATGCTGCTATAGAACTCTCCTCTCCTCTGTTATGATGCTGCTATAGAACTCTCCTCTGTTGTGATGCTGCTATAGAACTCTCCTCTGTTTTGATGCTGCTATAGGACTCTCCTCTGTTGTGATGCTGCTATAGAACTCTCCTCTGTTTTGATGCTGCTATACAACTCTCCTCTGTTGTGATGCTGCTATTGATCTCTCCTCTGTTGTGATGCTGCTATAGAACTCTCCTCTGTTTTGATGCTGCTATAGAACTCTCCTCTGTTGTGATGCTGCTATAGAACTCTCCTCTGTTTTGATGCTGCTATACAACTCTCCTCTGTTGTGATGCTGCTATTGATCTCTCCTCTGTTGTGATGCTGCTATAGAACTCTCCTCTGTTTTGATGCTGCTATAGAACTCTCCTCTGTTGTGATGCTGCTATAGAACTCTCCTCTGTTATGATGCTGCTATAGAACTCTCCTCTGTTGTGATGCTGCTATAGAACTCTCTTCTGTTTTGATGCTGCTATAGGACTCTCCTCTGTTGTGATGCTGCTATAGAAATCTCCTCTGTCTTGATGCTGCTATAGAACTCTCCTCTGTTGTGATGCTGCTATAGAACTCTCCTCTGTTGTGATGCTGCTATAGAACTCTCCTCTGTTGTGATGCTGCTATAGAACTCTCCTCTGTTGTGATGCTGCTATAGAACTCTCCTCTGTTGTGATGCTGCTATAGAACTCTCCTCTGTTGTGATGCTGCTATAGAATTCTCTTCTGTTTTGATGCTGCTATAGAACTCTCTTCTGTTTTGATGCTGCTATAGAACTCTCCTCTGTTGTGATGCTGCTATAGAACTCTCCCCTCCTCTGTTGTGATGCTGCTATAGAACTCTCCTCTGTTTTGATGCTGCTATAGAACTCTCATCTGTTGTGATGCTGCTATAGAACTCTCCTCTGTTGTGATGCTGCTATAGAACTTTGTTTTGATGTTGCTATAGAACTCTCCTCTGTTGTGATGCTGCTATAGAACTCTGTTGTGATGCTGCTATAGAACTCTGTTTTGATGTTGCTATAGAACTCTCCTCTGTTTTGATGCTGCTATAGAACTCTCCTCTGTTGTGATGCTGCTATAGAACTCTCCTCTGTTATGATGCTGCTATAGAACTCTCCTCTGTTGTGATGCTGCTATAGAACTCTCTTCTGTTTTGATGCTGCTATAGGACTCTCCTCTGTTGTGATGCTGCTATAGAAATCTCCTCTGTCTTGATGCTGCTATAGAACTCTCCTCTGTTGTGATGCTGCTATAGAACTCTCCTCTGTTGTGATGCTGCTATAGAACTCTCCTCTGTTGTGATGCTGCTATAGAACTCTCCTCTGTTGTGATGCTGCTATAGAACTCTCCTCTGTTGTGATGCTGCTATAGAACTCTCTTCTGTTTTGATGCTGCTATAGAACTCTCTTCTGTTTTGATGCTGCTATAGAACTCTCCTCTGTTGTGATGCTGCTATAGAACTCTCCCCTCCTCTGTTGTGATGCTGCTATAGAACTCTCCTCTGTTTTGATGCTGCTATAGAACTCTCATCTGTTGTGATGCTGCTATAGAACTCTCCTCTGTTGTGATGCTGCTATAGAACTCTGTTTTGATGTTGCTATAGAACTCTCCTCTGTTGTGATGCTGCTATAGAACTCTCCTCTGTTGTGATGCTGCTATAGAACTCTCCTCTGTTGTGATGCTGCTATAGAACTCTCCTCTGTTGTGATGCTGCTATAGAATTCTCTTCTGTTTTGATGCTGCTATAGAACTCTCTTCTGTTTTGATGCTGCTATAGAACTCTCCTCTGTTGTGATGCTGCTATAGAACTCTCCCCTCCTCTGTTGTGATGCTGCTATAGAACTCTCCTCTGTTTTGATGCTGCTATAGAACTCTCATCTGTTGTGATGCTGCTATAGAACTCTCCTCTGTTGTGATGCTGCTATAGAACTTTGTTTTGATGTTGCTATAGAACTCTCCTCTGTTGTGATGCTGCTATAGAACTCTGTTGTGATGCTGCTATAGAACTCTGTTTTGATGTTGCTATAGAACTCTCCTCTGTTTTGATGCTGCTATAGAAATCTCCTCTGTCTTGATGCTGCTATAGAACTCTCCTCTGTTGTGATGCTGCTATAGAACTATCCTCTGTTGTGATGCTGCTATAGAACTCTCCTCTGTTGTGATGCTGCTATAGAACTCTCCTCTGTTGTGATGCTGCTATAGAACTCTCCTCTGTTGTGATGCTGCTATAGAACTCTCTTCTGTTTTGATGCTGCTATAGAACTCTCTTCTGTTTTGATGCTGCTATAGAACTCTCCTCTGTTGTGATGCTGCTATAGAACTCTCCCCTCCTCTGTTGTGATGCTGCTATAGAACTCTCCTCTGTTTTGATGCTGCTATAGAACTCTCATCTGTTGTGATGCTGCTATAGAACTCTCCTCTGTTGTGATGCTGCTATAGAACTCTGTTTTGATGTTGCTATAGAACTCTCCTCTGTTGTGATGCTGCTATAGAACTCTCCTCTGTTGTGATGCTGCTATAGAACTCTGTTTTGATGTTGCTATAGAACTCTCCTCTGTTGTGATGCTGCTATAGAACTCTCCTCTGTTGTGATGCTGCTATAGAACTCTGTTTTGATGCTGCTATAGAACTCTCCTCTGTTTTGATGCTGCTACAGAACTCTCCTCTGTTGTGATGCTTGCTATAGGACTCTCCTCTGTTTTGATGCTGCTATAGAACTCTCCTCTGTTTTGATGCTGCTATAGAACTCTCCTCTGTTGTGATGCTGCTATAGAACTCTCCTCTGTTGTGATGCTGCTATAGAACTCTCCTCTGTTGTGATGCTGCTATAGAACTCTCTTCTGTTTTGATGCTGCTATAGAACTCTCTTCTGTTTTGATGCTGCTATAGAACTCTCCTCTGTTGTGATGCTGCTATAGAACTCTCCTGTCCTCTGTTGTGATGCTGCTATAGAACTCTCCTCTGTTTTGATGCTGCTATAGAACTCTTCTCTGTTGTGATGCTGCTATAGAACTCTCCTCTGTTATGATGCTGCTATAGAACTCTCCTCTGTTGTGATGCTGCTATAGAACTCTCCTCTGTTGTGATGCTGCTATAGAACTCTCTTCTGTTTTGATGCTGCTATAGAACTCTCCTCTCCTCTGTTATGATGCTGCTATAGAACTCTCCTCTGTTGTGATGCTGCTATAGAACTCTCCTCTGTTTTGATGCTGCTATAGGACTCTCCTCTGTTGTGATGCTGCTATAGAACTCTCCTATGTTTTGATGCTGCTATACAACTCTCCTCTGTTGTGTTGCTGCTATAGAACTCTCCTCTGTTGTGATGCTGCTATAGAACTCTGTTTTGATGTTGCTATAGAACTCTCCTCTGTTGTGATGCTGCTATAGAACTCTCCTCTGTTGTGATGCTTGCTATAGGACTCTCCTCTGTTTTGATGGTGCTATAGAACTCTCCTCTGTTTTGATGCTGCTATAGAACTCTCCTCTGTTGTGATGCTGCTATAGAACTCTCCTCTGTTGTGATGCTGCTATAGAACTCTCCTCTGTTGTGATGCTGCTATAGAACTCTCCTCTGTTGTGATGCTGCTATAGAACTCTCCTCTGTTTTGATGCTGCTATAGAACTCTCCTCTGTTTTGATGCTGCTATAGAACTCTCCTCTGTTTTGATGCTGCTATAGAACCCTCCTCTGTTGTGATGCTGCTATAGAACTCTCCTCTGTTTTGATGCTGCTATAGAACTCTCCTCTGTTGTGATGCTGCTATAGAACTCTCCTCTGTTGTGATGCTGCTATAGAACTCTCCTCTGTTTTGATGCTGCTACAGAACTCTCCTCTGTTGTGATGCTTGCTATAGGACTCTCCTCTGTTTTGATGCTGCTATAGAACTCTCCTCTGTTTTGATGCTGCTATAGAACTCTCCTCTGTTGTGATGCTGCTATAGAACTCTCCTCTGTTGTGATGCTGCTATAGAACTCTCCTCTGTTGTGATGCTGCTATAGAACTCTCTTCTGTTTTGATGCTGCTATAGAACTCTCTTCTGTTTTGATGCTGCTATAGAACTCTCCTCTGTTGTGATGCTGCTATAGAACTCTCCTGTCCTCTGTTGTGATGCTGCTATAGAACTCTCCTCTGTTTTGATGCTGCTATAGAACTCTTCTCTGTTGTGATGCTGCTATAGAACTCTCCTCTGTTATGATGCTGCTATAGAACTCTCCTCTGTTGTGATGCTGCTATAGAACTCTCCTCTGTTGTGATGCTGCTATAGAACTCTCTTCTGTTTTGATGCTGCTATAGAACTCTCCTCTCCTCTGTTATGATGCTGCTATAGAACTCTCCTCTGTTGTGATGCTGCGATAGAACTCTCCTCTGTTTTGATGCTGCTATAGGACTCTCCTCTGTTGTGATGCTGCTATAGAACTCTCCTCTGTTGTGATGCTGCTATTGATCTCTCCTCTGTTGTGATGCTGCTATAGAACTCTCCTCTGTTTTGATGCTGCTATACAACTCTCCTCTGTTGTGATGCTGCTATTGATCTCTCCTCTGTTGTGATGCTGCTATAGAACTCTCCTCTGTTTTGATGCTGCTATAGAACTCTCCTCTGTTGTGATGCTGCTATAGAACTCTCCTCTGTTTTGATGCTGCTATAAAACTCTCCTCTGTTGTGATGCTGCTATTGATCTCTCCTCTGTTGTGATGCTGCTATAGAACTCTCCTCTGTTTTGATGCTGCTATAGAACTCTCCTCTGTTGTGATGCTGCTATAGAACTCTCCTCTGTTATGATGCTGCTATAGAACTCTCCTCTGTTGTGATGCTGCTATAGAACTCTCTTCTGTTTTGATGCTGCTATAGGACTCTCCTCTGTTGTGATGCTGCTATAGAAATCTCCTCTGTCTTGATGCTGCTATAGAACTCTCCTCTGTTGTGATGCTGCTATAGAACTCTCCTCTGTTGTGATGCTGCTATAGAACTCTCCTCTGTTGTGATGCTGCTATAGAACTCTCCTCTGTTGTGATGCTGCTATAGAACTCTCCTCTGTTGTGATGCTGCTATAGAATTCTCTTCTGTTTTGATGCTGCTATAGAACTCTCTTCTGTTTTGATGCTGCTATAGAACTCTCCTCTGTTGTGATGCTGCTATAGAACTCTCCCCTCCTCTGTTGTGATGCTGCTATAGAACTCTCCTCTGTTTTGATGCTGCTATAGAACTCTCATCTGTTGTGATGCTGCTATAGAACTCTCCTCTGTTGTGATGCTGCTATAGAACTCTGTTGTGATGCTGCTATAGAACTCTGTTTTGATGTTGCTATAGAACTCTCCTCTGTTTTGATGCTGCTATAGAACTCTCCTCTGTTGTGATGCTGCTATAGAACTCTCCTCTGTTATGATGCTGCTATAGAACTCTCCTCTGTTGTGATGCTGCTATAGAACTCTCTTCTGTTTTGATGCTGCTATAGGACTCTCCTCTGTTGTGATGCTGCTATAGAAATCTCCTCTGTCTTGATGCTGCTATAGAACTCTCCTCTGTTGTGATGCTGCTATAGAACTCTCCTCTGTTGTGATGCTGCTATAGAACTCTCCTCTGTTGTGATGCTGCTATAGAACTCTCCTCTGTTGTGATGCTGCTATAGAACTCTCCTCTGTTGTGATGCTGCTATAGAACTCTGTTTTGATGTTGCTATAGAACTCTCCTCTGTTGTGATGCTGCTATAGAACTCTGTTGTGATGCTGCTATAGAACTCTGTTTTGATGTTGCTATAGAACTCTCCTCTGTTTTGATGCTGCTATAGAACTCTCCTCTGTTGTGATGCTGCTATAGAACTCTCCTCTGTTATGATGCTGCTATAGAACTCTCCTCTGTTGTGATGCTGCTATAGAACTCTCTTCTGTTTTGATGCTGCTATAGGACTCTCCTCTGTTGTGATGCTGCTATAGAACTCTCCTCTGTTTTGATGCTGCTATAAAACTCTCCTCTGTTGTGATGCTGCTATAGAACTCTGTTTTGATGTTGCTATAGAACTCTCCTCTGTTGTGATGCTGCTATAGAACTCTCCTCTGTTGTGATGCTGCTATAGAACTCTGTTTTGATGCTGCTATAGAACTCTCCTCTGTTTTGATGCTGCTACAGAACTCTCCTCTGTTGTGATGCTTGCTATAGGACTCTCCTCTGTTTTGATGCTGCTATAGAACTCTCCTCTGTTTTGATGCTGCTATAGAACTCTCCTCTGTTGTGATGCTGCTATAGAACTCTCCTCTGTTGTGATGCTGCTATAGAACTCTCCTCTGTTGTGATGCTGCTATAGAACTCTCTTCTGTTTTGATGCTGCTATAGAACTCTCTTCTGTTTTGATGCTGCTATAGAACTCTCCTCTGTTGTGATGCTGCTATAGAACTCTCCTGTCCTCTGTTGTGATGCTGCTATAGAACTCTCCTCTGTTTTGATGCTGCTATAGAACTCTTCTCTGTTGTGATGCTGCTATAGAACTCTCCTCTGTTATGATGCTGCTATAGAACTCTCCTCTGTTGTGATGCTGCTATAGAACTCTCCTCTGTTGTGATGCTGCTATAGAACTCTCTTCTGTTTTGATGCTGCTATAGAACTCTCCTCTCCTCTGTTATGATGCTGCTATAGAACTCTCCTCTGTTGTGATGCTGCTATAGAACTCTCCTCTGTTTTGATGCTGCTATAGGACTCTCCTCTGTTGTGATGCTGCTATAGAACTCTCCTATGTTTTGATGCTGCTATACAACTCTCCTCTGTTGTGTTGCTGCTATAGAACTCTCCTCTGTTGTGATGCTGCTATAGAACTCTGTTTTGATGTTGCTATAGAACTCTCCTCTGTTGTGATGCTGCTATAGAACTCTCCTCTGTTGTGATGCTTGCTATAGGACTCTCCTCTGTTTTGATGGTGCTATAGAACTCTCCTCTGTTTTGATGCTGCTATAGAACTCTCCTCTGTTGTGATGCTGCTATAGAACTCTCCTCTGTTGTGATGCTGCTATAGAACTCTCCTCTGTTGTGATGCTGCTATAGAACTCTCCTCTGTTGTGATGCTGCTATAGAACTCTCCTCTGTTTTGATGCTGCTATAGAACTCTCCTCTGTTTTGATGCTGCTATAGAACTCTCCTCTGTTTTGATGCTGCTATAGAACCCTCCTCTGTTGTGATGCTGCTATAGAACTCTCCTCTGTTTTGATGCTGCTATAGAACTCTCCTCTGTTGTGATGCTGCTATAGAACTCTCCTCTGTTGTGATGCTGCTATAGAACTCTCCTCTGTTTTGATGCTGCTACAGAACTCTCCTCTGTTGTGATGCTTGCTATAGGACTCTCCTCTGTTTTGATGCTGCTATAGAACTCTCCTCTGTTTTGATGCTGCTATAGAACTCTCCTCTGTTGTGATGCTGCTATAGAACTCTCCTCTGTTGTGATGCTGCTATAGAACTCTCCTCTGTTGTGATGCTGCTATAGAACTCTCTTCTGTTTTGATGCTGCTATAGAACTCTCTTCTGTTTTGATGCTGCTATAGAACTCTCCTCTGTTGTGATGCTGCTATAGAACTCTCCTGTCCTCTGTTGTGATGCTGCTATAGAACTCTCCTCTGTTTTGATGCTGCTATAGAACTCTTCTCTGTTGTGATGCTGCTATAGAACTCTCCTCTGTTATGATGCTGCTATAGAACTCTCCTCTGTTGTGATGCTGCTATAGAACTCTCCTCTGTTGTGATGCTGCTATAGAACTCTCTTCTGTTTTGATGCTGCTATAGAACTCTCCTCTCCTCTGTTATGATGCTGCTATAGAACTCTCCTCTGTTGTGATGCTGCGATAGAACTCTCCTCTGTTTTGATGCTGCTATAGGACTCTCCTCTGTTGTGATGCTGCTATAGAACTCTCCTCTGTTGTGATGCTGCTATTGATCTCTCCTCTGTTGTGATGCTGCTATAGAACTCTCCTCTGTTTTGATGCTGCTATACAACTCTCCTCTGTTGTGATGCTGCTATTGATCTCTCCTCTGTTGTGATGCTGCTATAGAACTCTCCTCTGTTTTGATGCTGCTATAGAACTCTCCTCTGTTGTGATGCTGCTATAGAACTCTCCTCTGTTTTGATGCTGCTATAAAACTCTCCTCTGTTGTGATGCTGCTATTGATCTCTCCTCTGTTGTGATGCTGCTATAGAACTCTCCTCTGTTTTGATGCTGCTATAGAACTCTCCTCTGTTGTGATGCTGCTATAGAACTCTCCTCTGTTATGATGCTGCTATAGAACTCTCCTCTGTTGTGATGCTGCTATAGAACTCTCTTCTGTTTTGATGCTGCTATAGGACTCTCCTCTGTTGTGATGCTGCTATAGAAATCTCCTCTGTCTTGATGCTGCTATAGAACTCTCCTCTGTTGTGATGCTGCTATAGAACTCTCCTCTGTTGTGATGCTGCTATAGAACTCTCCTCTGTTGTGATGCTGCTATAGAACTCTCCTCTGTTGTGATGCTGCTATAGAACTCTCCTCTGTTGTGATGCTGCTATAGAATTCTCTTCTGTTTTGATGCTGCTATAGAACTCTCTTCTGTTTTGATGCTGCTATAGAACTCTCCTCTGTTGTGATGCTGCTATAGAACTCTCCCCTCCTCTGTTGTGATGCTGCTATAGAACTCTCCTCTGTTTTGATGCTGCTATAGAACTCTCATCTGTTGTGATGCTGCTATAGAACTCTCCTCTGTTGTGATGCTGCTATAGAACTCTGTTGTGATGCTGCTATAGAACTCTGTTTTGATGTTGCTATAGAACTCTCCTCTGTTTTGATGCTGCTATAGAACTCTCCTCTGTTGTGATGCTGCTATAGAACTCTCCTCTGTTATGATGCTGCTATAGAACTCTCCTCTGTTGTGATGCTGCTATAGAACTCTCTTCTGTTTTGATGCTGCTATAGGACTCTCCTCTGTTGTGATGCTGCTATAGAAATCTCCTCTGTCTTGATGCTGCTATAGAACTCTCCTCTGTTGTGATGCTGCTATAGAACTCTCCTCTGTTGTGATGCTGCTATAGAACTCTCCTCTGTTGTGATGCTGCTATAGAACTCTCCTCTGTTGTGATGCTGCTATAGAACTCTCCTCTGTTGTGATGCTGCTATAGAAATCTCCTCTGTCTTGATGCTGCTATAGAACTCTCCTCTGTTTTGATGCTGCTATAGAACTCTTCTCTGTTGTGATGCTGCTATAGAACTCTCCTCTGTTATGATGCTGCTATAGAACTCTCCTCTGTTGTGATGCTGCTATAGAACTCTCCTCTGTTGTGATGCTGCTATAGAACTCTCTTCTGTTTTGATGCTGCTATAGAACTCTCCTCTCCTCTGTTATGATGCTGCTATAGAACTCTCCTCTGTTGTGATGCTGCTATAGAACTCTCCTCTGTTTTGATGCTGCTATAGGACTCTCCTCTGTTGTGATGCTGCTATAGAACTCTCCTATGTTTTGATGCTGCTATACAACTCTCCTCTGTTGTGTTGCTGCTATAGAACTCTCCTCTGTTGTGATGCTGCTATAGAACTCTGTTTTGATGTTGCTATAGAACTCTCCTCTGTTGTGATGCTGCTATAGAACTCTCCTCTGTTGTGATGCTTGCTATAGGACTCTCCTCTGTTTTGATGGTGCTATAGAACTCTCCTCTGTTTTGATGCTGCTATAGAACTCTCCTCTGTTGTGATGCTGCTATAGAACTCTCCTCTGTTGTGATGCTGCTATAGAACTCTCCTCTGTTGTGATGCTGCTATAGAACTCTCCTCTGTTGTGATGCTGCTATAGAACTCTCCTCTGTTTTGATGCTGCTATAGAACTCTCCTCTGTTTTGATGCTGCTATAGAACTCTCCTCTGTTTTGATGCTGCTATAGAACCCTCCTCTGTTGTGATGCTGCTATAGAACTCTCCTCTGTTTTGATGCTGCTATAGAACTCTCCTCTGTTGTGATGCTGCTATAGAACTCTCCTCTGTTGTGATGCTGCTATAGAACTCTCCTCTGTTTTGATGCTGCTACAGAACTCTCCTCTGTTGTGATGCTTGCTATAGGACTCTCCTCTGTTTTGATGCTGCTATAGAACTCTCCTCTGTTTTGATGCTGCTATAGAACTCTCCTCTGTTGTGATGCTGCTATAGAACTCTCCTCTGTTGTGATGCTGCTATAGAACTCTCCTCTGTTGTGATGCTGCTATAGAACTCTCTTCTGTTTTGATGCTGCTATAGAACTCTCTTCTGTTTTGATGCTGCTATAGAACTCTCCTCTGTTGTGATGCTGCTATAGAACTCTCCTGTCCTCTGTTGTGATGCTGCTATAGAACTCTCCTCTGTTTTGATGCTGCTATAGAACTCTTCTCTGTTGTGATGCTGCTATAGAACTCTCCTCTGTTATGATGCTGCTATAGAACTCTCCTCTGTTGTGATGCTGCTATAGAACTCTCCTCTGTTGTGATGCTGCTATAGAACTCTCTTCTGTTTTGATGCTGCTATAGAACTCTCCTCTCCTCTGTTATGATGCTGCTATAGAACTCTCCTCTGTTGTGATGCTGCGATAGAACTCTCCTCTGTTTTGATGCTGCTATAGGACTCTCCTCTGTTGTGATGCTGCTATAGAACTCTCCTCTGTTGTGATGCTGCTATTGATCTCTCCTCTGTTGTGATGCTGCTATAGAACTCTCCTCTGTTTTGATGCTGCTATACAACTCTCCTCTGTTGTGATGCTGCTATTGATCTCTCCTCTGTTGTGATGCTGCTATAGAACTCTCCTCTGTTTTGATGCTGCTATAGAACTCTCCTCTGTTGTGATGCTGCTATAGAACTCTCCTCTGTTTTGATGCTGCTATAAAACTCTCCTCTGTTGTGATGCTGCTATTGATCTCTCCTCTGTTGTGATGCTGCTATAGAACTCTCCTCTGTTTTGATGCTGCTATAGAACTCTCCTCTGTTGTGATGCTGCTATAGAACTCTCCTCTGTTATGATGCTGCTATAGAACTCTCCTCTGTTGTGATGCTGCTATAGAACTCTCTTCTGTTTTGATGCTGCTATAGGACTCTCCTCTGTTGTGATGCTGCTATAGAAATCTCCTCTGTCTTGATGCTGCTATAGAACTCTCCTCTGTTGTGATGCTGCTATAGAACTCTCCTCTGTTGTGATGCTGCTATAGAACTCTCCTCTGTTGTGATGCTGCTATAGAACTCTCCTCTGTTGTGATGCTGCTATAGAACTCTCCTCTGTTGTGATGCTGCTATAGAATTCTCTTCTGTTTTGATGCTGCTATAGAACTCTCTTCTGTTTTGATGCTGCTATAGAACTCTCCTCTGTTGTGATGCTGCTATAGAACTCTCCCCTCCTCTGTTGTGATGCTGCTATAGAACTCTCCTCTGTTTTGATGCTGCTATAGAACTCTCATCTGTTGTGATGCTGCTATAGAACTCTCCTCTGTTGTGATGCTGCTATAGAACTCTGTTGTGATGCTGCTATAGAACTCTGTTTTGATGTTGCTATAGAACTCTCCTCTGTTTTGATGCTGCTATAGAACTCTCCTCTGTTGTGATGCTGCTATAGAACTCTCCTCTGTTATGATGCTGCTATAGAACTCTCCTCTGTTGTGATGCTGCTATAGAACTCTCTTCTGTTTTGATGCTGCTATAGGACTCTCCTCTGTTGTGATGCTGCTATAGAAATCTCCTCTGTCTTGATGCTGCTATAGAACTCTCCTCTGTTGTGATGCTGCTATAGAACTCTCCTCTGTTGTGATGCTGCTATAGAACTCTCCTCTGTTGTGATGCTGCTATAGAACTCTCCTCTGTTGTGATGCTGCTATAGAACTCTCCTCTGTTGTGATGCTGCTATAGAACTCTGTTTTGATGTTGCTATAGAACTCTCCTCTGTTGTGATGCTGCTATAGAACTCTGTTGTGATGCTGCTATAGAACTCTGTTTTGATGTTGCTATAGAACTCTCCTCTGTTTTGATGCTGCTATAGAACTCTCCTCTGTTGTGATGCTGCTATAGAACTCTCCTCTGTTATGATGCTGCTATAGAACTCTCCTCTGTTGTGATGCTGCTATAGAACTCTCTTCTGTTTTGATGCTGCTATAGGACTCTCCTCTGTTGTGATGCTGCTATAGAACTCTCCTCTGTTTTGATGCTGCTATAAAACTCTCCTCTGTTGTGATGCTGCTATTGATCTCTCCTCTGTTGTGATGCTGCTATAGAACTCTCCTCTGTTTTGATGCTGCTATAGAACTCTCCTCTGTTGTGATGCTGCTATAGAACTCTCCTCTGTTATGATGCTGCTATAGAACTCTCCTCTGTTGTGATGCTGCTATAGAACTCTCTTCTGTTTTGATGCTGCTATAGGACTCTCCTCTGTTGTGATGCTGCTATAGAAATCTCCTCTGTCTTGATGCTGCTATAGAACTCTCCTCTGTTGTGATGCTGCTATAGAACTCTCCTCTGTTGTGATGCTGCTATAGAACTCTCCTCTGTTGTGATGCTGCTATAGAACTCTCCTCTGTTGTGATGCTGCTATAGAACTCTCCTCTGTTGTGATGCTGCTATAGAATTCTCTTCTGTTTTGATGCTGCTATAGAACTCTCTTCTGTTTTGATGCTGCTATAGAACTCTCCTCTGTTGTGATGCTGCTATAGAACTCTCCCCTCCTCTGTTGTGATGCTGCTATAGAACTCTCCTCTGTTTTGATGCTGCTATAGAACTCTCATCTGTTGTGATGCTGCTATAGAACTCTCCTCTGTTGTGATGCTGCTATAGAACTCTGTTGTGATGCTGCTATAGAACTCTGTTTTGATGTTGCTATAGAACTCTCCTCTGTTTTGATACTGCTATAGAACTCTCCTCTGTTGTGATGCTGCTATAGAACTCTCCTCTGTTATGATGCTGCTATAGAACTCTCCTCTGTTGTGATGCTGCTATAGAACTCTCTTCTGTTTTGATGCTGCTATAGGACTCTCCTCTGTTGTGATGCTGCTATAGAAATCTCCTCTGTCTTGATGCTGCTATAGAACTCTCCTCTGTTGTGATGCTGCTATAGAACTCTCCTCTGTTGTGATGCTGCTATAGAACTCTCCTCTGTTGTGATGCTGCTATAGAACTCTCCTCTGTTGTGATGCTGCTATAGAACTCTCCTCTGTTGTGATGCTGCTATAGAACTCTGTTTTGATGTTGCTATAGAACTCTCCTCTGTTGTGATGCTGCTATAGAACTCTGTTGTGATGCTGCTATAGAACTCTGTTTTGATGCTGCTATAGAACTCTCCTCTGTTTTGATGCTGCTACAGAACTCTCCTCTGTTGTGATGCTGCTATAGAACTCTCCTCTGTTGTGATGCTGCTATAGAACTCTCCTCTGTTGTGATGCTGCTATAGAACTCTCTTCTGTTTTGATGCTGCTATAGAACTCTCTTCTGTTTTGATGCTGCTATAGAACTCTCCTCTGTTGTGATGCTGCTATAGAACTCTCCTGTCCTCTGTTGTGATGCTGCTATAGAACTCTCCTCTGTTTTGATGCTGCTATAGAACTCTTCTCTGTTGTGATGCTGCTATAGAACTCTCCTCTGTTATGATGCTGCTATAGAACTCTCCTCTGTTGTGATGCTGCTATAGAACTCTCCTCTGTTGTGATGCTGCTATAGAACTCTCTTCTGTTTTGATGCTGCTATAGAACTCTCCTCTCCACTGTTATGATGCTGCTATAGAACTCTCCTCTGTTGTGATGCTGCTATAGAACTCTCCTCTGTTTTGATGCTGCTATAGGACTCTCCTCTGTTGTGATGCTGCTATAGAACTCTCCTATGTTTTGATGCTGCTATACAACTCTCCTCTGTTGTGATGCTGCTATAGAACTCTCCTCTGTTGTGATGCTGCTATAGAACTCTGTTTTGATGTTGCTATAGAACTCTCCTCTGTTGTGATGCTGCTATAGAACTCTCCTCTGTTGTGATGCTGCTATAGAACTCTGTTTTGATGTTGCTATAGAACTCTCCTCTGTTGTGATGCTGCTATAGAACTCTCCTCTGTTGTGATGCTGCTATAGAACTCTGTTTTGATGCTGCTATAGAACTCTCCTCTGTTTTGATGCTGCTACAGAACTCTCCTCTGTTGTGATGCTTGCTATAGGACTCTCCTCTGTTTTGATGCTGCTATAGAACTCTCCTCTGTTTTGATGCTGCTATAGAACTCTCCTCTGTTGTGATGCTGCTATAGAACTCTCCTCTGTTGTGATGCTGCTATAGAACTCTCCTCTGTTGTGATGCTGCTATAGAACTCTCTTCTGTTTTGATGCTGCTATAGAACTCTCTTCTGTTTTGATGCTGCTATAGAACTCTCCTCTGTTGTGATGCTGCTATAGAACTCTCCTGTCCTCTGTTGTGATGCTGCTATAGAACTCTCCTCTGTTTTGATGCTGCTATAGAACTCTTCTCTGTTGTGATGCTGCTATAGAACTCTCCTCTGTTATGATGCTGCTATAGAACTCTCCTCTGTTGTGATGCTGCTATAGAACTCTCCTCTGTTGTGATGCTGCTATAGAACTCTCTTCTGTTTTGATGCTGCTATAGAACTCTCCTCTCCTCTGTTATGATGCTGCTATAGAACTCTCCTCTGTTGTGATGCTGCGATAGAACTCTCCTCTGTTTTGATGCTGCTATAGGACTCTCCTCTGTTGTGATGCTGCTATAGAACTCTCCTCTGTTGTGATGCTGCTATTGATCTCTCCTCTGTTGTGATGCTGCTATAGAACTCTCCTCTGTTTTGATGCTGCTATACAACTCTCCTCTGTTGTGATGCTGCTATTGATCTCTCCTCTGTTGTGATGCTGCTATAGAACTCTCCTCTGTTTTGATGCTGCTATAGAACTCTCCTCTGTTGTGATGCTGCTATAGAACTCTCCTCTGTTTTGATGCTGCTATAAAACTCTCCTCTGTTGTGATGCTGCTATTGATCTCTCCTCTGTTGTGATGCTGCTATAGAACTCTCCTCTGTTTTGATGCTGCTATAGAACTCTCCTCTGTTGTGATGCTGCTATAGAACTCTCCTCTGTTATGATGCTGCTATAGAACTCTCCTCTGTTGTGATGCTGCTATAGAACTCTCTTCTGTTTTGATGCTGCTATAGGACTCTCCTCTGTTGTGATGCTGCTATAGAAATCTCCTCTGTCTTGATGCTGCTATAGAACTCTCCTCTGTTGTGATGCTGCTATAGAACTCTCCTCTGTTGTGATGCTGCTATAGAACTCTCCTCTGTTGTGATGCTGCTATAGAACTCTCCTCTGTTGTGATGCTGCTATAGAACTCTCCTCTGTTGTGATGCTGCTATAGAATTCTCTTCTGTTTTGATGCTGCTATAGAACTCTCTTCTGTTTTGATGCTGCTATAGAACTCTCCTCTGTTGTGATGCTGCTATAGAACTCTCCCCTCCTCTGTTGTGATGCTGCTATAGAACTCTCCTCTGTTTTGATGCTGCTATAGAACTCTCATCTGTTGTGATGCTGCTATAGAACTCTCCTCTGTTGTGATGCTGCTATAGAACTCTGTTGTGATGCTGCTATAGAACTCTGTTTTGATGTTGCTATAGAACTCTCCTCTGTTTTGATGCTGCTATAGAACTCTCATCTGTTGTGATGCTGCTATAGAACTCTCCTCTGTTATGATGCTGCTATAGAACTCTCCTCTGTTGTGATGCTGCTATAGAACTCTCTTCTGTTTTGATGCTGCTATAGGACTCTCCTCTGTTGTGATGCTGCTATAGAAATCTCCTCTGTCTTGATGCTGCTATAGAACTCTCCTCTGTTGTGATGCTGCTATAGAACTCTCCTCTGTTGTGATGCTGCTATAGAACTCTCCTCTGTTGTGATGCTGCTATAGAACTCTCCTCTGTTGTGATGCTGCTATAGAACTCTCCTCTGTTGTGATGCTGCTATAGAACTCTGTTTTGATGTTGCTATAGAACTCTCCTCTGTTGTGATGCTGCTATAGAACTCTGTTGTGATGCTGCTATAGAACTCTGTTTTGATGTTGCTATAGAACTCTCCTCTGTTTTGATGCTGCTATAGAACTCTCCTCTGTTGTGATGCTGCTATAGAACTCTCCTCTGTTATGATGCTGCTATAGAACTCTCCTCTGTTGTGATGCTGCTATAGAACTCTCTTCTGTTTTGATGCTGCTATAGGACTCTCCTCTGTTGTGATGCTGCTATAGAACTCTCCTCTGTTTTGATGCTGCTATAAAACTCTCCTCTGTTGTGATGCTGCTATTGATCTCTCCTCTGTTGTGATGCTGCTATAGAACTCTCCTCTGTTTTGATGCTGCTATAGAACTCTCCTCTGTTGTGATGCTGCTATAGAACTCTCCTCTGTTATGATGCTGCTATAGAACTCTCCTCTGTTGTGATGCTGCTATAGAACTCTCTTCTGTTTTGATGCTGCTATAGGACTCTCCTCTGTTGTGATGCTGCTATAGAAATCTCCTCTGTCTTGATGCTGCTATAGAACTCTCCTCTGTTGTGATGCTGCTATAGAACTCTCCTCTGTTGTGATGCTGCTATAGAACTCTCCTCTGTTGTGATGCTGCTATAGAACTCTCCTCTGTTGTGATGCTGCTATAGAACTCTCCTCTGTTGTGATGCTGCTATAGAATTCTCTTCTGTTTTGATGCTGCTATAGAACTCTCTTCTGTTTTGATGCTGCTATAGAACTCTCCTCTGTTGTGATGCTGCTATAGAACTCTCCCCTCCTCTGTTGTGATGCTGCTATAGAACTCTCCTCTGTTTTGATGCTGCTATAGAACTCTCATCTGTTGTGATGCTGCTATAGAACTCTCCTCTGTTGTGATGCTGCTATAGAACTCTGTTGTGATGCTGCTATAGAACTCTGTTTTGATGTTGCTATAGAACTCTCCTCTGTTTTGATACTGCTATAGAACTCTCCTCTGTTGTGATGCTGCTATAGAACTCTCCTCTGTTATGATGCTGCTATAGAACTCTCCTCTGTTGTGATGCTGCTATAGAACTCTCTTCTGTTTTGATGCTGCTATAGGACTCTCCTCTGTTGTGATGCTGCTATAGAAATCTCCTCTGTCTTGATGCTGCTATAGAACTCTCCTCTGTTGTGATGCTGCTATAGAACTCTCCTCTGTTGTGATGCTGCTATAGAACTCTCCTCTGTTGTGATGCTGCTATAGAACTCTCCTCTGTTGTGATGCTGCTATAGAACTCTCCTCTGTTGTGATGCTGCTATAGAACTCTGTTTTGATGTTGCTATAGAACTCTCCTCTGTTGTGATGCTGCTATAGAACTCTGTTGTGATGCTGCTATAGAACTCTGTTTTGATGCTGCTATAGAACTCTCCTCTGTTTTGATGCTGCTACAGAACTCTCCTCTGTTGTGATGCTGCTATAGAACTCTCCTCTGTTGTGATGCTGCTAT
This sequence comes from Salmo salar, assembly GCF_965601325.2. NCBI lineage: Eukaryota > Metazoa > Chordata > Actinopteri > Salmoniformes > Salmonidae > Salmo > Salmo salar. Next base: position 102,953,936 of record NC_138302.1, read on the forward strand.
AGAACTCTCCTCTGTTGTGATGCTGCTATAGAACTCTCTTCTGTTTTGATGCTGCTATAGAACTCTCTTCTGTTTTGATGCTGCTATAGAACTCTCCTCTGTTGTGATGCTGCTATAGAACTCTCCTGTCCTCTGTTGTGATGCTGCTATAGAACTCTCCTCTGTTTTGATGCTGCTATAGAACTCTTCTCTGTTGTGATGCTGCTATAGAACTCTCCTCTGTTATGATGCTGCTATAGAACTCTCCTCTGTTGTGATGCTGCTATAGAACTCTCCTCTGTTGTGATGCTGCTATAGAACTCTCTTCTGTTTTGATGCTGCTATAGAACTCTCCTCTCCACTGTTATGATGCTGCTATAGAACTCTCCTCTGTTGTGATGCTGCTATAGAACTCTCCTCTGTTTTGATGCTGCTATAGGACTCTCCTCTGTTGTGATGCTGCTATAGAACTCTCCTATGTTTTGATGCTGCTATACAACTCTCCTCTGTTGTGATGCTGCTATAGAACTCTCCTCTGTTGTGATGCTGCTATAGAACTCTGTTTTGATGTTGCTATAGAACTCTCCTCTGTTGTGATGCTGCTATAGGACTCTCCTCTGTTGTGATGCTGCTATAGAAATCTCCTCTGTCTTGATGCTGCTATAGAACTCTCCTCTGTTGTGATGCTGCTATAGAACTCTCCTCTGTTGTGATGCTGCTATAGAACTCTCCTCTGTTGTGATGCTGCTATAGAACTCTCCTCTGTTGTGATGCTGCTATAGAACTCTGTTTTGATGTTGCTATAGAACTCTCCTCTGTTGTGATGCTGCTATAGAACTCTGTTGTGATGCTGCTATAGAACTCTGTTTTGATGCTGCTATAGAACTCTCCTCTGTTTTGATGCTGCTACAGAACTCTCCTCTGTTGTGATGCTGCTATAGAACTCTCCTCTGTTGTGATGCTGCTATAGAACTCTCCTCTGTTGTGATGCTGCTATAGAACTCTCTTCTGTTTTGATGCTGCTATAGAACTCTCTTCTGTTTTGATGCTGCTATAGAACTCTCCTCTGTTGTGATGCTGCTATAGAACTCTCCTGTCCTCTGTTGTGATGCTGCTATAGAACTCTCCTCTGTTTTGATGCTGCTATAGAACTCTTCTCTGTTGTGATGCTGCTATAGAACTCTCCTCTGTTATGATGCTGCTATAGAACTCTCCTCTGTTGTGATGCTGCTATAGAACTCTCCTCTGTTGTGATGCTGCTATAGAACTCTCTTCTGTTTTGATGCTGCTATAGAACTCTCCTCTCCACTGTTATGATGCTGCTATAGAACTCTCCTCTGTTGTGATGCTGCTATAGAACTCTCCTCTGTTTTGATGCTGCTATAGGACTCTCCTCTGTTGTGATGCTGCTATAGAACTCTCCTATGTTTTGATGCTGCTATACAACTCTCCTCTGTTGTGATGCTGCTATAGAACTCTCCTCTGTTGTGATGCTGCTATAGAACTCTGTTTTGATGTTGCTATAGAACTCTCCTCTGTTGTGATGCTGCTATAGAACTCTCCTCTGTTGTGATGCTTGCTATAGGACTCTCCTCTGTTTTGATGCTGCTATAGAACTCTCCTCTGTTTTGATGCTGCTATAGAACTCTCCTCTGTTGTGATGCTGCTATAGAACTCTCCTCTGTTGTGATGCTGCTATAGAACTCTCCTCTGTTGTGATGCTGCTATAGAACTCTCCTCTGTTGTGATGCTGCTATAGAACTCTCCTCTGTTTTGATGCTGCTATAGAACTCTCCTCTGTTTTGATGCTGCTATAGAACTCTCCTCTGTTTTGATGCTGCTATAGAACCCTCCTCTGTTGTGATGCTGCTATAGAACTCTCCTCTGTTTTGATGCTGCTATAGAACTCTCCTCTGTTGTGATGCTGCTATAGAACTCTCCTCTGTTGTGATGCTGCTATAGAACTCTCCTCTGTTTTGATGCTGCTACAGAACTCTCCTCTGTTGTGATGCTTGCTATAGGACTCTCCTCTGTTTTGATGCTGCTATAGAACTCTCTTCTGTTTTGATGCTGCTATAGAACTCTCCTCTGTTGTGATGCTGCTATAGAACTCTCCTGTCCTCTGTTGTGATGCTGCTATAGAACTCTCCTCTGTTTTGATGCTGCTATAGAACTCTTCTCTGTTGTGATGCTGCTATAGAACTCTCCTCTGTTATGATGCTGCTATAGAACTCTCCTCTGTTGTGATGCTGCTATAGAACTCTCCTCTGTTGTGATGCTGCTATAGAACTCTCTTCTGTTTTGATGCTGCTATAGAACTCTCCTCTCCTCTGTTATGATGCTGCTATAGAACTCTCCTCTGTTGTGATGCTGCTATAGAACTCTCCTCTGTTTTGATGCTGCTATAGGACTCTCCTCTGTTGTGATGCTGCTATAGAACTCTCCTCTGTTTTGATGCTGCTATACAACTCTCCTCTGTTGTGATGCTGCTATTGATCTCTCCTCTGTTGTGATGCTGCTATAGAACTCTCCTCTGTTTTGATGCTGCTATAGAACTCTCCTCTGTTGTGATGCTGCTATAGAACTCTCCTCTGTTTTGATGCTGCTATAAAACTCTCCTCTGTTGTGATGCTGCTATTGATCTCTCCTCTGTTGTGATGCTGCTATAGAACTCTCCTCTGTTTTGATGCTGCTATAGAACTCTCCTCTTTTGTGATGCTGCTATAGAACTCTCCTCTGTTATGATGCTGCTATAGAACTCTCCTCTGTTGTGATGCTGCTATAGAACTCTCTTCTGTTTTGATGCTGCTATAGGACTCTCCTCTGTTGTGATGCTGCTATAGAAATCTCCTCTGTCTTGATGCTGCTATAGAACTCTCCTCTGTTGTGATGCTGCTATAGAACTCTCCTCTGTTGTGATGCTGCTATAGAACTCTCCTCTGTTGTGATGCTGCTATAGAACTCTCCTCTGTTGTGATGCTGCTATAGAACTCTCCTCTGTTGTGATGCTGCTATAGAATTCTCTTCTGTTTTGATGCTGCTATAGAACTCTCTTCTGTTTTGATGCTGCTATAGAACTCTCCTCTGTTGTGATGCTGCTATAGAACTCTCCCCTCCTCTGTTGTGATGCTGCTATAGAACTCTCCTCTGTTTTGATGCTGCTATAGAACTCTCATCTGTTGTGATGCTGCTATAGAACTCTCCTCTGTTGTGATGCTGCTATAGAACTCTGTTGTGATGCTGCTATAGAACTCTGTTTTGATGTTGCTATAGAACTCTCCTCTGTTTTGATGCTGCTATAGAACTCTCCTCTGTTGTGATGCTGCTATAGAACTCTCCTCTGTTATGATGCTGCTATAGAACTCTCCTCTGTTGTGATGCTGCTATAGAACTCTCTTCTGTTTTGATGCTGCTATAGGACTCTCCTCTGTTGTGATGCTGCTATAGAAATCTCCTCTGTCTTGATGCTGCTATAGAACTCTCCTCTGTTGTGATGCTGCTATAGAACTCTCCTCTGTTGTGATGCTGCTATAGAACTCTCCTCTGTTGTGATGCTGCTATAGAACTCTCCTCTGTTGTGATGCTGCTATAGAACTCTCCTCTGTTGTGATGCTGCTATAGAACTCTGTTTTGATGTTGCTATAGAACTCTCCTCTGTTGTGATGCTGCTATAGAACTCTGTTGTGATGCTGCTATAGAACTCTGTTTTGATGTTGCTATAGAACTCTCCTCTGTTTTGATGCTGCTATAGAACTCTCCTCTGTTGTGATGCTGCTATAGAACTCTCCTCTGTTATGATGCTGCTATAGAACTCTCCTCTGTTGTGATGCTGCTATAGAACTCTCTTCTGTTTTGATGCTGCTATAGGACTCTCCTCTGTTGTGATGCTGCTATAGAACTCTCCTCTGTTTTGATGCTGCTATAAAACTCTCCTCTGTTGTGATGCTGCTATTGATCTCTCCTCTGTTGTGATGCTGCTATAGAACTCTCCTCTGTTTTGATGCTGCTATAGAACTCTCCTCTGTTGTGATGCTGCTATAGAACTCTCCTCTGTTATGATGCTGCTATAGAACTCTCCTCTGTTGTGATGCTGCTATAGAACTCTCTTCTGTTTTGATGCTGCTATAGGACTCTCCTCTGTTGTGATGCTGCTATAGAAATCTCCTCTGTCTTGATGCTGCTATAGAACTCTCCTCTGTTGTGATGCTGCTATAGAACTCTCCTCTGTTGTGATGCTGCTATAGAACTCTCCTCTGTTGTGATGCTGCTATAGAACTCTCCTCTGTTGTGATGCTGCTATAGAACTCTCCTCTGTTGTGATGCTGCTATAGAATTCTCTTCTGTTTTGATGCTGCTATAGAACTCTCTTCTGTTTTGATGCTGCTATAGAACTCTCCTCTGTTGTGATGCTGCTATAGAACTCTCCCCTCCTCTGTTGTGATGCTGCTATAGAACTCTCCTCTGTTTTGATGCTGCTATAGAACTCTCATCTGTTGTGATGCTGCTATAGAACTCTCCTCTGTTGTGATGCTGCTATAGAACTCTGTTGTGATGCTGCTATAGAACTCTGTTTTGATGTTGCTATAGAACTCTCCTCTGTTTTGATACTGCTATAGAACTCTCCTCTGTTGTGATGCTGCTATAGAACTCTCCTCTGTTATGATGCTGCTATAGAACTCTCCTCTGTTGTGATGCTGCTATAGAACTCTCTTCTGTTTTGATGCTGCTATAGGACTCTCCTCTGTTGTGATGCTGCTATAGAAATCTCCTCTGTCTTGATGCTGCTATAGAACTCTCCTCTGTTGTGATGCTGCTATAGAACTCTCCTCTGTTGTGATGCTGCTATAGAACTCTCCTCTGTTGTGATGCTGCTATAGAACTCTCCTCTGTTGTGATGCTGCTATAGAACTCTCCTCTGTTGTGATGCTGCTATAGAACTCTGTTTTGATGTTGCTATAGAACTCTCCTCTGTTGTGATGCTGCTATAGAACTCTGTTGTGATGCTGCTATAGAACTCTGTTTTGATGTTGCTATAGAACTCTCCTCTGTTTTGATGCTGCTATAGAACTCTCCTCTGTTGTGATGCTGCTATAGAACTCTCCTCTATTATGATGCTGCTATAGAACTCTCCTCTGTTGTGATGCTGCTATAGAACTCTCTTCTGTTTTGATGCTGCTATAGGACTCTCCTCTGTTGTGATGCTGCTATAGAAATCTCCTCTGTCTTGATGCTGCTATAGAACTCTCCTCTGTTGTGATGCTGCTATAGAACTCTCCTCTGTTGTGATGCTGCTATAGAACTCTCCTCTGTTGTGATGCTGCTATAGAACTCTCCTGTCCTCTGTTGTGATGCTGCTATAGAACTCTCCTCTGTTTTGATGCTGCTATAGAACTCTTCTCTGTTGTGATGCTGCTATAGAACTCTCCTCTGTTATGATGCTGCTATAGAACTCTCCTCTGTTGTGATGCTGCTATAGAACTCTCCTCTGTTGTGATGCTGCTATAGAACTCTCTTCTGTTTTGATGCTGCTATAGAACTCTCCTCTCCTCTGTTATGATGCTGCTATAGAACTCTCCTCTGTTGTGATGCTGCTATAGAACTCTCCTCTGTTTTGATGCTGCTATAGGACTCTCCTCTGTTGTGATGCTGCTATAGAACTCTCCTATGTTTTGATGCTGCTATACAACTCTCCTCTGTTGTGATGCTGCTATAGAACTCTCCTCTGTTGTGATGCTGCTATAGAACTCTGTTTTGATGTTGCTATAGAACTCTCCTCTGTTGTGATGCTGCTATAGAACTCTCCTCTGTTGTGATGCTGCTATAGAACTCTGTTTTGATGCTGCTATAGAACTCTCCTCTGTTTTGATGCTGCTACAGAACTCTCCTCTGTTGTGATGCTTGCTATAGGACTCTCCTCTGTTTTGATGCTGCTATAGAACACTCTCCTCTGTTTTGATGCTGCTATAGAACTCTCCTCTGTTGTGATGCTGCTATAGAACTCTCCTCTGTTGTGATGCTGCTATAGAACTCTCCTCTGTTGTGATGCTGCTATAGAACTCTCTTCTGTTTTGATGCTGCTATAGAACTCTCTTCTGTTTTGATGCTGCTATAGAACTCTCCTCTGTTGTGATGCTGCTATAGAACTCTCCTCTCCTCTGTTGTGATGCTGCTATAGAACTCTCCTCTGTTTTGATGCTGCTATAGAACTCTTCTCTGTTGTGATGCTGCTATAGAACTCTCCTCTGTTATGATGCTGCTATAGAACTCTCCTCTGTTGTGATGCTGCTATAGAACTCTCCTCTGTTGTGATGCTGCTATAGAACTCTCTTCTGTTTTGATGCTGCTATAGAACTCTCCTCTCCTCTGTTATGATGCTGCTATAGAACTCTCCTCTGTTGTGATGCTGCTATAGAACTCTCCTCTGTTTTGATGCTGCTATAGGACTCTCCTCTGTTGTGATGCTGCTATAGAACTCTCCTCTGTTTTGATGCTGCTATACAACTCTCCTCTGTTGTGATGCTGCTATTGATCTCTCCTCTGTTGTGATGCTGCTATAGAACTCTCCTCTGTTGTGATGCTGCTATAGAACTTATGAGACTATGCTCTATCTTTTTCTTCATGAGGAGCTCTAAATGCAGCCCAATATGTCAAGCTGGTTTAGACATGGTGTATATGTCAAGCTGGATTATTCATGCATAGACAGCCATAATGTGTTCACTGAGGCTTCACGTTATCATTTTAACAACAGCATTAGCAATAAATCAATCAATAAACTTGAAGAGAGGGGGCGACAGGTAGCCTCGTGGTTTGAGCGTTGGGCCAGTAACCGAAATGGTTGCTGGATCGAATCTGTCGTTCTGCCCCTGAACAAGGCAGTTAACCCACTGGCTGTTGTTGTAAATACGAATTTGTTCTTAACTGACTTGCCTAATTAGATAATAAATAGATATCTTCTGAAATGTGAGATGCCATGTGCTCCTGTTGCGGCCCAGGACCTCTGTATGTAGTGACGTCATGCACTGAAACGTCGCTGTGGTTATGGCCTCAGTAAAATATGTGTTTTTAACTCAAGACATGTCCAAAATAAGACTATGGGTTTTAACAAGTACAAAAAAAAACAACATTATTTTGCAACTGCATTCTAGAACCTTTATTCAACAAGTCAGTTAAGAACAAATTCTTATTTTCAATGACGGCCTACCAGGGGAACAGTGGGTTAACTGGGTTGTTCAGGGGGCAGAACGACAGATTTTTACCTTGTCAGCTCGGGGATTTGATCCACCGACCTTTCGGTTACTAGTCCAACGCTCTAACCACTAGGCTACCTGCCTCTAACCACTAGGCTACCTGCTTCTCT
>NC_138302.1:102963771-103096271 GCF_965601325.2 Salmo salar
CAAATTTAGTCTTTCTGGCGCTAAGTCTAAGGGTCACGTTATGGACACTATAGACTCATTTTAATGTGACGTCTAGAGTTTGAGCTCGGTAGCCACTACAAATAGTTTTAAAAAGTAAATTGCTACCGACGCTGTTAAAAAAAAGACATCTGTACGTGGTTCTCCGTATTGGTTTCATATTGGCTTACAGGCTGACCACACCGCGAGCGTTGCAAAATAAATTTAGAAATCTATGTTATTCAATTATTGCACCCACACTGCTCGCGAGCGCCAATGAGCATCTGCATTGCCAAGGGCTAAAATAGAAGTCATTCCTATTTCTGACGCAGATCGCGCTGCAAGTCCTGCCTCTCCCATCTCCTCATTGGTTTATAGAAGCAGGTACCCACGTGCCATCTCCTCTTTGGGTATACCCATGTGGGTGACTGAAGACGACCGAGATCAGTGGCAGTAATGCACCTAATTTATGAAAGTTGCCAATCGCAATATAAAGTCCAGAGAAGAAAAGGCCTGGAAGGAAGAGAAATGACTAGAAACGATTCGGTTGACCGTTTTATGTGTGGATTAATTGTGGGAGTAGAGGACCTTGTGCATTTCAGGTAAAATAACATCTCAATGTTTATATTCCAGGACAAATTAGCTAGCAACAGCAAGCTAGCTAAATAGGACAAATTAGCTAGCAAGTGCAAGCTAACTAGCTAAATTGCCATAATTATTTCATGTTTTTTGACCTGTCCCCAAATTAATATAATTGGTTCAGAGTTTGTTTTGATATTTTAACCTACGTGTCGTGATCGCGTTTGGTGTGGGGGGACAAAATAAATGTATGCATGATGGCAGTTTGGGTTCCGTGTTAGACTTGATGGTAGGGAGAATTTAACACCGAGCTTCAACCAATGCCTGTATACGTGACTACCATCGCGTCTATAGAACACAATCACTGACTCCAATTATAATAATGGATATTTACACAGTCACTGATGCCAATTATAAACTAATGGATGTACAGTGCGTTCGGAAAGTATTCAGACCCCTTGACTTTTTCCACATTTTGTTACATTACAGCCTTATTTTAACGTTTATTAAATTGTTTTTCCTCATTAAGCTACACACAATACCCCGTAATGACAAAGCAAAATGTAAATGTATTAAAAACGTATATCTAATTTTCATAAGTATTTAGACCCTTTGCTATGAGACTCAAAATTGAGCTCAGGTGCATCCTGTTTCCATTTATAAAAAATAAAAAATATATATATTTCACCTTTATTTAATCAGGTTGGCCAGTTGAAAACAAGTTCTCATTTACAACTGTGACCTGGCCAAGATAATGCAAAGCAGTTCGACACAAACTACACAGAGTTACACATGGAATAAACAAAGCATACAGTCAATAATACAATAGAAAAGTCTATATACAGTGTGTGCAAATGAAGTAAGTTAAGGGAGGTAAGGCAATAAATAGGCCACAGTGGCAAAATAATGACAATTTAGCAATTAAACACTGGAGTGATAGATGTGCAGATTCATTGATCATCCTTGAAATGTTTCTACAACTTGATTGGAGTCCATCTGTGGTAAATTAAATTGATTGGACATGATTTAGAAAAGGCACACACCTGTCTATATAAAGATCCCACAGTTGACAGTGCATGTCAGAGCAAAAACCAAGTCATGAGGTCGAAGGAATTGTCTGTAGAGCTCCGAGACAGGATTGTGTCGAGGCACAGATCTGGTGAAGGGTGACCAAAACATTTCTGCAGTATTGAAGGTGCCCAAGAAGCCTCCATCATTATAACAGCCAAGGTAAATTCCAGCCAGTCCAGTAAGCCTGTCTGTCCCCGTAATGCTCAGGACTAGTGCCACAAGTAAACACCAAGGCGGCGAACTGTACAAGATCATTCGCCAGCAAGATTCCTCTCACCCCGGGAAGAAATCTTTATTGTCGCTAGTGACTTTTAACCAAACTTGTGTGAAACACATTTTCCCAAAAATATCACCGACTTGTATCCTTCCCCAACAAGAAGACCATCAACGACACATACAAAGCCATTCCCTGCCCCCACTACGGCCAATCAGATCACGTCTTTCTGTTCCTACTCCTCGCTTACAAGCAGCAACTCAAGAGGGAGCCACCACCAACAAAGACAACAGTGAGGTGCTGGACAATGCTGCGGGATTGTTTTAAGAATACTGATTGGAATATGTTCAAAGATTTGTATTTATTATGATTACCCTTTAGTTCCTGCCTAGGCAGCAGCTACTCTTACAGGGGTCCAGCAAACTTAAGACGGTTATACAATTTTAAAAACATTACAATACCTTCTCAACAGATGTCACAACATACTAAGTGTGCGCCCTCTGGTCACTCACCAACCACTCTACTACCACATATACACAACCGGTCAAAGGTTTTAGAACCCCTACTCATTCAAGGGTTATTCTTTATTTTTTACTATTTTCTACATTGTAGAATAATAATGAAGACATCAACACTATGAAATAACACATATGGAATCATGTAGTAGCCAACAAAAAGTGTTAAACAAATAAAAATATATTTTATATTTTTGATTCATCATAGTCGCCACTCTTTGCCTTGATGACAGCTTTGCACACTCTTGGCATTCTCTCAACCAGCTTCATGAGGTAGTCAAAAAAAAAAAAAAAAAAAAAAAAAACACAATTTGATATTTTAAGTCCACAACGATGCTTAAACCACATCAGGAGACCACTATTGAGGTTTGGGAAAAGTAAATGAAATGTGGATTTTTTGGTGCAGTTACCCTTTAATGCACCAAATAATCATGATATCATTCTGCCAGGTAGGCATAACTACATATTAGGTTAAGATTTAATTGAGAAGCTTTTTGGGGAAGCTTTTCCATCTCTACCAAAAGAATGTTATCATTATTGCTAACCACTACACCGCTAACTGCTATACCGCTAACTGCTACATCGCTAACTGCTACACCGCTAACTGCTACTACGCTAACTGCTACATCGCTAACTGCTACTACGCTAACTGCTACATCGCTAACTGCTACACCGCTAACTGCTACACAAAGTGTAGACATGAACCGCACCCACAGATGGGCAGTCCTGTGCCGTTTTCAAGAAGATGAAGGAAAATATGAATAACTGATGTGTTTTGTTCATGTCTTAAGTTAATCTTGGACAAAATAAGGACTTTTCTAATACATTCAAATACATTGAGTTGATTTCCTACTAAGTTCAATAAAAAAAAAATGTATATTGTTGTTACGGATCGCATTCTCCGCAACACTGATTTTCTGGGGCTCTAGACTTGGACAACGACTTAGAATAACTGACATGTTCTCAGTGATATCACAACTACTTGAAATAAATGACATGCTTTCATTTGTGAAGTATTTCCAAGTATCACTGAGAGATCCTAGTCAGTGCCTGCTGCTACAGCGAGGTCTGGTCTTTATCACTGAGAGATCCTAGTCGGTGCCTGCTGCTACAGCGAGGTCTGGTCTTTATTACTTAACAAACATGCTTTCATTAGTAAAGTATCTTTAAAAGTAACGTTGAATCTGTTCATTGTATGGCAGAAAACGATCATTCTAAAAATCTGAATGCATTGCACAGCTCTAAACTTTAATTTTTCCTCTCCATCTTTCAGAGGTGGATCTACGTCACACACACACAGACACACACACACACACACACACACACACACACACACACACACATAGTTACAGGCTTTGGATTTTCCATTTATATTTTGAGTTTGGACTTACGGTATAGCATGTATAGCTCGTTAGCACGTAGGGTGCACCAATTGGTGTCACCTCGTTAGTCAGTATGTGTTACACCTGTGCTGGCTTGTCCATCTCGTTAGTGGGAAGGTGTTTCACCTGTGCTGGCTTGTCCATCTCGTTAGTGGGAAGGTGTTTCACCTGTGCTGGCCCAGGTGCTATTTAAGAGTGGCTGGCCTAGTGTTCCAGTTGTCTTGATAGATGCAGTGGGTTAACACCTTTAGTTGTCTCTGCCTAATTGATTTCCAAAAAAACAATCCTTTATCTGATCTTCCCTGTTTTAATTTTGCTCCAATTCCTGGTTTGCTTCCTGTCTTTAAGTTTGGTGTTGCTTTTAATTTTGTTTGCCTGTCCTGGGGAAAATTTTGTGGAAGTTCATGGTGGATGTCTTTTAGGTCTTAGTTGTTGTTGCTAGTCGCTTTCTGAGGACACTCCCATGAGTGTCTTTCAGAACCCCTCCAAAAACCCCACCTGTTTAGTTTTGGTTGTCTGTGACTCTGTTAGTTTCCCCTTCTGTTTGAGTTGCTGGGGACATAACACACACACACGGTCTTGTATTACTAATGTTGTGGGGACACACAATTCATTCAAAATAATAACCCGAAAACCTAAGTCTGAAACTAACCCTAGCTCCTAACCTGAAGACAAACTCTAACCTAAACCCCCTAGAAATAGCATTTGACCTTGTGGGGACAAACAGAATGTACCCAGTTGGTAAAATGTTGGTTTGTTTACTATAGTGAGGTTTTGTGGTAGGGTTTACGTTTCTCGGTGTTCTAAGCCTTGGTCTCAGGAGGGAACAGAGTGAGCAGGCCAGAGCTGAACATAACATGATGTGTGTGGACAGAGAAATGGTGTGTCCTCTGAAAACATTTCTCCTGAATGAACCCAAGACAATATATGCTACTTCCTCAGTGAAGAGAGTATGGCTGCATCCCGACCTCTAATGATCCACCATTTTCCAGAAGTGTACACCTGCACACTCCCCATCATGAATGTAAAATCATTGGATTGGTGAAAGCATTGGCTAGAGAAAGTGTTCCACCATTGTTGAATCCACGTGAGAAAGCTTATCAATGCACACTTCGGAAGAATGGTGGAGAACCGGGATGCAAAGGAGGCTGGGGGCTGAGGGTACAAGAGAAGGGATTGGTGAGGGGCTGAGGGTAGTAGAGAAGGGGTTGGTGAGGGGCTGAGGGTACTAGAGAAGGGGTTGGTGAGGGGCTGAGGGTAGTAGAGAAGGGGTTGGTGAGGGGCTGAAGGGTTGGTGAGGTTAGTAGAGAAGGGGTTAGTGAGGGGCTGAGGGTACTAGAGAAGGGGTTGGTGAGGGGCTGAGGGTAGTAGAGAAGGGGTTGGTGAGGGGCTGAGGGTAGTAGAGAAGGGGTTGGTGAGGGGTTGGTGAGGGTAGTAGAGAAGGGGTTGGTGAGGGGCTGAGGGGTTGGTGAGGGTAGTAGAGAAGGGGGAAGAGGTTGAGGAGAGTAAGGATTTTAATTTTATTTAAACTTTATTTAACTTGGCAAGTCAATTAAAAACAATTTCTTATTTACAATGACGGCCTACCAAATGGCAAAAGGCGTCTTGGGGGGACCGGGGCTGGGATTAAAAATACATTTTTTTGAAATATATAAATATAGGACTAAACACACATCACGAGAAGAGAGTAAACACAACACTACATAAAGAGAGACCTAAGACAACAACATAGCAAGGCAGCAACACATGACAACACAGCATGGTAGCAACACAACATAACAACAACATGGTAGAAAACACAGCATGGTACAAACATTATTGGACACAGACAACAGCACAAAGGGCAAGAAGGTAGAGACAACAATACATCACACAAAGCAGCCACAACTCTCAGTAAAAGTGTCCATGATTGAGTCTTTGAGTGAAGAGATTGAGATAAAACTGCAAGGGGGAGGTGACAGGGACAGGGGGGACTTGTAGTGGGAACAGGGTTAGTGTGAAGATCCCAGCTGAGGTCATATCCGTGCCAGACTATTCAAACAGACCACGACCAGAGGAGAGAAAGGACAAGAGGAAAGGAGAGGAGGATGGGAGGAGATAGAAGGGAAGAGGAAGGAGAGGAAGGGAGAGGAGAGGATGGGAGGGGGAGAAAGGAAGGGAGGGGAGGAGGAGGGTAGAGGAAGGGAGTGGAGGTGGAGAAAGGAAGGGGAAGAGAGAGGAGGGGAGGAGGCTAGGAGAGGAGAGAGAGAGAATGGTAGAGGAGAGAAGGGGAGTGGAGGGGAGAAGGGGAGAGGAAGGGAGGGGAGGAGGCTAGGAGAGGAGAGAGATAATGGGAGAGGAGAGAAGTGGGTGGAGAGGAGAGCTAGAAGGAAGAGGAGAGAAGAGGAGGAGAGGAGGAGGAGGTGGGAGGAGAGGAGAAAGGGGGCAGTGTTTCAGACAAACTAGGGGTTTCCCCACTCTGTCAGCAGGGGCTCTGGGCTGTTTTACTGCCTGGCGTTCTCTCCCTCTCTCTCAGCCTGTCACCACCTCACACAGTCATACAGTTCCTACAGTACAGTCAGTGTTGTAGTGGAGAGTAAACACACATTTTATTTTTATTTTGTTTGAGCGTTTTCCCACCTATTTTCTTTACCACTACATGAACAACACTAACTAACGACCAACCAGGACGGGCTGTCTGTACTTTAGCTACAGTACATTCCCTGGGTCCTACCAATTACCCAAAACAAACCAGATACCCAGAACCACCCCAAACAGCTACCACCACAAACTAGCCTCAACATCTCCATACTACCCCAATCAATTCAAAACAACTCCACAGAGAGTATCTCTCTCCCTCTCTCTCCCTCCCTCCCTCCTCCCTCTCTCTCCCTCCTCCCTTTCTCTCCTTCCTTCCTTTCTCTCCCTCCCTCTCTCTCCCTCCTCCCTCTCTCTCCCTCCTCCCTTTATCTCCTTCCTCCCTTTCTCTCCCTCCTCCCTTTCTCTCCTTCCTTCCTTCCTTTCTCTCCCTCCCTCTCTCTCCGTCCTCCCTTTCTCTCCCTCCTCCCTTTCTCTCCCTCCTCCCTCCCTCTCTCTCTCTCAGCTCCATTTTGAGCAGATTCTCATAAATAACAGAAAAACCCAGTGAGTCTCTCCTGGGGGTGATGACCAAGACAGAGAGCAACAGCTGTGGTTTGTTGTTCCTCTGGATAGATAGAGACTCCACTCTCTCCATCTGTATTATTCCTTCCTTCCTTCCTTCCTTCCTTCCTTCCTTCCTTCCTTCCTTCCTTCCTTCCTTCCTTCCTTCCTTCCTTCCTTCCTTCCTTCCTTCCTTCCTTCCTTCTTCCTTCCTTCCTTCCTTCCTTCCTTCCTTCCTTCCTCCTTCCTTCCTTCCTTCCTTCCTTCCTTCCTTCCTTCCTTCCTTCCTTCCTTCCTTCCTTCTCTCTCTCTCTCTCTCTCTCTCTGTCTCACTCTCTCGCTCTTTTTTCTCTCTCTCTCTCTCTCTCTCTCTCTCTCTCTCTCTCTGTCTCTCTCTCTCTCTCTCTCTCTGTCTCACTCTCTCTCTCTTTTTCTCTCTCTTTCTCTCTCTGTCTCTGTCTCTCTCTCTATTTTTTCTCTCTCTGTTAACAGTGTCCCTCTAATTGCTCTTTCTTTATTCTCTTCCTTTCACGCTCTGTATGTGTGACACATTTCCTGCCCTACACAAGAGGTTATCAGGAAAATGATTCAGTCCCAGCCCTGTTAATTCCCTTCAACTCAACCTATAAAAGAGTAGCTTACCCAGAAAACAGGGGACGTCCTGAGGACATTTTGTGACGTTGCCATTAGGTCCCGTAAAGGTTTCGGCGCGTCGTTATCCCAAGGACGTTTTGAGAACATTCTGAGAATGTTGCATGATGCTCCCAAGGGAACGTTCTCTGGGGACCTTTGTTTAGTTCCCTGCACGTTCCCAGGACGTCACTGAGGACCATGTCAGGACCATTTTAGGACGTTCTCAGGATTTCATTGTATTATTACTGTTCTCTGGGGGACCTTTTTATAGTTCCCGATTTGTCCCGAGGATTTTTTTTAGGATGTTCTTGGGACGTTGTGTCATGGTCCTCCAGGAGGTTTTGTCTAGTTCCTGGTTGGTAGCCAACTGTGGCAGTGGCGCAAGAAAACGTTCATCGTTGCAAAAGTTAAAAAGAAAGATGGCGCCGAAGAACATGGCTGACCTTTTACTCCAATTGTGCTATTTTGTTATTTTTTTGGCGTTTTGTGTAACTTATTATATATATATTTTTTAAAATCTTTATTTAACCAGGTAGGTTAGTTGAGAACAAGTTCTCATTTACAACTGCGACCTGGCCAAGATAAAGCAAAGCAGTGTGACACAAACAACAACACAGAGTTACACATGGGATAAACAAACATACAGTCAATAACACAATAGAAAAATCTGTATACAGTGTGTGCAAACGAAGTAAGGAGGTAAGGCAATAAATAGGCCAATAGTGGTGAAGTAATTACAATTTTGCAATTTACACTGGAGTGATAGATGTGCAGATGAGGATGTGCAAGCACAAATACTGGTGTGCAAAAGAGCAGAAAAACAAAAACAAATATGTAGATGAGGTAGGTAGTTGGTTGGTTGGATGGGCTATTTACAGATGGGCTGTGTACAGCTGCAGCGATTGGTAAGCTGCTTTGACAGCTGACGCTTAAAGTTAGTGAGGGAGATAGAAGTCTCCAACTTCAGTGATTTTTGCAATTCGTTCCAGTCTTTGGCAGCAGAGAACTGGAAGGAAAGGTGGCCAAAGCAGGTGTTGGCTTTGGGGATGACCAGTGAAATATACCTGCTGGAACGCGTGCTACGGGTACGTACATATCCCAACCAGAAGCCATGGATTACAGGCAACATCCGCATCGAGCTAAAGGGTAGAGCTGCCGCTTTCAAGGAGCGGGACACTAATCCGGATGCTTATAAGAAATCCCATTATGCCCTCAGACGAACCATCAAACAGGCAAAGCATCAATACAGGACTAAGATTGAATCCTACTACACCTGCTCTGATGCTCGTCGGATGTGGCAGGGCTTGAAAACTATTATGGACTACAAAGGGAAACCAAGATGCGAGCTGCCCAGTGATGCGAGCCTACCAGACGAGCTAAATGCCTTTTATGCTCGCTTCGAGGCAAGCAACACTGAAGCATGCACGAGAGCACCAGCTGTTCTGGATGATAATGCTGATGTGAACAAAACCTTTAAACAAGTCAACATTCACAAGGCTGCAGGGCCAGGCAGATTAGCAGGACATGTAATGCGAGCATGCGCTGACCAACTGGCAGTGTCTTCATTGACATTTTCAACCTCTCCCTGTCCGAGGTTGTAATACCAACATGTTTTAAGCAGACCACCATAATCCCTGTGCCCAAGAACACAAAGGTAACCAGCCTAAATGACTACCGCCCCGTAGCACTCACGTCTGGAGCCATGAAGTGCTTTGAAAGGCTGGTCATGGCTCACATCAACACCATAATCCCAGAAACTCTAGACCCACTCCAATTTGCATATCGCCCAAACAGATCCACAGATGATGCAATCTCTATTGCACTCCACACTGCCCTTCCCACCTGGACAAAAGGAAAACCTATGTGAGAATGCTGTTCATTGACGACAGCTCAGCGTTCAACACCATAGTACCCTCAAAGCTCATCACTAAGCTAAGGACCCTGGGAGTAAACACCTCCCTCTGCAACTGGATCCTGGACTTCCTGACGGGCCACCCCCAGGTGGTAAGGGTAGGGAACAACACATCCGCCACGCTGATCCTCAACACAGGGGCCCCTCAGGGGTGCATACTCAGTCCCCTCCTGTACTCCCTGTTCACTCATGACTGCACGGCCAGGTGAGACTCCAACCCCATCATTAAGTTTGCAGACAACACAACAGTGGTAGGCCTGATCACCGACAACAACGAGACAGCATATAGGGAGGTCAGAAACCTGGCCGTGTGGTACCAGGATAACAACCTCTCCCTCAACGTGATCAAGACAAAGGAGATGATTGTGGACTACGTGAAAAAGAAGACTGAGCACGCCCCCATTCTCATCGACGGGGCTGTAGAGGAGCAGGTTGAGAGCCTCAAGTTCCTTGGTGCACACATCACAGACAAACTAACATGGTCCAAGCGTGAAGAGGGCACGTCAAAACCTATTCCCCCTAAGAAGACTGAAAAGATTAGGCACGGGTCCTCAGATCCTCAAAAGGTTCTACTGCTGCACCATCGAGAGCATCCTGACTGGTTGCATCACCACCTGGTATGGCAACTGCTCGGCCTCCGACTGCAAGTCACTACAGAGGGTAGTGCATACAGCCCAGGACATCACTGGGGCCAAGCTTCCTGCCATCCAGGACCTCTATACCAGGCGGTGTCAGAGGAAGGCCCTAAAAAGGTGTCTTTAGACTCCAACCACCCCAGTCATAGACTGTTCTCTCTGCTACCGCACGTCAAGGGTTACCGGAGCTCCAAGTCTAGGTCCAAGAGGCTTCTAAACAGCTTCTACCCCCCAAGCCATAAGACTCCTGAACATCTAATAGAAGGGCCACCCAGACTATTTGCATTGCCCCCCCCCCCCCCCCTTGTACCCCCTGTATATAGCCTCCACATTGACTCTGTACCGGTACCCACCTGCATATAGTCTCCACATTGACTCTGTACTGGTACCCCCTGTATATAGCCTCCACATTGACTCTGTACCAGTACCCTCCTGTATATAGCCTCCACATTGACTCTGTACCGGTACCCCCTGTATATAGCCTCCACATTGACTCCGTACCGGTACCCCCTGTATATAGCCTCCACACTGACTCTGTACCGGTACCCCCTGTATATAGCCTCCACATTGACTCTGTACCGGTACCCCCCTGTATATAGCCTCCACATTGACTCTGTACCGGTACCCCCTGTATATAGCCTCCACATTGACTCTGTACCGGTACCCCCTGTATATAGCCTCCACATTGACTCTGTACCGGTACCCCCTGTATATAGTCTCCAAATTGACTCTATACCGGTACCCCCTGTATATAGCCTCCACAGTGACTCTGTACCGGTACCCCCCTGTATATAGCCTCCACATTGACTCTGTACTGGTACCCCCCTGTATATAGCCTCCACATTGACTCTGTACCAGTACCCCCCTGTATATAGCCTCCACATTGACTCTGTACTGGTACCCCCGTGTATATAGCCTCCACATTGACTCTGTACCGGTACCCCCTGTATATAGCCTCCACATTGACTCTGTACCGGTACCCCCTGTATATAGCCTCCACATTGACTCTGTACCGGTACCCTCTGTATATAGCCTCGACATTGACTCTGTACCGGTACCCCCTGTATATAGCCTCCACATTGACTCTGTACCGCTACCCCCTGTATATAGCCTCCACATTGACTTTGTACCGGTACCCCCTGTATATAGCCTCCACATTGACTCTGTACCGGTACCGCCCTGTATATAGCCTCCACATTGACTCTGTACCGGTACCCCCCTGTATATAGCCTCCCACATTGACTCTGAACGGGTACCCCCCTGTATATAGTCTCCACATTGACTCTGTACTGGTACCCCCCTGTATATAGCCTCCACATTGACTCTGTACCAGTACCCCCCTGTATATAGCCTCCACATTGACTCTGTACCGGTACCCCCTGTATATAGCCTCCACATTGACTCTGTACAGGTACCCCCTGTATATAGCCTCCACATTGACTCTGTACCGTAACACCCTGTATATAGCCTCCACATTGACTCTGTACTGGTACCCCCTGTATATAGCCTCCACACTCACTCTGTACCGGTACCCTCTGTATATAGCCTCCACATTGACTCTGTACCAGTACCCCCCTGTATATAGCCTCCACATTGACTCTGTACCGGTACCCCTGTATATAGCCTCCACATTGACTCTGTACCGGTACCCCCTGTACATAGCCACCACATTGACTCTGTACCGGTACCCCCTGTATATAGCCTCCACATTGACTCTGTACCGGTACCCCCTGTATAAAGCCTCCCACATTGACTCTGTACCAGTACCCCCTGCATATAGTCTCTATATTGACTCTGTACTGGTACCCCCCTCTATATAGCCTCCACATTGACTCTGTACCAGTACCCCCCTGTATATAGCCTCCACATTGACTCTGTACCGGTACCCCCTGTATATAGCCTCGACATTGACTCTGTACCGGTACCCCTTGTATATAGCCTCCACATTGACTCTGTACCGGTACCCCCTGTATATAGCCTCCACATTGACTCTGTACCGTTAACCCCTGTATATAGCCTCCACATTGACTCTGTACCGGTACCCCCCTGTATATAGCCTCCACATTGACTCTGTACCGGTACCCCCTGTACTGTATATAGTGTCCACATTGACTCAGTACCGGTACCCCCTGTATATAGTCTCCACATTGACTCAGTACCGGTACCCCCTGTATATAGCCTCCACATTGACTCTGTACCGGTACCCCCTGTATATAGCCTCCACATTGACTCTGTACCGGTACCCCCTGTATATAGCCTCCACATTGACTCTGTACCGTAACACCCTGTATATAGTCTCCACATTGACTCTGTACCGGGACCCCCTGTATATAGCCTCCACATTGACTCTGTACCGGTACCGCCCTGTATATATTCTCCACATTGACTCTGTACCGGTACCCCCTGTATATAGCCTCCACATTGACTCTGTACCGTAACACCCTGTATATAGTCTCCACATTGACTCTGTACCGGGACCCCCTGTATATAGCCTCCACATTGACTCTGTACCGGTACCGCCCTGTATACATTCTCCACATTGACTCTGTACCGGTACCCCCCTGTATATAGCCTCCACATTGACTCTGTACTGGTTCTCTGCTATAGTATACAGTACTATACTCTGCTATAGTACACAGTACTATACTCTGCTATAGTAGTCAATACTATACTCTGCTATAGTATACAGTACTATACTCTGCTATAGTACACAGTACTATACTCCGCTATAGTATACAGTACTATACTCTTATATAGTATACAGTACTACACTCTGCTATAGTATACAGTACTATACTCTGCTATAGTATACAGTACTATACTCTGCTATAGTATACAGTACTATACTCTGCTATAGTATACAGTACTATACTCTGCTATAGTAAACAGTACTATACTCTGCTATAGTATACAGTACTATACTCTGCTATAGTAGACAGTACTATACTCTGCTATAGTACACAGTACTATACTCTGCTATAGTATACAGTACTATACTCTGCTGTAGTAGTCAGTACTACACTCTGCTATAGTAGTCAGTACTACACTCTGCTATAGTAGTCAGTGCTACACTCTGCTATAGTATACAGTACTATACTCTTCTATAGTAGACAGTACTACACTCTGCCATACTCCAGGTGCTAACCAAATGGAAATAATAGCTCCCTGCTTCAAAGGGTGTGTCTGTGTGTGTGTGTGTGTGTGTGTGTGTGTGTGTGTGTGTGTGTGTGTGTGTGTGTGTGTGTGTGTGTGTGTGTGTGTGTGTGTGTGTGTGTGTGTGTGTGTCTAGGCTGGGGCATGATTGTGACTCTGACGTCAGTTGGATTGAAGTCACACTATAATCACTCACACACACACCACACACACACACACACACACACACACACACACACACACACACACACACACACACACACACACACACACACACACACACACACACACACACACACACACACACACACACACACACACACACAGCCCCAGAGCTCTTCACAGGACTGGGTTGTGGCTCGCTGGGGGAAAAACATTCATTATCAAATCAAATAGATTGTCTGCAAATCACTTCAAACCCAGAGAGTCATGCTTTTGAGAAGTGTGTTTGTGTGTGTGTGTGTGTGTGTGTGTGTGTGTGTGTGTGTGTGTGTGTGTGTGTGTGTGTGTGTGTGTGTGTGTGTGTGTGTGTGTGTGTGTGTGTGTGTGTGTGTGTGTGTGTGTGTGTGTGTGTGTGTGTGTGTGTGGAACATCAAGAGTGTGTGAGAAGCTAATCTTTCACATGTACAGGGTTGCAGGTGTGATTGCAGGTTACAGTGAAATCTTAGGCACCGAGCGCCAACATGCAGGATTAAAGTGAAACGTGTTGGATCAGGGAGCAGTGTGTCTAGTTCAGAGGAATGATTCTCTCCATAACGACGTCTTCTGATCCTCAGCAACATTCATCTTTCAAAGACGTCTTTGATGTGATGTATTTTTGCACCTTGAGAAGACACAGACAGGATAATCCAGGCTTAACCAATCACATCAAAAGACAGGGACAGGGATCAAACTAATTGTTTTTGCACAAAATGATTGATTTAATTTATTGTGAGTAAAACATTAGTTTGAGCTGTTGTATAACAAGACATAGAACAACTATTAGCAACTATTAGGAGGATAGTAAATTCTCTGAATACTTCCGGGTTAATAAATACAGTGGCTCAGTTCTAGGACCTTTTACACTTTAACATCTCATTTGAAACTTGATCTGAGTTGAAAGTTGATCTCATATATATATATATATATATATAAATGGGACAGCTGGGCGTTCGTGCGGTCTAGTCCGTTTCTGTGGTAATGTGGACTTTTAACAACTTGATGACAGTACTGGCTGGTTTTCTGATCCTCCTACCTTGTTTTAAGGTATCTGTGACCAACAGATGCATATCTGTATTCCCAGTCATGTGAAATCCATAGATTAGGGCCTTATGAATTGACTGATTACCTTATATGAACTATAACTCAGTAAAATCATTGAAATTGTTGCATGTCGTGTTTATGTTTTTGTTCAGTATATATATATATATATATATATATATATATATATATACATATATATATATATATTGTTTTGATATTTGAACGGTTATTACCGAGACAGCAGTCATTTGGCTGGCCAATTACTGTCATCCAAAATCTCATGTCCGGGGTTTTTGAATTCTAATCAGAAGAGTTTTTGGAAATAGCCTACTGAGCTGGAGTGTTAATTCAGAGCCAGCCTGGCACCTATCTCTGGGCAGAGAGGACCTATCTCTGGGCAGATGGCATCTATCTCTGGGCAGAGAGGACCTATCTCTGGGCAGAGAGGACCTATCTCTGGGCAGACAGAACCTATCTCGGGGCAGATGGCATCTATCTCTGGGCAGATGGCACCTATCTCTGGGCAGAGAGAACCTATCTCTGGGCAGAGAGGACCTATCTCTGGGCAGAGAGGACCTATCTCTGGGCAGAGAGAACATATCTCTGGGCAGAGAGGACCTATCTCTGGGCAGAGAGGACCTATCTCTGGGCAGAGAGGACCTATCTCTGGGCAGAGAGAACCTATTTCTGGGCAGATGGCACCTATCTCTGGGCAGAGAGGACCTATCTCTGGGCAGATAACATCTATCTCTGGGCAGATGGCACCTATCTCTGTGCAGAGAGAACCTGATGGCAAACACACACTGCTTATTAAATCAGATAACATGAGTAAGATCGTGCTGTGTTTTTCCATCCCAAAAGTGTATAAAACTATTATTTACACTGTTTGGTCTTAGGCAGCCCGATAAAACTCTTAGGCAGCCCTATAAAACTCTTAGGCAGCCCAATAAAACTCTTAGGCAGCCCGATAAAACTCTTAGGCGGCCCGATAAAACTCTTAGGCGGCCCGATAAAACTCTTAGACGGCCCGATAAACCTCTTAGGCAGCCCGATAAAACTCTTAGACGGCCCGATAAAACTCTTAGACGGCCCGATAAAACTCTTAGACGGCCCGATAAAACTCTTAGGCGGCCCGATAAAACTCTTAGGCAGCCCGATAAAACTTAGGCGGCCCGATAAAACTCTTAGACGGCCCGATAAACCTCTTAGGCAGCCCGATAAAACTCTTAGACGGTCCGATAAAACTCTTAGACGGCCCGATAAAACTCTTAGACGGCCCGATAAAACTCTTAGGCGGCCCGATAAAACTCTTAGACGGCCCGATAAACCTCTTAGGCAGCCCGATAAAACTCTTAGACGGCCCGATAAAACTCTTAGACGGCCCGATAAAACTCTTAGACGGCCCGATAAAACTCTTAGGCGGCCCGATAAAACTCTTAGGCAGCCCGATAAAACTTAGGCGGCCCGATAAAACTCTTAGACGGCCCGATAAAACTCTTAGGCGGCCCGATAAAACTCTTAGACGGCCCGATAAAACTTAGGCGGCCCGATAAAACTCTTAGGCGGCCCGATAAAACTCTTAGACGGCCCGATAAAACTCTTAGGCGGCCCGATAAAACTCTTAGACGGCCCGATAAAACTCTTAGGCGGCCCGATAAAACTCTTAGGCAGCCCGATAAAACTCTTAGACGGCCCGATAAAACTCTTAGACGGCCCGATAAAACTCTTAGGCGGCCCGATAAAACTCTTAGACGGCCCGATAAAACTCTTAGGCAGCCCGATAAAACTCTTAGACGGCCCGATAAAACTCTTAGGCGTCCCGATAAAACTCTTAGACGGCCCGATAAAACTCTTAGACGGCCCGATAAAACTCTTAGACGGCCCGATAAAACTCTTAGACGGCCCGTTAAAACTCTTAGACGGCCCGATAAAACTCTTAGACGGCCCGATAAAACTCTTAGGCGTCCCGATAAAACTCTTAGACGGCCCGATAAAACTCTTAGACGGCCCGATAAAACTCTTAGACGGCCCGTTAAAACTCTTAGACGGCCCGATAAAACTCTTAGGCGGCCCGATAAAACTCTTAGGCGGCCCGATAAACCTCTTAGGCGGCCCGATAAACCTCTTAGGCGGCCCGATAAAACTCTTAGACGGCCCGATAAAACTCTTAGGCGGCCCGATAAAACTCTTAGACGGCCCGATAAAACTCTTAGGCGGCCCGATAAAACTCTTAGGCGGCCCGATAAACCTCTTAGGCGGCCCGTTAAAACTCTTAGACGGCCCTATAAAACTCTTAGGCGGCCCGATAAAACTCTTAGGCGGCCCGATAAACCTCTTAGGCGGCCCGATAAAACTCTTAGGCGGCCCGATAAAACTCTTAGGCGGCCCGATAAAACTCTTAGACGGCCCGATAAAACTCTTAGGCGGCCCGTTAAAACTCTTAGGCGGCCCGTTAAAACTCTTAGGCGTCCCGATAAAACTCTTAGGCGTCCCGATAAAACTCTTAGACGGCCCTATAAAACTCTTAGGCGGCCCGATAAAACTCTTAGACAGCCCGATAAAACTCTTAGGCGGCCCGATAAAACTCTTAGACGGCCCGATAAAACTCTTAGACGGCCCGATAAAACTCTTAGACGGCCCGATAAAACTCTTAGACGGCCCGTTAAAACTCTTAGACGGCCCGATAAAACTCTTAGACGGCCCGATAAAACTCTTAGGCGTCCCGATAAAACTCTTAGACGGCCCGATAAAACTCTTAGACGGCCCGATAAAACTCTTAGACGGCCCGTTAAAACTCTTAGACGGCCCGATAAAACTCTTAGGCGGCCCGATAAAACTCTTAGGCGGCCCGATAAACCTCTTAGGCGGCCCGATAAACCTCTTAGGCGGCCCGATAAAACTCTTAGACGGCCCGATAAAACTCTTAGGCGGCCCGATAAAACTCTTAGACGGCCCGATAAAACTCTTAGGCGGCCCGATAAAACTCTTAGGCGGCCCGATAAACCTCTTAGGCGGCCCGTTAAAACTCTTAGACGGCCCTATAAAACTCTTAGGCGGCCCGATAAAACTCTTAGGCGGCCCGATAAACCTCTTAGGCGGCCCGATAAAACTCTTAGGCGGCCCGATAAAACTCTTAGGCGGCCCGATAAAACTCTTAGACGGCCCGATAAAACTCTTAGGCGGCCCGTTAAAACTCTTAGGCGGCCCGTTAAAACTCTTAGGCGTCCCGATAAAACTCTTAGGCGTCCCGATAAAACTCTTAGACGGCCCTATAAAACTCTTAGGCGGCCCGATAAAACTCTTAGACAGCCCGATAAAACTCTTAGGCGGCCCGATAAAACTCTTAGACGGCCCGATAAAACTCTTAGGCGGCCCGATAAAACTCTTAGGCGTCCCGATCTAGGATTTAAATGGCAGAAAAATCCCTGATTCTACCAAAGATCCTCAGAGAAAGAGGAGTCAGACGCCCAAAGTCTCCCCCATCTTTGTGTGAACAAACACTCTGAAGGATAAGATGGAAGTGAATAGCAGCTGTTTTATTTCTTGGTTGTTGATCTTAACTTTTTTTTTTGTGTGCATAACATCTCTGCCATCATTTCCTATGACTGAAAACAGACTTCTGGACATCAAGAAAGAGATCACTAACCTCGATTTTGGATTAAACATTTCTACTTCAGCCAGTCGGATTCTCTGGACGTTCTGCGTTACTGCAGTCGGATTACCAGAACGTGTACTGCGAGCTGACCAGATGGCAAAGGGTCTTCACTGACATTTTCAACCTCTCCCTGACAGAGTCTGTAATACCTACATGTTTCAAGCAGACCACCCATAGTCCCTGTGCCCAAGAACACCAAGGTAACCTGCCTAAATGACTATCGCCCTGTAGAACTCACATCTGTAGCCAGGAAATGCTTAAAAGGCAGACTCACAGATATCTCTATTGCTGCCCTCACCCTCTTGGACGAAAGGAGTACATACACTACATCGCCAAAAGTATGTGGACTACTGCTCGTCCAACATCTCATTCCAAAATCATGGGCATTAAACTGGAGTTGGTCTGCTGTAACAGAGTCCAATCTTCTGGGAAGGCTTTCCACTAGATGTTGGAACATTGCTGCTGGGATTTGCTTCCATTCAGCCACAAGAGCATTTGTTAGGTCGGGCACTGATGTTGGGCGATTAGGGCTGGCTCGCATCCCAAAAGGTGTTCGATGGTGATGAGGTCATGGCTCTGTGCAGGCCAGTCAAGTTCTTCCGCACCAATCTCGATAAACCATTTCTTTATGGACCTCTCTTTGTGCACGGGGGCATTGTCATGCTGAAAGAGGAAAGGGCCTTCCCCAAACTGTTGCCACAAAGTTGGAAGCACAGAATCATCATTAGAATGTCATTGTATGTTGTAGCGTTCAGATTTCCCTTCACTGGAACTAAGGGGCCTAACCTGAACCATGAATAACAGCCCCAGACCATTATTCCTCCTCCACCAAACTTTACAGTTGTCACTATGCATTGGGGCAGGTAGTGTTCTCCTGGCATCCTCCAAACCCAAATTCGTCCGTCAGACTGCCAGATGGTGAAGCGTGATTCATCACTCCAGAGAACGTGTTTCCACTGAGTCCACAGTCCAATGGCGGGGAGCTTTACACCAATCCTGCTCGTCCATGGAAACCCATGTGATGAAGCCCCCAGACAAACAGTTATTGTGCTGACGTTGCTTCCAGAGGCAGTTTGAAACTCGGTAGTGGAGTGTTGCAACGAGTACTCGGTGGTCCCATTCTGTGAGCTTGTGTGGCCTACCACTTAACGGCTGAGCCCTTGTTGCTCCTAGACGTTTCCACTTCACAATAACAACACTTACAGTTGACCAGGGGTCAGCTGTTCATAGACTAAAGCTTAGCATTCAATACTATAGTCACCTTCAAGCTCAGGACCCTGGGACTGATCACCTTCCCCCTCTGCAAGTGGATCCTGGACTTCCTGACCGGCCACCCCCAAGCGGCGAGGGTAGGCAACAACACATCCACCCTCAAGAGAATGAAAATATTTGTCACGGGCCTTCAGATCCTCACAAAGTTCTACACCTGCACCATCGAGAGCATCCTGACTGGCTACGTTACCGCCTGGTACGGCAACTACAAGTCACCCGACTCCAGCCACCCTAGCCATAGACTGTTCTCTGTGCTAGCGCACGGCAAGCGGTACCGATGCACCAAGTCTGGAACCAACAGGACCCTGAACAGCTTCTAGCTACTATTATTGTTGTCTATCAACAATGGCAATCTATCTGGGTCTGACTACTTGGATAGAAAATGACTGAGGATGATAGTGGACTATGTTGCCATTTCTATTTCAGCCTACAGGAAAGTGGGTGCTTCCAGACCTGGAGGGAAGCAAAAGTCATTCCGCTACCCAATAATAGCAAAACAACCTTTACAGGCTCAAACAGCCGACCAATAAGCCTGATACCAACCCTTAGTAAACTTTTGGAGAAAAAAAATCGTGTTTGACCAGATATTTTACTATTAACAAATACACAACATACTTTCAGCTTAAAGAAATGCAGTTAGTTTCAGAATGGCTGTCAGGTTCCGTGTGGCTCAGTTGGTAGAGCATGCTGTTTGCAACGCCAGGGTTGTGGGTTCGATTCCCACGGGGGACCAGTACGGAGAAAAACATGTATCAAATGTATGCATTCACTACCTTAAGTCGCTCTGGATAAGAGCATCTGCTAAATGACTAAAATGTAAATGTAAGGAAATAATCTGGTCCTAAACATGTTCAAAAGCATTGTATTTGGGACAAATCATTCACTGAAACCTAAATATTGTAAATGAATAATTAGGAAATTGAGCAACTGTCATGGTACATTTTTTTTGATACAACAGAAGGTAAGATGGGGAGACGTCTGTCCATAATAAAGCGCTGCTCTAACTTCTTAACAACACTATCAACAAGGCAGGTCCTACAGGCCCTAGTTTCTACCTTCTTAACAACACTATCAACAAGGCAGGTCCTACAGGCCCTAGTTTCTACCTTCTTAACAACACTATCAACAAGGCAGGTCCTACAGACCCTAGTTTCTACCTTCTTAACAACACTATCAACAAGGCAGGTCCTACAGGCCCTAGTTTTGTTGCACCTGGTCTACTGTCCAATCATATGGTCAAGTGCCACAAAGATGGACTTAGGGATATTGCAATTGGTTAGATCAAAGCAGCACGGCTGGCCCTTGGATGTACACAGGGAGGTAATATTAACAATATATGCATGTCAATCTCTCTTGGCTCAGCGTGGTGGAGAGATTGACTGCATCACTGCTTGTATTTATGAGAGGTATTGCCTTGCTGAATGCACCGAGCTGTCTGTTTAAACTACTGGCACACAGCTCAAACACCCCAAGCATACCCCACAAGACATGCCACCAGAGGTCTCTTCACAGTCCCCAAGTCCAGAACAGACTATGGGAGGTGCACAGTACTACATAGAGCCATGACTACATTCCACATCATGTAACTGATGCAAGCAGTAAAATTAGATTGAAAAACAGATAAAAATACACCTTAAGGAACAGCGGGGACTGTAAAGCCTCACAAACATATATATACACACACACACACACACACACACACACACACACACACACACACACACACACACACACACACACACACACACACACACACACACACACACACACACACACACACACACACACACACACACAACACACACATTCACACAAACACACACACACACACACACACAAACACACACACATACTCCCTGTATATAACCATGTTACTAAATAACTAAATAACTGTTCTATTCTGCATTGAACTCATCTCTCTGCATCTCTCTGCATGTAGATATATTCATACTAATAATGTATATTTGTGCATCCACTGTATATCAGCCGTATAACCCAATGTATATCAACCTTATAATCCACTGTATATCAACCTTATAATCCACTGTATATCAACTTTATAATCTCCTGTATATCAACTTTATAATCCACTGTATATCAACGTTATAATCCACTGTATATCAACCTTATAATCCACTGTATATCAACCTTATAATCCACTGTATATCAGCCGTGTAATCCACTGTATATCAACTGTATAATCCACTGTATATCATCCTTTTAATCAACTGTATATCAACCTTATTTTCCACTGTATATCAGCCATATAATCCACTGTATATCAGCCATATAATCCACTGTATATCAGCCGTATAATTCACTGTATATCAACTTTATAATCTACTGTATATCAGCCGTATAATCCATAGTATATCAACTTTATAATCCACTGTATTTCAGCCGTATAATCCACTGTATATCAACTTTATAATCCACTGTATATCAGCCATATGATCCACTGTATATCAACTTTATAATCCACTGTATATCAACTTTATAATCTTCTGTATATCAACTTTATAATCCACTGTATATCAACTTTATAATCCACTGTATATCAAACGTATAATCCACTGAATATCAACTCGAAACCCACTGTATATCAACTTTATAATCCACTGGATATCAACTTTATAATCCACTGTATATCAACCGTATAATCCACTGTATATCAACTCTATACCCACTGTATAGTTGTATATCTACTGATTCTCTTGTAGCTCTGTGTTCATCCCACCGACAGTAGTTGTATGTAATGTAGGTGAACTTTATTTAAACTCTGTTGTCTGTGTTCTGTCTGTAAATGTTGTCTATCACTAGCAGCACCATATCACCAGGTAACATTCTGAGGATGTTGTCTATCACTAGCAGCACCATATCACCAGGTAACAATCTGAGGATGTTGTCTATCTTCACCATATCACCAGGTAACATTCTGAGGATGTTGTCTAGCAGCACCATATCACCAGGTAACATTCTGAGTGTGTTGTCTAGCAGCACCATATCACCAGGTAACATTCTGAGGATGTTGTCTAGCAGCACCATATCACCAGGTAACATTCTGAGTGTGTTGTGTATCACTAACAGCACCATATCACCAGGTAACATTCTGAGTGTGTTGTCTAGCAGCACCATATCACCAGGTAACATTCTGAGGATGTTGTCTATCAGCACCATATCACCAGGTAACATTCTGAGGATGTTGTCTGTCACTAGCAGCACCATATCACCAGGTAAGAATTTGAGGATGTTGTCTATCAGCACCATATCACCAGGTAACATTCTGAGTATGTTGTCTAGCAGCACCATATCACCAGGTAACATTCTGAGTATGTTGTCTAGCAGCACCATATCACCAGGTAACATTCTGAGTATGTTGTCTATCACTAACAGCACCATATCACCAGGTAACATCTGAGGATGTTGTCTAACAGCACCATATCACCAGGTAACATTCTGAGTGTGTTGTCTATCACTAGCAGCACCATATCACCAGGTAACATTCTGAGTGTGTTGTCTAACAGCACCATATCACCAGGTAACATTCTGAGTGTGTTGTCTATCACTAGCAGCACCATATCACCAGGTAACATTCTGAGGATGTTGTCTATCACTAGCAGCACCATATCACCAGGTAACATTCTGAGTATGTTGTCTAGCAGCACCATATCACCAGGTAACATTCTGAGTGATGTTGTCTAGCAGCACCATATCACCAGGTAACATTCTGAGGATGTTGTCTATCACTAGCAGCACCATATCACCAGGTAACATTCTGAGGATGTTGTCTATCACTAGCAGCACCATATCACCAGGTAACATTCTGGGTGTGTTGTCTAGCAGCACCATATCACCAGGTAACATTCTGAGTGTGTTGTCTATCACTAGCAGCACCATATCACCAGGTAACTTTCTGAGTGTGTTGTCTATCACTAGCAGCACCATATCACCAGGTAACTTTCTGAGTATGTTGTCTATCACTAACAGCACCATATCACCAGGTAACTTCCTGAGTGTGTTGTCTATCACTAGCAGCACCATATCACCAGGTAACTTTCTGAGTATGTTGTCTATCACTAACAGCACCATATCACCAGGTAACATTCTGAGTATGTTGTCTAGCAGCACCATATCACCAGGAAACATTCTGAGTATGTTGTCTAGCAGCACCATATCACCAGGTAACATTCTGAGGATGTTGTCTAACAGCACCATATCACCAGGTAACATTCTGAGTGTGTTGTCTATCACTAGCAGCACCATATCATCAAGTAACATTCTGAGTATGTTGTATAGCAGCACCATATCACCAGGTAACATTCGGAGTATGTTGTCTATCACTAGCAGCACCATATCACCAGGTAACATTCTGAGGATGTTGTCTAGCAGCACCATATCACCCGGTAACATTCTGAGGATGTTGTCTATCACTAGCAGCACCATATCACCAGGTAACAATCTGAGGATGTTGTCTATCTTCACCATATCACCAGGTAACATTCTGAGGATGTTGTCTAGCAGCACCATATCACCAGGTAACATTCTGAGTGTGTTGTCTAGCAGCACCATATCACCAGGTAACATTCTGAGGATGTTGTCTAGCAGCACCATATCACCAGGTAACATTCTGAGTGTGTTGTGTATCACTAACAGCACCATATCACCAGGTAACATTCTGAGTGTGTTGTCTAGCAGCACCATATCACCAGGTAACAATCTGAGGATGTTGTCTATCAGCACCATATCACCAGGTAACATTCTGAGGATGTTGTCTATCACTAGCAGCACCATATCACCAGGTAAGTATTTGAGGATGTTGTCTATCAGCACCATATCACCAGGTAACATTCTGAGTATGTTGTCTAGCAGCACCATATCACCAGGTAACATTCTGAGGATGTTGTCTAGCAGCACCATATCACCAGGTAACATTCTGAGTGTGTTGTCTATCACTAACAGCACCATATCACCAGGTAACATCTGAGGATGTTGTCTAACAGCACCATATCACCAGGTAACATTCTGAGTGTGTTGTCTATCACTAGCAGCACCATATCACCAGGTAACATTCTGAGTGTGTTGTCTAACAGCACCATATCACCAGGTAACATTCTGAGTGTGTTGTCTATCACTAGCAGCACCATATCACCAGGTAACAATCTGAGTATGTTGTCTATCACTAGCAGCACCATATCACCAGCTAACAATCTGAGTATGTTGTCTAGCAGCACCATATCACCAGGTAACAATCTGAGGATGTTGTCTAGCAGCACCATATCACCAGGTAACATTCTGAGGATGTTGTCTATCACTAACAGCACCATATCACCAGGTAACATTCTGAGTATGTTGTCTATCACTAGCAGCACCATATCACCAGGTAACATTCTGGGTGTGTTGTCTAGCAGCACCATATCACTAGGTAACATTCTGAGTATGTTGTCTATCACTAACAGCACCATATCACCAGGTAACATTCTGGGTGTGTTGTCTAGCAGCACCATATCACCAGGTAACATTCTGAGTATGTTGTCTATCACTAGCAGCACCATATCACCAGGTAACATTCTGAGTATGTTGTCTAGCAGCACCATATCACCAGGTAACATTCTGAGGATGTTGTCTAGCAGCACCATATCACCAGGTAACATTCTGAGGATGCTGTCTATCACTAACAGCACCATATCACCAGGTAACATTCTGAGTGTGTTGTCTAGCAGCACCATATCACCAGGTAACATTCTGAGTATGTTGTCTAGCAGCACCATATCACCAGGTAACATTCTGAGTGTGTTGTCTAACAGCACCATATCACCAGGTAACATTCTGAGGATGTTGTCTATCACTAACAGCACCATATCACCAGGTAACATTCTGAGTGTGTTGTCTAACAGCACCATATCACCAGGTAACATTCTGAGTATGTTGTCTAGCAGCACCATATCACCAGGTAACATTCTGAGGATGTTGTCTATCACTAACAGCACCATATCAGCAGGTAACATTCTGAGTATGTTGTCTAGCAGCACCATATCACCAGGAAACATTCTGAGTATGTTGTCTAGCAGCACCATATCACCAGGTAACATTCTGAGGATGTTGTCTAACAGCACCATATCACCAGGTAACATTCTGAGTGTGTTGTCTATCACTAGCAGCACCATATCATCAAGTAACATTCTGAGTATGTTGTATAGCAGCACCATATCACCAGGTAACATTCTGAGTATGTTGTCTATCACTAGCAGCACCATATCACCAGGTAACATTCTGAGGATGTTGTCTAGCAGCACCATATCACCCGGTAACATTCTGAGGATGTTGTCTATCACTAGCAGCACCATATCACCAGGTAACAATCTGAGGATGTTGTCTATCTTCACCATATCACCAGGTAACATTCTGAGGATGTTGTCTAGCAGCACCATATCACCAGGTAACATTCTGAGTGTGTTGTCTAGCAGCACCATATCACCAGGTAACATTCTGAGGATGTTGTCTAGCAGCACCATATCACCAGGTAACATTCTGAGTGTGTTGTCTATCACTAACAGCACCATATCACCAGGTAACATTCTGAGTGTGTTGTCTAGCAGCACCATATCACCAGGTAACAATCTGAGGATGTTGTCTATCAGCACCATATCACCAGGTAACATTCTGAGGATGTTGTCTATCACTAGCAGCACCATATCACCAGGTAAGAATTTGAGGATGTTGTCTATCAGCACCATATCACCAGGTAACATTCTGAGTATGTTGTCTAGCAGCACCATATCACCAGGTAACATTCTGAGGATGTTGTCTAGCAGCACCATATCACCAGGTAACAATCTGAGTGTGTTGTCTATCACTAACAGCACCATATCACCAGGTAACATCTGAGGATGTTGTCTAACAGCACCATATCACCAGGTAACATTCTGAGTGTGTTGTCTATCACTAGCAGCACCATATCACCAGGTAACAATCTGAGTATGTTGTCTATCACTAGCAGCACCATATCACCAGGTAACATTCTGAGTGTGTTGTCTAACAGCACCATATCACCAGGTAACATTCTGAGTGTGTTGTCTATCACTAGCAGCACCATATCACCAGGTAACAATCTGAGTATGTTGTCTATCACTAGCAGCACCATATCACCAGGTAACAATCTGAGTATGTTGTCTAGCAGCACCATATCACCAGGTAACAATCTGAGGATGTTGTCTAGCAGCACCATATCACCAGGTAACATTCTGAGGATGTTGTCTATCACTAACAGCACCATATCACCAGGTAACATTCTGAGTATGTTGTCTATCACTAGCAGCACCATATCACCAGGTAACATTCTGGGTGTGTTGTCTAGCAGCACCATATCACTAGGTAACATTCTGAGTATGTTGTCTATCACTAACAGCACCATATCACCAGGTAACATTCTGGGTGTGTTGTCTAGCAGCACCATATCACCAGGTAACATTCTGAGTATGTTGTCTATCACTAGCAGCACCATATCACCAGGTAACATTCTGAGTATGTTGTCTAGCAGCACCATATCACCAGGTAACATTCTGAGGATGTTGTCTAGCAGCACCATATCACCAGGTAACATTCTGAGGATGCTGTCTATCACTAACAGCACCATATCACCAGGTAACATTCTGAGTGTGTTGTCTAGCAGCACCATATCACCAGGTAACATTCTGAGTATGTTGTCTAGCAGCACCATATCACCAGGTAACATTCTGAGTGTGTTGTCTAACAGCACCATATCACCAGGTAACATTCTGAGGATGTTGTCTATCACTAACAGCACCATATCACCAGGTAACATTCTGAGTGTGTTGTCTAACAGCACCATATCACCAGGTAACATTCTGAGGATGTTGTCAATCACTAACAGCACCATATCACCAGGTAACATTCTGAGTATGTTGTCTAGCAGCACCATATCACCAAGTAACATTCTGAGTATGTTGTCTATCACTAACAGCACCATTTCACCAGGTAAAATTCTGAGGATGTTGTCTAGCAGCACCATATCACCAGGTAACATTCTGAGTATGTTGTCTATCAGCACCATATCACCAGGTAACATTCTGAGGATGTTGTCTACAGCACCATATCACCAGGTAACATTCTGAGTGTGTTGTCTATCACTAGCAGCACCATATCACCAGGTAACAATCTGAGGATGTTGTCTATCACTAACAGCACCATATCACCAGGTAACATTCTGAGTATGTTGTCTAGCAGCACCATATCACCAAGTAACATTCTGAGTATGTTGTCTATCACTAACAGCACCATATCACCAGGTAAAATTCTGAGTATGTTGTCTAGCAGCACCATATCACCAGGTAACATTCTGAGTATGTTGTCTATCAGCACCATATCACCAGGTAACATTCTGAGGATGTTGTCTACAGCACCATATCACCAGGTAACATTCTGAGTGTGTTGTCTATCACTAGCAGCACCATATCACCAGGTAACATTCTGAGGATGTTGTCTAGCAGCACCATATCACCAAGTAACATTCTGAGGATGTTGTCTACAGCACCATATCACCAGGTAACATTCTGAGTGTGTTGTCTATCACTAGCAGCACCATATCACCAGGTAACATTCTGAGGATGTTGTCTAGCAGCACCATATCACCAGGTAACATTCTGAGTGTGTTGTCTAGCAGCACCATATCACCAGGTAACATTCTGAGTGTGTTGTCTAGCAGCACCATATCACCAGGTAACATTCTGAGGATGTTGTCTATCACTAACAGCACCATATCACCAGGTAACATTCTGAGTGTGTTGTCTAGCAGCACCATATCACCAGGTAACATTCTGAGTGTGTTGTCTAGCAGCACCATATCACCAGGTAACATTCTGAGTATGTTGTCTATCACTAGTATGTGCAAATGTTCTTGGTGAATACAGCTGATTCTGATTCTGAATGACAAGAGGACAGAATACAGAAATACCCATCCCTACAGAAATACCCATCCCATTGGAATGACAAGAGGACGGAATACAGGAATACCCACTTCCAGTCATCTCCCCCTCCCTGTAACTTGATCCTCTGTCTATACAGTCCCTCTCTCCGTCTATCTCAGGAAGGAAGGAAGCCTGAGACAGTAATGTAATCTGGCGCCAGGGGCAGGGCTCGGCCAGGGAGGATCAGTACTAACAGTAGACTAGATCAGAGGACACGTGTTAACAGACACCAGAGCCGGACTGATCTACTAAACAGGCCTGTGGCGGAATTTAGAAAACCATGTTGGAAGAGACTAAAATATATGGATCAGATTAATAGCCCTTCTGACTCTCTAGTGTTAGAGGTTCCTGTGGGCCGGTAGGATTATCTGCTAGCCTGACCCACATGGGATGTTTAAAGCGCTTTTCAGAATACATACAGAATACTTAAATATACCATCGCAGTAGTTACGAACCATGATATGTTAGCCATGTTAGAAGAGACTAAGTAATACGGCTGTCACTTTCCCATAGTCCTATTGATTCTCTATACCTGGGACGTAGTCCTTTAAACCTGGGACGTAGCCCTCTATACCTGGGACGTAGTCCTTTATACCTGGGACGTAGTCCTTTAAACCTGGGACGTAGTCCTATATACCTGGGACGTAGTCCTATATACCTGGGATGTAGTCCTATATACCTGGGATGTAGTCCTATATACCTGGGACGTAGTCCTCTATACCTAAGTTGTTATGTCACTTATACCTGGGATGTAGTCCTATATACCTGGGATGTAGTCCTATATACCTGGGATGTAGTCCTATATACCTGGGACGTAGTCCTCTATACCTGGGACATAGTCCTATATACCTGGGACGTAGTCCTTTATACCTGGGACGTAGTCCTGTATACCTGGGATGTAGTCCTGTATACCTGGGACGTAGTCCTATATACCTGGGACGTAGTCCGAAAACACCTGGGACGTAGTCCTATATACCTGGGACGTAGTCCTATATACCTGGGACGTAGTCCTATATACCTGGGATGTAGTCCTATATACCTGGGACGTAGTCCTATATACATGGGATGTAGTCCTATATACCTGGGACGTAGTCCTATATACCTGGGATGTAGTCCTATATACCTGGGATGTAGTCCTATATACCTGGGATGTAGTCCTATATACCTGGGACTTGGTCTTCTATACCTGGGACGTAGTCCTCTATACCTGGGACGTAGTCCTCTATACCTGGGACGTAGTCCTATATACCTGGGACATAGTCCTATATACCTGGGACGTAGCCCTCTATACCTGGGACGTAGTCCTTTATACCTGGGACGTAGTCCTTTATACCTGGGACGTAGTCCTCTATACCTGGGACGTAGTCCTCTATACCTGGGATGTAGTCCTATATACCTGGGACGTAGTCCTATATACCTGGGACGTAGTCCTTTATACCTGGGACGTAGTCCTCTATACCTGGGACGTAGTCCTATATACCTGGGACGTAGTCCTATATACCTGGGACGTAGTCCTATATACATGGGATGTAGTCCTATATACCTGGGACGTAGTCCTATATACCTGGGATGTAGTCCTATATACCTGGGATGTAGTCCTATATACCTGGGACTTGGTCTTCTATACCTGGGACGTAGTCCTCTATACCTGGGACGTAGTCCTCTATACCTGGGACGTAGTCCTATATACCTGGGACATAGTCCTATATACCTGGGACGTAGCCCTCTATACCTGGGACGTAGTCCTTTATACCTGGGACGTAGTCCTTTATACCTGGGACGTAGTCCTCTATACCTGGGACGTAGTCCTCTATACCTGGGATGTAGTCCTATATACCTGGGACGTAGTCCTATATACCTGGGACGTAGTCCTCTATACCTGGGACGTAGTCCTATATACCTGGGACGTAGTCCTATATACCTGGGACGTAGTCCTTTATACCTGGGACGTAGTCCTATATACCTGGGACGTAGTCCTATATACCTGGGACGTAGTCCTTTATACCTGGGACGTAGTCCTCTATACCTGGGACGTAGTCCTCTATACCTGGGACGTAGTCCTATATACCTGGGACGTAGTCCTTTATACCTGGGACGTAGTCCTCTATACCTGGGACGTAGTCCTATATACCTGGGATGTAGTCCTATATACCTGGGATGTAGTCCTATATACCTAGGATGTAGTCCTATATACCTGGGACGCAGTCCTCTATACCTGGGATGTAGTCCTATATACCTGGGATATAGTCCTATATACCTGGGATGTAGTCCTATATACCTGGGACGTAGTCCTATATACCTGGGACGTAGTCCTATATACCTGGGATGTAGTCCTCTATACCTGGGACGTAGTCCTCTATACCTAAGTTGTTATGTCACTTATACCTGGGATGTAGTCCTATATACCTGGGATGTAGTCCTATATACCTGGGACGTAGTCCTCTATACCTGCGACGTAGTCCTATATACCTGGGATGTAGTCCTCTATACCTGGGACGTAGTCCTCTATACCTAAGTTGTTATGTCACTTATACCTGGGATGTAGTCCTATATACCTGGGACGTAGTCCTATATACCTGGGACGTAGTCCTATATACCTGGGACGTAGTCCTCTATACCTAAGTTGTTATGTCACTTATACCTGGGATGTAGTCCTATATACCTGGGATGTAGTCCTATATACCTGGGATGTAGTCCTATATACCTGGGACGTAGTCCTATATACCTGGGATGTAGTCCTCTATACCTGGGACGTAGTCCTCTATACCTAAGTTGTTATGTCACTTATACCTGGGATGTAGTCCTATATACCTGGGATGTAGTCCTATATACCTGGGACGTAGTCCTATATACCTGGGACGTAGTCCTATATACCTGGGACGTAGTCCTATATACCTGGGATGTAGTCCTCTATACCTGGGACGTAGTCCTCTATACCTAAGTTGTTATGTCACTTATACCTGGGATGTAGTCCTATATACCTGGGATGTAATCCTATATACCTGGGACGTAGTCCTATATACCTGGGATGTAGTCCTCTATACCTGGGACGTAGTCCTCTATACCTAAGTTGTTATGTCACTTTCCTGAGCATGTCTGTGACAACCAGGGAAAAAAACTCCATAGTGTTTTTTGCGTGGTAGACTAGGGCTCATATCATCAAACTTCTCATCAGGTCTTGCTTGGCTGATAGCCAGCCTAATGTTGGTTATCGTACCTCCGAAATGTGCAGTGAACTCATCATCATTTAGATGTGGAGGAAAGTTCACATAGGTTTGAGGGGGGTTAGGATTTATCAGGCCATCCAACGGTGGAGAAGAGCTCTCTCTTATTATTCTGATTAATAGTGAGTTAGTAAAATGAGCCCATCAGGCATTTCTAATGGCCTTGTTATATATGCCATGGTGCTCTCTCAGAATATCATAATGGAAATGCAACTTTGACATTCTACACTTCCGCTCCGCCTTTCAGCAGTTTCTCTTTAGTTGATTCGTTTCCTCACTCATCCAAGGGAATCTCCATTTTGGATGTGTCCTTTTAGAATTTTACAGGAGCGTTTGGCAGCAATGGTTGCCTGTAATTTACTATTAAAGTTATCAACTAAATCATCAAAAGAAGAAGGCAGAATAGGTGGTGGAGTATTGTTCATACACTCAGAGGTAAGATAGTGTTTCTTAATAATACGTTCAGTATTACCCTGTGCCATGGGCAACAAGGTAGTATAAAAACAGTTGAGTAGTGGAATCAGGTGTGAACAGCTGAGTAGTGGAATCAGGTGTGAACAGCTGAGTAGTGGAATCAGGTGTGAACAGCTGAGTAGTGAAATCAGGTGTGAACAGCTGAGTAGTGGAATCAGGTGTGAACAGCTGAGTAGTGGAATCAGGTGTGAACAGTTGAGTAGTGGAATCAGGTGTGAACAGCTGAGTAGTGAAATCAGGTTGAACAGCTGAGTAGTGGAATCAGGTGTGAACAGCTGAGTAGTGGAATCAGGTGTGAACAGCTGAGTAGTGGAATCAGGTGTGAACAGCTGAGTAGTGGAATCAGGTGTGAACAGCTGAGTAGTGGAATCAGGTGTGAACAGCTGAGTAGTGGAATCAGGTGTGAACAGCTGAGTAGTGGAATCAGGTGTGAACAGCTGAGTAGTGGAATCAGGTGTGAACAGCTGAGTAGTGGAATCAGGTTAAGAGGTTTTAATAAATGGATAACTAGTCACTTTAATAATGCCACTTTAATAATGTTTACATATCTTACATACTCATACATATCTAACCATTTGTCACCAATAAAACTTTATTTGATTTGACAAGTCTCTGAATATCCTTGAGTTTCCCAGCCAGAGCCCGGACTTGAAGCCGATTGAACATCTCTGGAGAGACCTGAAAACAGCTGTGCAGCGATGCTCCCCATCCAACCTGACAGAGCTTGACAGGCTCTGCAAAGAAGAATGGGAGAATCTCCCTAAATACAGGTGTGCCAAGCTTGTAGCGTCATACCCAAGAAGACTTGAATCTGCAATCGCTGCCAAAGATTATTCAACAAAGTACTGACTAAAGGGTCTGAATACTTTTTTTTTTTTAAAGCCAAAAATTCAAAAAAACGTGTTTTTGCTTTGTCATTATGGGGTTGAGTCATTATTGTGTATAGATTGATTAGAAGAAAAAAAACAATTTAATCAATATTAGAATACGGCTGTAACGTAACAAAATGTAGAAAAAGTCTAGGGGTCTGAATACTTTCCGAATGCACTATACAAATATATATTCTCTCTCTCTCTCTCTCTCTCTCTCTCTCTCTCTCTCTCTCTCTCTCTCTCTCTCTCCTCTCTCTCTCTCTCTCTCTCTCTCTCTCTCTCTCTCTCTCTCTCTCTCTCTCTCTCTCTCATGGTAAACCTTTCTTTGCCAAAGCAAGTGAAATAAACAACAAACAAAAATGAGAAGAAACAACAAAACAACAGAACAAAAACACTGGTTTTCAGAAATATAGAAAATTCAAATGTTTTGTTATCAATATTGTAACTGTGCAAATAGTTGAAGAAAAACAGATATATATGGGTTATATTCACAATGTTATTTGTGCTCCACTAGTTGCCCTTTTCTCATGGGTCACAAATCTTTCTGCTGTGATTGCACACTGCGGTATTTCACCAAACAAATTTGAAACTTGATAAAAAAAAATATTATTTTATTTTACCTTTATTTAACCAGGTAGGCCAGTTGAGAACAAGTTCTCATTTACAACTGTGACCTGGCCAAGATAAAGCAAAGCAGTGCGACACAAACAACAACACAGAGTTACACATGGAATAAACAAACTTACAGTCAATAACGCAATAGAAAAGTCTATATACAGTGTGTGCAAATGGCGTAAGGAGGTAAGGCAATAAATAGGCCAATAGTAGTGATGTAATTACAATTTAGAAAATTAACACTGGAGTGATAGATGTGCAGATGATGATGTGCAAGTAGAAATACTAGTGTGCAAATGAGCAAAAAAGTTAATAAAAACAATATGGGGATGAGATAGGTAGATTGGATGGGCTATTTACAGATGGGCTGTGTACAGCTGCAGCGATCGGTAAGCTGCTCAGATAGCTGATGCTTAAAGTTAGTGAGGGAGATATAAGTCTCCAACTTCAGCAATTTTTGCAATT
Organism: Salmo salar; assembly: GCF_965601325.2. Lineage (NCBI taxonomy): Eukaryota > Metazoa > Chordata > Actinopteri > Salmoniformes > Salmonidae > Salmo > Salmo salar. The sequence continues at coordinate 102,997,786 of NC_138302.1, forward strand.
CGTTCAAGTCATTGGCAGCAGAGAACTGGAAGGAAAGGCGGCCAAAGGAGGTGTTGGCTTTGGGGATGACCAGTGAGATATACCTGCTGGAGCGCGTGCTACGGGTGGGTGTTGTTATGGTGACCAGTGAGCTGAGAAAAGGTGGAGCTTTACCTAGCAAAGACTTATAGATGACGTGGAGCCAGTGGGTTTGACGACGAATATGTAGCGACGGCCAGCCGACGAGAGCATACAGGTCGCAGTGCTGGGTGCTATATGGGGCTTTAGTGACAAAACAGATGGAACTGTGATAGACTGCATCCAATTTGTTAAGTAGAGTGTTGGAGGCTATTTTGTAAATGACATCGCCGAAATCAAGGATCGGTAGGATGGTCAGTTTAACCTCTATGGGCTAGGTGGGACGCAAGCGTCCCACCCGTGGTGCACTCCATCAACAGCAGGTGCATTTCAAGAGCGGCAAATTTGAATCCAAATAAATGTCAAAATTCAAATTTTTCAAACATACAACTATTTTACACCCTTTGAAAGATAAACATCTCCTTAATCTAACCACGTTTTACGATTTCAAAAAGGTTTTACGGCGAAAGCATAAATTTAGAGTATGTTAGGACAGTACATTTACAAGAGTTGTGTGTAATGTTTTGTCAATTCAAAGACAGGGTCACCAAAACCATAAAACCAGCTAAAATGATGCACTAACCTTTTACAATCTCCATCAGATGACACTCCTAGGACATTATGTTAGACAATGCATGCATTTTTAGTTCTATCAAGTTCATATTTATATCCAAAAACAGCGTTTTACTATGGCATTGATGTTGAGGAAATCGTTTCCCTCCAATAACCGGCAGTCAAGTCAGCACCACAAATTAAATAATAAAAATTAGAAAACATTGGTAAAATATTATATTGTCATTTAAAGAATTATAGATTTACATCTCTTGAACGCAATCAACTTGCCAGATTTAAAAATAACCTTACTGGGAAATCACACTTTGCAATAATCTGAGCACTGCGCCCAGAAAAATACGCGTTGCGATACAGACTAGACGTCATGTTGGGGAGATCTAAAATCGAAAATACTATGTAAATAATCCATTACCTTTGATTCTCTTCATCAGATGTCACTTCCAGGTATCACAGGTCCATAACGAATGTAGTTTTGTTCAAAAAAGCTCATCATTTATGTCCAAAAATCTCCGTCTTGTTAGCACATGATCTAAGCCAGCCGGACTTCTCGTCATGAACGAGGGGAAAAAATATATTTACGTTCGTTCAAACATGTCAAACGTTGTATAGCATAAATCATTAGGGCCTTTTTTAACCAGAACATGAATAATATTCAAGGTGGACGAATGCATTCTCTTTTATAACGTATTGGAACGAGGGTACCCAACATGAACTCGCGCGCCAGGTGTCTAATGGGCCATCATCGTTCCATGGCTCTTGTTCGGTCAGATCTCCCTCCAGAAGACTCAAAACACTTTGTAAAGGCTGGTGACATCTAGTGGAAGCAATAGGAAGTGCCAAAATATTCCTCAGCCCCTGTGTTTTTCAATGGCATAGGTTTAAAGGTAATACAACACATCAGGTATTCACTTCCTGTCAGAAAATGTCTCAGGGTTTTGCCTGCCAAATGAGTTCTGTTATACTCACAGACACCATTCAAACAGTTTTAGAAACTTTAGAGTGTTTTCTATCCATATATAATAAGTATATGCATATTCTAGTTACTGGGTAGGATTAGTAACCAGATTAAATCGGGTACATTTTTTTATCCAGCCGTGCAAATACTTCCCCCTAGCCCTAACAGGTTAATGAGTGTATGTTTGGCAGCATGAGTGAAGGAGGCTTTGTTGCGAAATAGGAAGCCGATTCTAGATTTAATTTTGGATTGGAGATGCTTAATGTGAGTCTGGAAGGAGACTTTACACTCTAACCAGACACCCAGGTATTTGTAGTTGTCCACGTATTCTAGTTTTACTTGCGTCACATATCCTAAGTCAGAACCGTCCAGAGTAGTGATGTTAGGCGGGCAGGTGCAGGCAGTGATCGGTTGAAAAGCATACATTTAGTTTTACTAGCGTTTAAGAGCAGTTGGAGGCCACGGAAGGAGTGTTGTATGGCATTGAGGCTCGTTTGGAGGATTGTTAACACAGTGTCCAAAGAAGGGCCAGATGTATACAGAATGGTTTTGTCTGCGTAGAGGTGGATCAGGGAATCACCCGCAGCAAGAGCGACATCGTTGATATATACAGAGAAAAGAGTCAGCCCGAGAATTGAACCCTGTGGTACCCCCATAGAGACTGCCAGAGGTCCAGACAACATGCCCTCCGATTTGACACACTGAACTCTGTCTGTGAAGTAGTTGGTGAACCAGGTGAGGCAGTCATTTGAGAAACCAAGGCTGTTGAGTCTGCCGATAAGAATACGGTGATTGACAGAGTCGATAGCCTTGGCCAGGTCGATGAAGACGGCTGCACAGTACTGTCTTTTATCGATGGCGGTTATGATATCGTTTAGGACCTTGAGCGTTGCTGAGGTGCACCCGTGATCAGCTCAGAAACCGGATTGCACAGCGGAGAAGGTACGGTGGGATTCGAAATGGTCAGTGATCTGTTTGTTAACTTGGCTTTCGAAGACCTTAGAAAGGCAGGGCAGGATGGATATAGGTCTGTAACAGTTTGGGTCTAGAGTGTCACCCCCTTTGAAGAGGGGGATGACCGCGGCAGCTTTCCAATCTTTAGGGATCTCGGACGATACGAAAGAGATGTTGAACAGACTGGTAATAGGGGTTGCAACAATGGCGGCGGATAATTTTAGAAAGAGAGGGTCCAGATTGTCTAGCCCAGCTGATTTATTTGGTCCAGGTTTTGCAGCACTTTCAGAACATCATCTATCTGGATTTGGGTAAAGGAGAAGCTGGGGAGGCTTGGGCAAGTAGCTGTGGGGGGTGCGGAGCTGTTGGTCGTGGATGGGGTAGCCAGGAAGAAAGCATGGCCAGCCGTAGAGAAATGCTTGTTGAAATTCTCGATTATCATGGATTTATCTGTGTTGACCGTGTTACCTAGCCTCAGTGCAGTGGGCAGCTGGGAGGAGGTGCTCTTATTCTCCATGGACTTTACAGTGTCCCAAAACCTTTTGAAGTTAGCGCTACAGGAAATTTCTGTTTGAAAAATCTAGCTTTGCTAACTGACTGAGTATATTGGTTCCTGACTTCCCTGAACAGTTGCATATCGCGGGGACTATTCGATGCTAGTGCAGTCCGCCACAGGATGTTTTTGTGTTGGTCGAGGGCAGTCGATGTTTGGTTTGTTTTTTAATTATTTGTGGATCTCTGTAATCTGAGGGAAATATGTGTCTCTAATATGGTCATATATTTGGCAGGAGGTTAGAAAGCGCAGCTCAGTTTCCACCTCATTTGGTGGGCAGTGTGCACATGTCTTCTCTTGAGAGCCAGGTCTGCCTACGGCGGCCTCTCTCAATAGCAAGGCTATGCTCACTGAGTCTGAACATTGTCAAAGCTTTCCTGAAGTTTGGGTCAGTCACAGTGGTCAAGGATTCTGCCACTGTGTGCTCCCTGTTTAGGGCTAAATAGCATTCTAGTTTGCTCAGTTTCTTTTGTTAATTCTTAGCAAATTGTCAAGTAATGATCTTTTTGCTTTCTCATGATTTGGTTGGGTCTAATTGTGTTGCTGTCCTGGGGCTCTGTGGGGTCTGTTTGTGTACAGGTTAATTTCTCTGTGGGTGGTGGCTTTGTCATGGAACCTTGCTTCTCTCTCTCTCTCTCTCTCTCTCTCTCTCTCTCTCTCTCTCTCTCTCTCTCTCTCTCTCTCTCTCTCTCTCTCTCTCTCTCTCTCTCTCTCTACTTTCTTTGTAGTTGTGAAGAGGTCATAAACCCTCTCAGATCTCTTCCACTTTCATGTGAATAAAGGAATTAAGAAAGGCCTGATGAATGAAATCTTGACCCCTTTTAAGTTTCCGCAAAAAAGGTTTGAAACGTCTCCTTAGAGGAGGATGTTCTGTTAATACAGCCCACCCATGTCTCCTTAAGGACACAGAGGAGGATGTTCATTTAGTTGTATTACTGAACATTCAAAACATCAAATAATACAGTAGATACATCCCCTCTGCCTCTCTCTCTCTCTCTCTCACTCCATCCCTCTCGTCTGCCTCTCTCTCTCTCTCTCTCTCTCTCTCTCACCCTGTCCCTCTCTTCTGCCTCTCTCCCTCTCTCTCCCCGTCCTTCTCCTCTGCCTCACTCTCTCTCTCGCCCTGTCCCTCTCCTCTCTCTCTCTCTCTCTCTCTCTCCCCGTCCCTCTCCTCTGCCACTCTCTCTCTCTCTCCGTCCCTCTCCTCTGCCTCACTCTCTCTCGCCCTGTCCCTCTCCTCTTCCTCTCTCACTCCTTTTCTCTCTTCTCCTTCTCTCCCTCCCTTCAGTATAATTGTATATCAGCCCTGTTACACCAGTCAGCTGTGTAAGGCCAGGTCACCATAGAAACAAAACAAGTCAGTGCTCACAGAAAAGAGCTTGTAAATTTAAGTGCTGGCTTCTCTCTCTCTTTCGTTCTCTCCCGCTCATTAGCTTTCTTTCTTTCTCTCTCTCTGCTTATCTCTCTCTGCTTCTCTCTCTCTCTGCTTCTCTCTGTAAATTCAGTACAATTATAATGGCCAGCATGTTGATTGGACATGTTGCTGACTGCTGCCGTCTTAATCAGATCATTAGATCATTATTTAGAGATTCAGATCATCTTCTTGTTTTTATGAATCTCTACCGGAGTAACCTGAATAAAGGTTCAAATGAAATGAAAACAGTTGCTATACAGTCTGAAAAGCTAAATGAGCGTCTTAACTCTCTCTAAGCAGTTAGTGGCATCAAAGAATAGCAATGCTGGGAAAGTTTTGATCTTTGAGAGTCAGTGAAAACAGTTTTATCTCAGTGAAAACAGTTTTATCTCAGTGAAAACAGTTTTATCTCAGTGAAAACAGTTTTATCTCAGTGAAAACAGTTTTATCTCAGTGAAAACAGTTTTATCTCAGTGAAAACAGTTTTATCTCAGTGAAAACAGTTTTATCTCAGTGAAAACAGTTTTATCTCAGTGAAAACAGTTTTATCTCAGTGAGTATAAGAAGCGGTGGGCGGAACCACATCTGACTGGAGACAGCTTTATTCAAACCAGATGATACACGCACACACACACACACACACACACACACACACACACACACACACACACACACACACACACACACACACACACACACACACACACACACACACACACACACACACACACACACACACACACACACACACACACACACACACGGCTGTCTAGGAGATTCAGGTCTGAAGAAGATCAGGGGGGAAAAAAATCATGTAAACTCTCATTCGCTCCTGTCTCTGGGATGCTGAGGGAGACCAGTTAATCAAACGTCCTGACGCTCTTGCTGTTGTGTAGTAAATCCTTCCACTCAGCGGGGGCAGTGTGTGGTGTGTAGAATGCCTGGGGTCTTAATAAATCCGATGTAACTTCAGTCTTCAGTTTATGAACACACAGCACCGTATACAATAGTTCGTCCTTTAAAAGGTTGCAGGGTACTGTGTCCCAGCTTGCGTGGTGTCGCGGATTTGCTTTGGCACGTTATTTAAGTGCCAACCACTGGTACCATTAATGGTAGTTAGTGGTAGTTTGACCACTAGAGGGCATCTTTGAGAAGCATTTGATAGCCTTCAATAGTGGCTGTACTAGAGAATTTACATTTACATTTTAGTCATTTAGCAGACGCTCTTATCCAGAGCGACTTACAGTAGTGAATGCATACATTTAATTTCATGCATTTAAAAAAATAAAAAAATTGCACTGGCCCCTCGTGGGAATCGAACCCACAACCCTGGCGTTGCAAACACCATGCTCTACCAACTAAATGTAAAACCTTTTTTGTAAGAACATAGTATATGGAACTGATTTTCAGAAATTTTGCTTAAATAATTTGATTAATATTATGGTATTTTTATTACAAGAAAAACGAAAAACCCTCTGGGTTTCCTTTTAGGATGGAACGGAAAATATGGCGCTGTACAACGTGAGGAGTTGGCTACAGTACTGGGATATTTAGCTAAAGAATCCCCGTGTCGTGCGGGAGACCGGGGTTCTATTCCCCGACGGGGAGGAAGGAGTAGGCTGTCCTTGTAAATAAGAATTTGTTCTTAACCTCTCTGGGGTATGTGGGACGCTAGTGTCCCACCCGCGGGACACACTATTCAACAGCCAGTGAAATAGCAGAGCGGCAAATTCAAAACAACAAAAATCTCATAATTCAAATTTCTCAAACATACAACTATTATATCCCATTTTAACCTCTCTGGGCTAGGCGGGACGAATTCGTCCCACCTACGCAACAGCCAGTGTAATCCAGTGGCGCGATTTTCAAATACCTTAAAAATCCTATTACTTCAATTTCTCAAACATATGACTATTTTACAGCTATTTAAAGACAAGACTCTCGTTAATCGAACCACACTGTCCGATTTCAAAAAGGCTTTACAACGAAAGCAAAACATTAGATTATGTCAGCAGAGTACCCAGCCAGAAATAATCAGACACCCATTTTTCAAGCTAGCATATAATGTCACAAAAACCCAGAAGACAGCTAAATGCAGCACTAACCTTTGATGATCTTCATCAGATGACAACCCTAGGACATTATGTTATACAATACATGCATGTTTTGTTCAATCAAGTTCATATTTATATCAAAAACCAGCTTTTTACATTAGCATGTGACGTTCAGAACTAGCATACCCCCGCAAACTTCCGGCGAATTCACTAACAATTTACTAAATTACTCACGATAAACGTTCACAAAAAGCATAACAATTATTTTAAGAATTATAGATACAGAACTCCTCTATGCACTCGATATGTCCGATTTTAAAATAGCTTTTTGGTGAAAGCACATTTTGCAATATTCTAAGTACATAGCCCAGCCATCACGGGCTAGCTATTTAGACACCCGGCAAGTTTAGCACTCACCAATATCAGATTTACTATTACAAAAGTTTGATTACCTTTTGTTGTCTTCGTCAGAATGCACTCCCAGGACTGCTACTTCAATAACAAATGTTGGTTTGGTCCAAAATAATCCATCGTTATATCCGAATAGCGGCGTTTTGTTCGTGCGTTCCAGAAACTATCCGAAATGGTAAATCAGGGTCGTGCGCATGGCGCAATTCGTGACAAAAAAAATCTAAATATTCCATTACCGTACTTCGAAGCATGTCAACCGCTGTTTAAAATCCATTTTTATGCCATTTTTCTCGTAAAAAAGCGATAATATTCCGACCGGGAATGTCCATTTAGCTAAACAGAGGAAAGAAAACAAAGCTTTCGGTCGACGCGGGCACGAGCCTGAGTCTCACAGTACTGTAACCAGCCACTACCCAAACGCGCTACTTTGTTTCAGCCAGAGCCTGCAAAGCCACGATTCAGCATTTTGCCGCCTTCTGAGAGCCTATGGCAGCCGTAGGAAGTGTCACGGTACAGCTAAGATCCTCACTCTTCAATAAACAGAGACAAGAAGAACGACACCTTGTCAGACAGGCCACTTCCTGCATGAAATCTTCTCAGGTTTTTGCCTGCCATATGAGTTCTGTTATACTCACAGACACCATTCAAACAGTTTTAGAAACTTTGGGGTGTTTTCTATCCATATGTAATAATTATATGCATATTCTAGTTACTGGGCCCGAGTAGTAACCAGATTAAATCGGGTACGCTTTTTATCCAGCCGTGTCAATACTGCCCCTTAGCCCTAACAGGTTAAAGATACACTTCTCGTTAATCCAACCACATTATCCGATTTCAAAAAGGCTTTACGGCAAAAGCATAACATTAGATTATGTTAGGACAGCACCTATACAAGAAAAACCGCACAGCCATTTTCCAAGCAAGGAGAGGCGTCACAAAAAACAGAAATACAGCTAAAATTCATCACTAACCTTTGATGATCTTCATCAGATGACACTCATAGGACTTCATGTTACACAATACATGCATGTTTTGCTCGATAAAGTTCATATTTATATCCAAAAACCCCATTTTACATTGGCGTGTAATGTTCAGAAATGTTTTGCCTCCCAAAACTGACGGTGAATGAGCACATCAATTTATAGAAATACTCATCATAAACATTGATAAAATATTAAACAGTTATTCAAAGAATTATAAATACACTTCTTAATGCAACCGCTGTGTCAGATTTCAAAAAAACTTTACAGCGAAAGCACACTTTGCAATAATCTGAGTACAGCGTTCAGACACGAAACCAAACCCTCCATTTTATGGAGTCAACAAAACTCAGAAATAATATTATAAATATTCACTTACCTTTGATGATCTTCATCAGAATGCACTCCCAGGAATCCCAGTTCCACAATAAATGTTTGTTTTGTTCGATAAAGTCCATCATTTATGTCCAAATACCTCCTTTTTGTTCGCGCGTTTAGTCTACTACTCCAAATGCAGGAAGCATGCGCAAAATGTAACAACAAAAAGTCAAAAAAAGTTATATTTACGTTCATAGAAATATGTCAAACGATGTATAGCATCAATCTTTAGGATGTTTTTAACATAAATCTTCAGTAATATTCCAACCGGACAATTCCAATGTCTTCAGAAAAGAAAAGGAACACAGCTAACGCTCACGTGAGTGCGCGCCTCTGAGCTCTTGTCATTTTCTCACTCATCAACTTCCAGGCCCTCTTGTTCGCTCCATATTCACAGTAGAAGCATGAAACAATGTTCTAAAGACTGTTGACATCTAGTGGAAGCCTTAGGAAGTGCAAAATGAACCCTAAGTAACTGTATACTGTATAGGCAATCACTTAAAAACTACAAACCTCAGATTTCCACACTTCCTGGTTGGATTTTTCTCAGGTTTTTGCCTGCCATATGAGTTATGTTATTCTCACAGACATCATTCAAACAGTTTTAGAAACCTCAGTGTTTTCTGTCCAAATCTACTAATAATATGCATATCCTACCTTCTGAGCCTGAGTAGCAGGCAGTTTAATTTGGGCATGCCTTTCATCCGGATGTCAAAATACTGCCCCCTACCCTAGAGAAGTTAACTGACTTTCCTTAGTTAAATAAAGGTTACACTAAGAGCATAACATTTCTACACCCTCATTTTCTAATTCTAGTCTAACCAATACCCAAACGGAGATTCAGTGAAAATAAAAATCTAATTGATTTCATCAAGACCAGTCCCCATGCTTGTCTCAGAGCAGGGCTAAATGGTGCTGAAATAGTTGACCACAGCGGGTAGGCTATTGCTTCAAATCCTACTGCTTCTAACTTCAATATGCTCTTTAAATAAATAAGTCTTACACCACTTTTAACAGCACATTACTCAACACTAGTGAGACTCATGTCGTCTACGGTAGGACTACAGTATATAGAAAAATATGACCTGACTCTTCGCCAATAATTACATATAGAGGACTGGAGGATTCTAAATTAACCTCTATGGGCTAGGTGGGACGCTAGCGTGCCACCCGTGGTGCACTCCATCAACAGCAGGTGCATTTCACGAGCGGCAAATTTGAATCCAAATAAATGTCAAAATTCAAATTTTTCAAAAATACAACTATTTTACACCATTTGAAAGATAAACATCTCCTTAATCTAACCACGTTTTACGATTTCAAAAAGGTTTTACGGCGAAAGCATAAATTTAGAGTATGTTAGGACAGTACATTTACAAGAGTTATGTGTAATGTTTTGTCAAGTCAAAGACAGGGTCACCAAAACCATAAAACCAGCTAAAATGATGCACTAACCTTTTACAATCTCCATCAGATGACACTCCTAGGACATTATGTTAGACAATGCATGCATTTTTAGTTCTATCAAGTTCATATTTATATCCAAAAACAGCGTTTTACTATGGCATTGATGTTGAGGAAATCGTTTCCCTCCAATAACCGGCAGTCAAGTCAGCGTCACAAATTAAATAATTAAAATTAGAAAACATTGGTAAAATATTATATTGTCATTTAAAGAATTATAGATTTACATCTCTTGAACGCAATCAACTTGCCAGATTTAAAAATAACCTTACTGGGAAATCACACTTTGCAATAATCTGAGCACTGCGCCCAGAAAAATACGCGTTGCGATACAGACTAGATGTCATGTTGGGGAGATCTAAAATCGAAAATACTATGTAAATAATCCATTACCTTTGATTCTCTTCATCAGATGTCACTTCCAGGTATCACAGGTCCATAACGAATGTAGTTTTGTTCAAAAAAGCTCATCATTTATGTCCAAAAATCTCCGTCTTGTTCGCACATGATCTAAGCCAGCCGGACTTCTCGTCATGAACGAGGGGAAAAAATATATTTCCGTTCGTTCAAACATGTCAAACGTTGTATAGCATAAATCATTAGGGCCTTTTTTAACCAGAACATGAATAATATTCAAGGTGGACGAATGCATACTCTTTTATAACGTATTGGAACGAGGGTACCCAACATGAACTCGCGCGCCAGGTGTCTAATGGGACATCATCGTTCCATGGCTCTTGTTCGGTCAGATCTCCCTCCAGAAGACTCAAAACACTTTGTAAAGGCTGGTGACATCTAGTGGAAGCAATAGGAAGTGCCAAAATATTCCTAAACCCCTGTGTTTTTCAATGGGATAGGTTTAAAGTCAATACAACACATCAGGTATCCACTTCCTGTCAGAAAATGTCTCAGGGTTTTGCCTGCCAAATGAGTTCTGTTATACTCACAGACACCATTCAAACAGTTTTAGAAACTTTAGAGTGTTTTCTATCCATATATAATAAGTATATGCATATTCTAGTTACTGGGTAGGATTAGTAACCAGATTAAATCGGGTACATTTTTTTTATCCAGACGTGCAAATGCTGCCCCCTAGCCCTAACAGGTTAAAACCAAAAACCGCCTCATGGGTCTCCCGGTGGCGGCCGGCACGGTTATGGAACCTGCATCTGTAGCAATGCATTTTGCACTGCGGAAGCCCCCATCCACTCCGGAGCCCCCATCCACTCTGGAGCCCCCATCCACCCCATCCACTCTGCTACTCTGCTACTCTACTACTCTGCTACTCTGCTACTCTGCTACTATGCTACTCTGCTACTCTGCTACTCCGCTACTCCGCTACTCCGCTACTCTGCTACTCTGCTACTCTGCTACTCCGCTACTCCGCTACTCCGCTACTCCACTACTCCACTACTCTACTACTATACTACTATACTACTCTACTACTCTACTACCCTGCTACTCTACTACTCTGCTACTCTACTACTCCACTACTCTACTACTCTACTACTCTACTACTCTGCTACTCTGCTACTCCACTACTCTACTACTATGCTACTCTGCTACTCTACTACTCTGCTACTCCACTACTATACTATACTATTATACTACTCTGCTACTCTACTACTCTACTACTCCACTACTATACTACTCTACTACTCTACTACTCTACTCCTCTACTACTCTGCTACTCCACTACTCTACTACTCCACTATTATACTACTCCGCTACTCCACTACTCTACTACTCTACTCCTCTGCTACTCTGCTACTCCACTACTCCACTATTATACTACTCCACTATTATACTACTCTGCTACTCCACTACTCTGCTACTCTGCTACTCCGCTACTCCGCTACTCCGCTACTCCACTACTCTACTACTCCACTACTATACTATACTATTATACTACTCTGCTACTCTACTACTCTACTACTCCACTACTCTACTACTCCACTACTCTACTACTCTACTACTCTACTACTCTGCTACTCTACTACTCTGCTACTCTACTACTCCACTACTCTACTACTCTACTACTCTACTACTCTACTACTCTGCTACTCTGCTACTCCACTACTCTACTACTATGCTACTCTGCTACTCTACTACTCTGCTACTCCACTACTATACTATACTATTATACTACTCTGCTACTCTACTACTCTACTACTCCACTACTATACTACTCTACTACTCTACTACTCTACTCCTCTACTACTCTGCTACTCCACTACTCTACTACTCCACTATTATACTACTCCGCTACTCCACTACTCTACTACTCTACTCCTCTGCTACTCTGCTACTCCACTACTCCACTATTATACTACTCCACTATTATACTACTCTGCTACTCCGCTACTCTGCTACTCTGCTACTCTGCTACTCCGCTACTCCGCTACTCCGCTACGCCACTACTCTACTACTCTACTACTATACTACTCTACTACTCTACTACTCTACTACTCTGCTACTCTACTACTCCACTCACTCTACTACTCTACTACTATGCTACTCTGCTACTCTACTACTCTACTACTCCACTACTATACTATACTATTATACTACTCTGCTACTCTACTACTCTACTACTCCACTACTCTACTACTCCACTACTCTACTACTCTACTACTCTACTACTCTACTACTCTGCTACTCTACTACTCTGCTACTCTACTACTCCACTACTCTACTACTCTACTACTCTACTACTCTGCTACTCTGCTACTCTGCTACTCCACTACTCCACTACTCTACTACTATACTACTCTACTACTCTACTACTCTGCTACTCTGCTACTCCACTACTCTACTACTATGCTACTCTGCTACTCTACTACTCTACTACTCCACTACTATACTATACTATTATACTACTCTGCTACTCTACTACTCTACTACTCCACTACTATACTACTCTACTACTCTACTACTCTACTCCTCTACTACTCTGCGACTCCACTACTCTACTACTCCACTATTATACTACTCCACTACTCCGCTACTCCACTACTCTACTACTCTACTCCTCTGCTACTCTGCTACTCCACTACTCCACTATTATACTACTCCACTATTATACTACTCTGCTACTCCACTACTCTGCTACTCTGCTACTCTGCTACTCACAGAATGAACAAACTGTAAACATGTCACTGTACTCCAAACATTATCCCACTAGAAAAACAGATGTTTGGGATGACTTCTTAGTATTAGTTGATAGGCTTGTATATTCCAAATTATCTGGAATGTATATTGTGTAAATGTTGTGAATGTTTTATTGTTTGTTGTTATAAAATCCAGCTGGATTTGGGATGTTTGGTCATTTCACTCAGCTTTTCCGGGATGTCAACCACATCTTTGGATAATCCGAGTGATGAGTCCTATTGGAAGTGTGTATTTTAGCTAGCTCTCAATTACATAGTCCTCCAGCTCCTCTGCTGCCTCACAGTGACCGTCAAACAACAGGTTGTTATCTCCAGTTAGTGTGGGTCTAGAGAGAACAGGTTGCCATCTCCAGTTAGTGTGGGTCTAGAGAGAACTGGTTGTAATCTCCAGTTAGTGTGGGTCTAGAGAGAACAGGTTGTTATCTCCAGTTAGTGTGGGTCTAGAGAGAACAGATTGTTATCTCCAGTTAGTGTGGGTCTAGAGAGAACAGGTTGCCATCTCCAGTTAGTGTGGGTCTAGAGAGAACAGGTTGTTATCTCCAGTTAGTGTGGGTCTAGAGAGAACAGGTTGCCATCTCCAGTTAGTGTGGGTCTAGAGAGAACAGGTTGTTATCTCCAGTTAGTGTGGGTCTAGAGAGAACTGGTTGTTATCTCCAGTTAGTGTGGGTCTAGAGAGAACTGGTTGTTATCTCCAGTTAGTGTGGGTCTAGAGAGAACAGGTTGCCATCTCCAGTTAGTGTGGGTCTAGAGAGAACAGGTTGTAATCTCCAGTTAGAGATTACTGTCTGTCAGTTCCCGTCGTACGGACATACACTTCGTTCACTTACCTCCCACTCCTACCGGCCATCCAGCAGTCATACTAAATACAGCCTGTTGTATTGTCCCAGTGTGTGTGTCTGTCTGTCTCTGTGTCTGTATCTGCTTGTCAGTGTGTGTGTGTGTGTGTGTGTGTGTGTGTGTCTGTCTGTCTGTCTGTCTGTCTGTCTGTCTGTCTGTCTGTCTGTCTGTCTGTCTGTCTGTCTGTCTGTCTGTCTGTGGGTCTGTATCTGTGGGTCTGTCTATCTGTGTGTCTGTCTCTGTCTGTGTGTGTCTGTGTGTCTGTCTCTGTGTGTGTGCGTCTAAAGGGCCTGTTGTATTATTCGGCTCAGAGAATAGACTACTTGTTGTAGGTGCTATGGGGATGATTCAGTATAGTCTGTACATAGGCAGCAGCCTCACAATGTTAGTGATGGCTGTTTACAGTCTGATGGCCATGAGACAGAAGCTGTTTGTCAGTCTCTCAGTCTCAGCTTTGATGCACCTGTACTGACCTCGCCTTCTGGATGATAGCGAGGTGAACAGCAAGTGGCTCGGGTGGTTGTTGTCCTTGATGATCTTTTTGGCCTTCCTGTGACATCGGGTGGTGTTGGTGTCCTGGAGGGCAGGTAGTTTGCCCCCGGTGATGCATTGTGCAGACCTCACTACCCTCTGGAGAGCCCTGCGGTTATGGGCGGTGCAATTGTCGTACCAGGCGGTGATGCAGCCCGACAGCATGTTCTCAATTGTGCATCTGTAAAAGTCTGTGAGGGTTTTAGGTGACAAGCCAAATTTCTGAAGCCACTCCTGCATTGTCTTGGCTGTGTGCTTAGTGTCATTGTCCTGTTGGAAGGTGAACCTTCACCCCCAGTCTGAGGTTTTGAGCGCTCTGGAGCAGGTTTCATCAAAGATCTCTCCGTACTTTGCTCCGTTCATCTTTCCCTTGGTCCTGACTAGTCTCCCAGTCCCTGCCGCTGAAAAACATCCCAACAGAATGATGCTGCCACCACCATGCTTCAACGTAGGGATGGTGCCAGGTTTCCTCCAGACGTGACACTTGGCATTCAGGCCAAAGAGTTCAATCTTGGTTTCATCAGACCAAGGTTCTTGGTCACCTCCCTAAACAAAGGCCCTTCTCCCCCGGTTACTCAGTTTGGCCGGGCGGCCAGCTATCGGAAGAGTCTTGGTGGTTCCAAACTTCCATTTAACAATGATGGAGGCCACTGTGTTCTTGGGGACCTTCAATGCTGCAGAAGTCTTTTGGTACCCTTCCCCAGATCTGTGCCTCGACACAATCCTGTCTCTGAGCTCTATGGACAATTCCTTTGACCTCATGTCTTGGTTTTTGCTCTGACATGCACTGTCATCTGTGGGACCTTTATATAGACAGATGGTGTGTGCCTTTCCAAATCATGTCAAATCAATTGAATTTACCACAGGTGGACTCCAATCAAGTTGTAGAACCATCTCAAGGATGATCAATGGAAACAGGATGCACCTGAGCTCAATTTAGATTCTCATAGCAAACGGTCTGAATACTTATGTAAATAAGGTATTTCTGTTCTATGTATTTTATACATTTGCTAGAATTTCTAAAAACCTGTTTGTGCTTTGTCATTGTGTGTAGATCGATGAGGAAAACATTTATTTAATCAATTTTAGAATAAGGCTGTAATGTAACAAAATTAGGAAAAAGTCAAAGGGTCTGAATACTTTCCAAATGCACTGTACGTCATGCCAATAAAGCAATTCGAGAGCTGAGTTGAGAGAGAGAGAGAAATAGAGAGAGAGGGACGAGAGAGAGAGGGACGAGAGAGAGAGGGACGAGAGAGAGAGGGACGACAGACAGACAGACAGACAGACAGACAGACAGACAGACAGACAGACAGACAGACAGACAGACAGACAGACAGACAGACAGACAGACAGACAGACAGACAGACAGACAGACAGACAGACAGACAGACAGACAGACAGACAGAACGACAGACAGACAGACAGGGGTTGCGGGTTCTCTGTTTTCACCCTCAGGATTACCGTACCCCTCAGCAGCCAATCAGAGTGCTCAACACTGGAGGCCACAAAGCCTGATGGGAAAGAGATTGCAATTTGTGTTGGCTCCTAACCAATGACACAAACACACACACACACAAACACACTCAGGTTTGTGTGATTTATGGGATCTGAACCCTTCAACACTGCAGGGCAATAAACAGTGTGTGCGTGTGTGAATTTATTATTTGTGGGCAGGCGGTGCAATTATCAAACACCAGACTGGCAGGAAAAATGTTGTCATACCAAGCTAGAAACCCTCTGATCTGTAAAGAGAGAAACAATGTGAAGTTATCAGTTACTTTCAACAACTCTGTATTCACAGATACAGTATTTACTGTCAGAGGTAAACTTTGTATCAACACTGCTATCTGGTGTTGAAAGTGTGTATTAAAAAACCAGTTTGCTTTGATTTATTTTCTGCTCCAATCATCATGGTTTCTGTGATGATGCAGACCTGTCAGGCCAATCAAAGAAGCTAATGGAGGAAGATAATTGTGAGTGATAGAGGGGGAGAGAGCGAAGGACAGATAGAGGACAGAACAAGAAAGAGAGAGAGAAAATTAGAGAGAGAGAGAAAATTAGAGGGAGGGAGAGAGATAATGATTGTGACAGTCCTGTCAGTCAGAGCTCAGGCTGGAAAGGGGCTACCATGGAAACAGACAGAGCACCTCTCAGTGTGTGACCCAGTGGTAGAAAAAGTACCCATTTGTCATACTTGAGTTAAAGTAAAGATATCTTAACAGAAAATGACTCAGGTAAAAGTGAAAATCACCCAGTAAAATATTACTTGAGTAAAAGTCTTGAAGTATTTGGCTTTAAATATTTTTGATGTTCAAAACTCAAAGTATAAATCATTTCAAAGTCTTTATATTACTCAAACCAGACGACAAAATGTTGTTGTTTTTATTTACGGAGAGCCAGGGGCACACTCCAACATTCAGACATAATTTAAAAGGAAGAATGTGTGTTTAGTGAGTCCACCAGATCAGAGGCAGTAGGGATGACCAGGGATGTTCTCTGTTTAGTGAGTCCTCCAGATCAGAGGCAGTAGGGACGACCAGGGATGTTCTCTGTTTAGTGAGTCCTCCAGATCAGAGGCAGTAGGGATGACCAGGGATGTTCTCTGTTTAGTGAGTCCTCCAGATCAGAGGCAGTAGGGATGACCAGGGATGTTCTCTGTTTAGTGAGTCGTCCAGATCAGAGGCAGTAGGGATGACCAGGGATGTTCTCTGTTTAGTGAGTCCTCCAGATCAGAGGCAGTAGGGATGACCAGGGATGTTCTCTGTTTAGTGAGTCCTCCAGATCAGAGGCAGTAGGGACGACCAGAGATGTTCTCTGTTTAGTGAGTCCTCCAGATCAGAGGCAGTAGGGATGACCAGAGATGTTCTCTGTTTAGTGAGTCCTCCAGATCAGAGGCAGTAGGGATGACCAGGGATGTTCTCTGTTTAGTGAGTCCACCAGATCAGAGGCAGTAGGGATGACCAGGGATGTTCTCTGTTTAGTGAGTCCTCCAGATCAGAGGCAGTAGAGATGAGCAGGGATGATCTCTGTTTAGTGAGTCCTCCAGATCATAGGCAGTAGGGATGACCAGGGATGTTCTCTGTTTAGTGAGTCCTCCAGATCAGAGGCAGTAGAGATGACCAGGGATGTTCTCTGTTTAGTGAGTCCTCCAGATCAGAGGCAGTAGGGAGTACCAGGGATGTTCTCTGTTTAGTGAGTCCTCCAGATCAGAGGCAGTAGAGATGAGCAGGGATGATCTCTGTTTAGTGAGTCCTCCAGATCATAGGCAGTAGGGATGACCAGGGATGTTCTCTGTTTAGTGAGTCCTCCAGATCAGAGGCAGTAGAGATGACCAGGGATGTTCTCTGTTTAGTGAGTCCTCCAGATCAGAGGCAGTAGGGATGACCAGGGATGTTCTCTGTTTAGTGAGTCCTCCAGATCAGAGGCAGTAGGGATGACCAGGGATGTTCTCTGTTTAGTGAGTCCTCCAGATCAGAGGCAGTAGGGATGACCAGGGATGTTCTCTGTTTAGTGAGTCCTCCAGATCAGAGGCAGTAGGGACGACCAGAGATGTTCTCTGTTTAGTGAGTCCTCCAGATCAGAGGCAGTAGGGATGACCAGAGATGTTCTCTGTTTAGTGAGTCCTCCAGATCAGAGGCAGTAGGGATGACCAGGGATGTTCTCTGTTTAGTGAGTCCACCAGATCAGAGGCAGTAGGGATGACCAGGGATGTTCTCTGTTTAGTGAGTCCTCCAGATCAAAGGCAGTAGAGATGAGCAGGGATGATCTCTGTTTAGTGAGTCCTCCAGATCATAGGCAGTAGGGATGACCAGGGATGTTCTCTGTTTAGTGTGTCCTCCAGATCAGAGGCAGTAGAGATGACCAGGGATGTTCTCTGTTTAGTGAGTCCTCCAGATCAGAGGCAGTAGGGATGACCAGGGATGTTCTCTGTTTAGTGTGTCCTCCAGATCAGAGGCAGTAGAGATGACCAGGGATGTTCTCTGTTTAGTGAGTCCTCCAGTTCAGAGGCAGTAGGGATGACCAGGGATGTTCTCTGTTTAGTGAGTCCTCCAGATCAGAGGCAGTAGGGATGACCAGGGATGTTCTCTGTTTAGTGAGTCCTCCAGATCAGAGGCAGTAGGGATGACCAGGGATGTTCTCTGTTTAGTGAGTCCTCCAGATCAGAGGCAGTAGGGATGACCAGGGATGTTCTCTGTTTAGTGAGTCCTCCAGATCAGAGGCAGTAGAGATGACCAGGGATGTTCTCTGTTTAGTGAGTCCTCCAGATCAGAGGCAGTAGGGATGACCAGGGATGTTCTCTGTTTAGTGAGTCCACCAGATCAAAGGCAGTAGGGATGACCAGGGATGTTCTCTGTTTAGTGAGTCCTCCAGATCAGAGGCAGTAGAGATGAGCAGGGATGATCTCTGTTTAGTGAGTCCTCCAGATCAGAGGCGTAGGGATGACCAGGGATGTTCTCTGTTTAGTGAGTCCACCAGATCAGAGGCTTTAGGGATGACCAGGGATGTTCTCTGTTTAGTGAGTCCTCCAGATCAGAGGCAGTAGGGATGACCAGGGATGTTCTCTGTTTAGTGAGTCCTCCAGATCAGAGGCAGTAGAGATGACCAGGGATGTTCTCTGTTTAGTGAGTCCTCCAGATCAGAGGCAGTAGGGATGACCAGGGATGTTCTCTGTTTAGTGAGTCCACCAGATCAGAGGCAGTAGGGATGACCAGGGATGTTCTCTGTTTAGTGAGTCCTCCAGATCAGAGGCAGTAGAGATGAGCAGGGATGATCTCTGTTTAGTGAGTCCTCCAGATCAGAGGCGTAGGGATGACCAGGGATGTTCTCTGTTTAGTGAGTCCACCAGATCAGAGGCAGTAGGGATGACCAGGGATGTTCTCTGTTTAGTGAGTCCTCCAGATCAGAGGCAGTAGGGATGCCCAGGGATGTTCTCTGTTTAGTGAGAGAGGGAGGGAGGGAGGGAGGGAGGGAGGGAGGGAGGGAGGGAGGGAGGGAGGGGTGGAGGGAGAGAGGGAGGGAGGGAGGGAGGGAGGGAGGGAGGGAGGGAGGGAGGGAGGGAGGGAGGGAGGGAGGGAGGGAGGGAGGGAGGGAGGGAGGGGAGGAAGGATTCAGGTGTTTGGAACTCAACTGTTTTGGGAAAGAGACTGGGTGAACCCAGGCTGAGTGGAGGAGACCTTGGGTGAACCCAGGTTGAGTGGAGGAGACCTTGGGTGAACCCAGGCTGAGTGGAGGAGACCTTGGGTGAACCCAGGTTGAGTGGAGGAGACCTTGGGTGAACCCAGTCTGAGTGGAGGAGACCTTGGGTGAACCCAGGCTGAGTGGAGGAGACCTTGGGTGAACCCAGGCTGAGTGGAGGAGACCTTGGGTGAACCCAGGCTGAGTGGAGGAGACCTTGGGTGAACACAGGCTGAGTGGAGGAGACCTTGGGTGAACACAGGCTGAGTGGAGGAGACCTTGGGTGAACCCAGGCTGAGTGGAGGAAACTTTGGGTGAACCCAGTCTGAGTGGAGGAGACTTTGGCTGAGAGGAGGAGACTTTGGGTGAACCCAGACTGAGTGGAGGAGACCTTGAGTGCGTCCCAATAATATCTCCTTTCTCCCGAAGTGTACACTCGTTCACTACTCTCCACAAATCCAAAGCATTAGATTGGTGAAGGGCTTGAGGGAGTTTAAACCATATTTCTTATAACAGTTATTTCCTTTTTCAAATAGGGAAGGGAAGTGATTAAGTGCACTCTTTTGGAGGAAGGACAGATAATTGGGACGTAGACCTGTAATTCTCTGAACAACCACAGGAGGGTGCTGTGTCATAACATAAAAAAAACAGCCCGCTTATAGCAGTGACAACTACAAACACACACACACACACACACACACACACACACACACACACACACACACACACACACACACACACACACACACACACACACACACACACACACACACACACACATCATCATCATCATCATCAAGCACCCTCAGTGATATTTCTCTCCATTTGTTAACTGAAATGTCAATATGGTCAGACAGTGAAGACAACAGACTGTTTATCAGCAGTTCAATATGGTCAGACTGTGAAGACAACAGACTGTTTATCAGCAGTTCAATATGGTCAGACAGTGAAGACAACAGATTGTTTATCAGCAGTTGTGTTGCTAAGGCAGCAGGTATATATCACTGGTCACTATAGCAGCACCCACCTGTAGCACGCGCTCCAGCAGGTATATCTCACTGGTCATCCCCAAAGCCAATTCTTCCTTTGGTCGTCTGTCCTTCCAGTTCTCTGCTGCCAATGACTGGAACGAACTGCAAAAATCACTAAAGCTGGTGACTCTTACCTTCCTCGCTAGCTTTAAGCACCAGCTGTCAGAGCAGCTCACAGATCACTGCACCTGTACACAGCCCATCTGTAAATAGCCCATCCAATCTACCTAATCCCCATACTGTATTTATGTATTTATCTTGCTCCTTTGCACCCCAGTATATCTACTTGCACATTCATCTTCTGCACATCTACCATTCCAGTGTTTAATTTCTATATTGTAATTACTTCGCCACCATGGCCTATTTATTGCCTTACCTCTCTTATCCTACCTCATTTGCACATGCTATATATAGATCTTTCTACTGTATTATTGACTGTATGTTTTGTCTATCACATCTATCACCCCAGTGTTTAATTTGCAATACTGTAATAATTTTGCCACTATGGCAAAATAAAAAGTAAATGACATGCCTCACCCCCCTTATCTTACCTCATTTGCACACACTGTATATAGACTCTCTCTATTGTATTATTGGCTGTATGTTTGTTTACTCCATGTGTAACTCTGTGTTGTTGTTTGTATCGAACTGCTTTGCTTTATCTTGGCCAGGTCGCAGTTGTAAATGAGAACTTGTTCTCAACTGGCCTACCTGGTTAACCTCTCTTGGGTAGGGGGCAGTATTTTTACGGCCGGATGAAAAACGTACCCAAAATAAACGGCCTACTACTCGGGCCCAGGAGCAAGAATATGCATATTATTAGTAGATTTGGATAGAAAATACTCAGAAGTTTCCAAAACTGTTTGAATGATGTCTGTGAGTATAACAGAACTCATATGGCAGGCAAAAACCTGAGAAAAATCCAACCAGGAAGTGGGACATCTGATGCTTGTAGTCTTTTCAAGTCATTGCCTATCTAACACACAGTGACTTAAAGTTCATTTTGCACTTTCTAAGGCTTCCACTAGATGTCAACAGTCTTTAGAACCTTGTTTCAGGCTTTTGCAGTGAACAGAGAGCGAACAAGAAGGCCTTGAAGTTGGTGAAAATTACATGAGTTCAGTGGCGCGCTTTCACGTGATGAGGTAGCTGTGTTCCATAACGTTTTTGAAGACATTGGAATCGTCCGGTTGGAATATTATTGAAGTTTTTTGTTAAAAAGGCCCTAAAGATTGATGCTATACAACATTTGACATGTTTCAACGAATGTAAATATAACTTTTTTTTAACTTTTCGTCGTGAAAGTTTGGGCGCGCTTTCTACATTTGGAGTAGCTTACTGAACGCACAAACAACAAGGAGCTATTTGGACTTAAATTATGGACTTTATCGAACAAAACAACATTTATTGTGGACCTGGGATTCCTGGACGTGCCTTCTGATGAAGATCATCAAAGGTAAGTGAATATTTATAATGCTTCCTACGGCTGCCATAGGTTCTCAGAAGGCGGCAAAAAGCTGAATCGTGGCTTTGCAGGCTCTGGCTGAAACAAAGTAGCGCGTTTGGGTAGTGGCTTGTTACAGTACTGTGAGACTCAGGCGCGTGCCCGCGTCGACCGAATGCTTTGTTTTCTTTCCTCTGTTTAGCTAAATGGACATTCCCGGTCGGAATATTATCGCTTTTTTACGAGAAAAATGGCATAAAAATGGATTTTAAACAGCGGTTGACATGCTTCGAAGTACGGTAATGGAATATTTAGATTTTTTTTGTCATGAATTGCGCCATGCGCACGACCCTTCTTTACCATTCGGATAGTGTCTGGGACGCACGAACAAAACGCCGCTATTCGGATATAACGATGGATTATTTTGGACCAAACCAACATTTGTTATTGAAGTAGCAGTTCTGGGAGTGCATTCTGACGAAGACAACAAAAGGTAATCAAACTTTTATAATAGTAAATCTGATATTGGTGAGTGCTAAACTTGCCGGGTGTCTAAATAGCTAGTCCGTGATGCCTGGGCTATGTACTTAGAATATTGCAAAATGTGCTTTCACCAAAAAGCTATTTTAAAATCGGACATATCGAGTGAATAGAGGAGTTCTGTATCTATAATTCTTAAAATAATTGTTATGCTTTTTGTGAACGTTTATCGTGAGTAATTTAGTAAATTGTTAGCAAATTCCCCGGAAGTTTGCGGGGGGTATGCTAGTTCTGAACGTCACATGCTAAGGTAAAAAGCAGTTTTTTTATATAAATATGAACTTGATTGAACAAAACATGCATGTATTGTATAACATAATGTCCTAGGTGTGTCATCTGATGAAGATCATCAAAGGTTAGTGCTACATTTAGCTGTCTTCTGGGTTTTTGTGACATTATATGCTAGCTTGAAAAATGGGTGTCTGATTATTTCTGGCTTGGTACTCTGCTGACATAATCTAATGTTTTGCTTTCGCTGTAAAGCCTTTTTGAAATCGGACAGTGTGGTTAGATAAAGGAGAGTCTTGTCTTTAAAATGCTGTGAAATAGTCATATGTTTGAAAAATTGAAGTTTTTGTATTTTTGAGGAATTTGTCATTCGCGCCACGCCTATCATTGGATATTGGAGCAGGTGTTCCGCTAGCGGAACGTCTAGATGTAAGAGGCTAAGGACTCTGGGACTAAACACCTCCATCTGCAACTGGATCATGGACTTCCTGACGGCTCGCCCCCAGGTGGTAAGGGTAGATAACAACACATCCGGCATGCTGATCCTCAACACTGGAGTCCCTCAGGGTTCCATTCTCAGCCCCTCCTGTACTCCCTGTTCTCCCACGACTGCGTGGCCAACGACAACTCCAACACCATCATTAAGTTTGCTGACGACACAACAGTGGTAGGCCTGATCACTGACAACGATGAGATAGCCTAATCTTGAGGAGGTCAGAGACCTGACCGTGTGGTGCCAGGACAACAACTTCTCTCTCAATGTGAACAAGACAAAGGAGGTGATCGTGGACTACAGGAAAAGGAGGACAGAACAGGCCCCCATTAACATCAACGAGGCTGTAGTGGAGCGGGTTGAGAGCTACAAGATCCTTGGTGTCCACATCACCAACCAACTATCATAGTCCAAACACACCAAGACAGTCGTGAAGAGGGCATGACAAAACCTCTTCCCCCTTAAGAGACTGAAAATATTTGGCATGGGTCCCCAGATCCTCAAAAAGTTATACAGCTGCACCATCGAGGGCATCCTGACATTCAGGACCCATATACTATGCGGTGTCAGACAAGGCCCCCAAAAAATGTAAAAGACTCCACGGCAAGCGGTACCAGAGCGCCAAGTCTAGGTCCAAAAGGCTCCTTAACAGCTTCTACCCCCATGCCATAAGACTGCTGAACAATTAATCAAATGGCTAATATATTCTTAACTCTATTTCTTGAACGGCATTGTTAGTTGAGGGCTTTTAAGTAAAACATATCATGATAAAGTCTACACCTGTTGTATTCAGGGCATAGTTAAGTAAAGGTCCATCTGATATCAGAAGATATCAGTCCGTCTGTTCTGTAGAGAGAAGATATCAGTCTAGAATTGCAATGTCAGTGTACTTTCTCATTTGACTGGAATTGACCACAACCCTGATATTCCCAAAGTGTCTCCTCTCCTCTCCTCTCCTGTATGTTGAGCAGGGCAGCCTGCGGTATACTATGTGCTAACCTAGCCTAGTGTTAGCGTGCTGTGAGAGGTTATTAAGCAGAGAGAGAGCTGAAAGGAGGAAGTATACTGTGCCTCATTGTTCCAGCCACAGACACAGAGCTGGAGGAAGTATACTGTTCCTTACTGTTCCAGCCACAGAGCTGGAGGAAGTATACTGTTCCTCACTGTTCCAGCCACAGAGCTGGAGGAAGTATACTGTTCCTCACTGTTCCAGCCACAGAGCTGGAGGAAGTATACTGTTCCTCATTGTTCCAGCCACAGACACAGAGCTGGAGGAAGTATACTGTTCCTTACTGTTCCAGCCACAGAGCTGGAGGAAGTATACTGTTCCTCACTGTTCCAGCCACAGAGCTGGAGGAAGTATACTGTTCCTCACTGTTCCAGCCACAGAGCTGGAGGAAGTATACTGTTCCTCACTGTTCCAGCCACAGAGCTGGAGGAAGTATACTGTTCCTCACTGTTCCAGCCACAGAGCTGGAGGAAGTATACTGTTCCTCACTGTTCCAGCCACAGAGCTGGAGGAAGTATACTGTTCCTCACTGTTCCAGCCACAGAGCTGGAGGAAGTATACTGTTCCTCACTGTTCCAGCCACAGAGCTGGAGGAAGTATACTGTTCCTCACTGTTCCAGCCACAGAGCTGGAGGAAGTATACTGTTCCTCACTGTTCCAGCCACAGAGCTGGAGGAAGTATACTGTTCCTCACTGTTCCAGCCACAGAGCTGGAGGAAGTATACTGTTCCTCATTGTTCCAGCCACAGACACAGAGCTGGAGGAAGTATACTGTTCCTCACTGTTCCAGCCACAGAGCTGGAGGAAGTATACTGTTCCTTGTTGCCGCAGGCGCCCTATGTCGATCTTTCCTACAGGCACAATCGCTCTGATTGCTACTTCCGCGCTTAATTGGGCAAAACAGTAAAGAGGCACAGAATGCCTTATCTAAAGCTTTACATGTATCTCCTACAGTACAGCTCAGTTTAATTATGAAGGCGCTGTATCCTGCAGCCAAATGAGATCTGAAATAGATTCCCCCAAGCTCACGGAGTGGATACACTCTGGAAAAGAGCGTCTGCTAAATGACGTAAATGTAACTATACAAGCACACGCACGGACACGCACACAAACAATACACAGGAAGACTTGAATGGTGGGTGTTTCTATGGCAGCTTCATCCATGGAGGAGAGAGGAAGAGGGTGGGGGATAGAGAGAGAGAGAGAGAGAGAGAGAGAGAGAGAGAGAGAGAGAGAGAGAGGGGGAGAGAGAGAGGGGGAGAGGGGGAGAGGGGGAGAGAGAGAGAGAGAGCAGCAAGGTTAGGACAGACAGAATTAGAATATATTACCAGGGGCAGTCCACTAAAGACTGTCACCACAGCACAGGGCTCATCAAGATAAATACACACTTTAGATTCTACCCATCAGAACGTACATTAGATTATACCGTTTATTAGGTACACCACCCTGTTTGCTCTTACAGACAGTGAGTCATGGACATGGCTTGTTATATAAAGCAGGCAGACAGGCATCAAGACATTCAGTTACTGTTCCATTGAATGTCTAAATGGCACAAAACAAGTGACCTAAGCAACTTTGAGCGAGGTATGATCGTCGGTGTCAGGCGCGCCAGTTCCAGTACCTCAGAAGCAGTCCTGTGGGAGAAAACAGCTTGGTAATGAGAGAGGTCTAAGGAGAATGGAAAGAATCATGCAGGCTAACAGGCGGCAACAGACAGACAAATAACGGTTCAGTACAACAGTGGTGTGCAGAACAGCATCTCAGAACAAACAACTCGTCGGTCCTCGTCACGGATGGGCTACTGCAGCAGACGACCACACCGGGTTCCAATCAGCTAAAAACAAGAAGAAGTGGCTCCAATGGGCAGGTGATCACTGACACTGGACAACTGAGGAGTGGAAAAACATTGTCCGGTCTGACGAATGCGTAGGTGGAGATGAGGCTACTAACTAGCCACTGAGTGTAGGTGGAGTAGGAGGCTGCTGGAGATGTTTCAATCAGGTCATCATTGACACAACTGTTCTGGTGTCTGAAGCAGTCTGTCTGCAGTAAGCAGTCGGTCTGTCTGCGGTGAGCAGTCGGTCTGTCTGCAGTAAGCAGTCGGTCTGTCTGCAGTTAAGTTGGTCTGTCTGCGGTAAGCAGTCGGTCTGTCTGCGGTAAGCAGTCGGTCTGTCTGCGGTAAGCAGTCAGTCGGTAGTAAGCAGTCGGTCTGTCTGCAGTTAAGTCGGTCTGTCTGCGGTAAGCAGTCGGTCTGTCTGCGGTAAGCAGTCAGTCGGCAGTAAGCAGTCGATCTGTCTGCAGATAAGTCGGTCTGTCTGCAGTTAAGTCGGTCTGTCTGCGGTAAGCAGTCAGTCTGTTTGCAGTTAAGTCGGTCTGTCTGCGGTAAGCAGTCGGTCTGTCTGCAGTTAAGTTGGTCTGTCTGCGGTAAGCAGTCGGTCTGTCTGCAGTTAAGTCGGTCTGTCTGCGGTAAGCAGTCGGTCTGTCTGCAGTGAAGTTGGTCTGTCTGCGGTAAGCAGTTGGTCTGTCTGCGATAAGCAGTTGGTCTGTCTGCGGTAAGCAGTCGGTCTGTCTGCGGTAAGCAGTCGGTCTGTCTGCAGTTAAATTCAGTCTGTCTGCAGTAAGATGGCCGTCCTGTTTCTAGCTCCTAGACAACTTTATAAAGCCTTTTTTGCGTTATTTTTTATACACCTTTCAAACCAAGATGTTTTTCCGCCAACTTTTTGACCTTTATTTAACTTGGCAAGCCAGTTAAGAACAAATTCCTATTTACAATGACTGACTACCGGGGAACAGTGGGAATTTGCCCTTGTTCAGGGGCAGAATTACAGATTTTTACCTTGTAAGCTCGGGGATTCAATCCAGCAACCTTTCAGTTACTGGCCCAACGCTCTAACTACTAGGTGTAACCGATGTGAAATGGCTAGTTAGTTAGTGGTGGTGCGCGCTAATAGCGTTTCAATCAGTGACGTCACTCGCTCTGAGACTTGAAGTAGGGTTTCCCCTTACGTTGCAAGGGCCGCGGCTTTTGTGGCGCGATGGGTAACGATGCTTCGTGGGGTGTCAGTTGTTGATGTGTGCAAGGGTCCCTGGTTCGAGCCCGGGTTGGGGCAAAGAGAGGGACGGAACCTACACTGTTACATAGGCTACCTGCCTCCCGAGTATAAGACTGTATCATCTGCATATAAATGGATGAGAGAGCTTCCTACTGCCTGAGCTATGTTGTTGATGTAAATTGAGAAGAGCGTGGGGCTTAGGATTGAGCCTTGGGGTACACCCTTGGTGACAGGCAGTGGCTGAGACAGCAGATGTTCTGACTTTATACACTGTAATGATGGTGTTGGAGTTGTTGTTGGCCACGCAGTCGTGGGTGAACAGGGGGTACAGGAGGGGACTGAGCACGGAACCCTGAGGGACTCCAGTGTTGAGGATCAGTGTGGCGGATGTGTTGTTGCCCAAATCAAATTTATTTATATAGCCCTTCTTACATCAGCTGATATCTCAAAGTGCTGTACAGAAACACAGCCTAAAACCCCAAATAGCAAGCAATGCAGGTGTAAAAGCACGGTGGCTAGGAAAAACTCCCTAGAAAGGCCAAAACCTAGGAAGATACCTAGAGAGGAATCAAGAAGTGCAGGATCCAGTTGCAGAGGGAGGTGTTTAGTCCCTGGGTCAGTTTGATGGCCATGAGACAGAAGCTGTTTTTCAGTCTCTCAGTCTCAGCTTTGATGCACCTGTACTGACCTCGCCTTCTGGATGTTAGTGGGGTGAACAGGCAGTGGCTCGGGTGGTTGTTGTCCTTGATGATCTTTTTGGCCTTCCTGTGACATCGGGTGCTGTAGGTGTCCTGGAGGGCAGGTAGTTTGCCTCCGGTGATGCGTTGTGCAGACCGCACTACCCTCTGGAGAGCCTTGCGGTTATGGGCAGTGCAATTGTCGTACCAGGCGGTGATGCAGCCCGACAGCATGCTCTCAATTGTGCATCTGTAAAAGTTTGTGAGGGTTTTAGGTGACAAGCCAAATTTCTGAAGCCACACCTGAGTTGTCTTGGCTGTGTGCTTAGTGTCGTTGTCCTGTTGGAAGGCGAACCTTCGCCCCCAGTCTGAGGTTCTGAGCGCTCTGGAGCAGGTTTTCATCAAGGATTTCTCTGTACTTTGCTCCGTTCATCTTTCCCTTGATCCTGATAAGTCTCCCAGTCCCTGCCGCTGAAAAACATCCCAACAGCATGATGCTGCCACCACCATGCTTCAACGTAGGGATGGTGCCAGGTTTCCTCCAGACGTGGTTTCATCAGACCAAGGTTCTTGGTCACCCCCCTAACCAAGCCTCTTCTCCCCCAATTGATCAGTTTGGCCGGGCGGCAAGCTATAAGAAGAGTCTTGGTTGTTCCAAACTTCTTCCATTTAAGAATGATGGACGCCACTGTGTTCTTGGAATCTGTGCCTCAACACAATCCTGTCTCTGAGCTCTACGGACAATTATTTTGACCTCATGGCTTGTTTTTTGATATAACATGCACTGTCAACTGTGGGACCTTATATAGACAGATGTGTGCCTTTCCAAATCATGTCCAATCAATTGAATCTACCACAGGTGAACTCCAATCAAGTTGTAGAAACATCTCAAGGATGATCAATGAAAACAGGATGCAGCTGAGTTAAATTTAGATTCTCATAGCAAACGGTCTGAATACTTATGTAAATAAGGTATTTCTGTTCTATGTATTTTATACATTTGCTAGAATTTCTAAAAACCTGTTTGTGCTTTGTCATTGTGTGTAGATCGATGAGGAAAACATTTATTTAATCAATTTTAGAATAAGGCTGTAATGTAACAAAATGAGGAAAAAGTCAAAGGGTCTGAATACTTTCCAAATGCACTGTATGTCATGCCAATGAAGCAATTCGAGAGCTGAGTTGAGAGAGAGAGAGAAATAGAGAGAGAGGGACGAGAGAGAGAGGGACGAGAGAGAGAGGGACGAGAGAGAGAGGGACGAGAGAGAGAGGGACGAGAGAGAGAGGGACGACAGACAGACAGACAGACAGACAGACAGACAGACAGACAGACAGACAGACAGACAGACAGACAGACAGACAGACAGACAGACAGACAGACAGACAGACAGACAGACAGACAGACAGACAGACAGGGGTTGCGGGTTCTCTGTTTTCACCCTCAGGATTACCGTACCCCTCAGCAGCCAATCAGAGTGCTCAACACTGGAGGCCACAAAGCCTGATGGGAAAGAGATTGCAATTTGTGTTGGCTCCTAACCAATGACACAAACACACACACACACAAACACACTCAGGTTTGTGTGATTTATGGGATCTGAACCCTTCAACACTGCAGGGCAATAAACAGTGTGTGCGTGTGTGAATTTATTATTTGTGGGCAGGCGGTGCAATTATCAAACACCAGACTGGCAGGAAAAATGTTGTCATACCAAGCTAGAAACCCTCTGATCTGTAAAGAGAGAAACAATGTGAAGTTATCAGTTACTTTCAACAACTCTGTATTCACAGATACAGTATTTACTGTCAGAGGTAAACTTTGTATCAACACTGCTATCTGGTGTTGAAAGTGTGTATTAAAAAACCCAGTTTGCTTTGATTTAATTTCTGCTCCAATCATCATGGTTTCTGTGATGATGCAGACCTGTCAGGCCAATCAAAGAAGCTAATGGAGGAAGATAATTGTGAGTGATAGAGGGGGAGAGAGCGAAGGACAGATAGAGGACAGAACAAGAAAGAGAGAGAGAAAATTAGAGAGAGAGAGAGAGAGAGAGAAAATTAGAGGGAGGGAGAGAGATAATGATTGTGACAGTCCTGTCAGTCAGAGCTCAGGCTGGAAAGGGGCTACCATGGAAACAGACAGAGCACCTCTCAGTGTGTGACCCAGTGGTGGAAAAAGTACCCATTCGTCATACTTGAGTTAAAGTAAAGATATCTTAACAGAAAATGACTCAGGTAAAAGTGAAAATCACCCAGTAAAATATTACTTGAGTAAAAGTCTTGAAGGTTTTGACTTTAAATATTTTTAAGGTTCAAAACTAAAAGTATAAATTATTTCAAAGTCTTTATATTACTCAAACCAGACGACACAATATTTTTTGTTATTTATTTACGGAGAGCCAGGGGCACACTCCAACATTCAGACATAATTTAAAAGGAAGAATGTGTGTTTAGTCCCAATAATATCTCCTTTCTCCTGTTTAGTGAGTCCTCCAGATCAGAGGCAGTAGAGATGACCAGGGATGTTCTCTGTTTAGTGAGTCCTCCAGATCAGATGCAGTAGAGATGACCAGGGATGTTCTCTGTTTAGTGAGTCCACCAGATCAGAGGCAGTAGAGATGACCAGGGATGTTCTCTGTTTAGTGAGTCCACCAGATCAGAGGCAGTAGAGATGACCAGGGATGTTCTCTGTTTAGTGAGTCCTCCAGATCAGAGGCAGTGGGGATGACCAGGGATGTTCTCGTTCCACATTTTTATTTACACTGTGAAACTATGTGAAACTATGCAAATACATAAATAAACTGAAAGACAAAAACAACAAACAGTGACGCAGAGGTGAAAAATACACAACTCAAAATGAATCTCCCACAAACCCAGGTGGAAAAAAATCCTACTTAAGTATGATCTCCAATTAGAGACAACGAGGACCAGCTGCCTCTAATTGGAGATCATACCAAACAAAACCAACATAGAAATACAAAACTAGAACATGAACATAGAAATACAAAACGTAGGAAAACACCCCCTGTCACGCCCTGACCTACTCTACCATAGAAAATAACATCTTACTATGGTCAGGACGTGACAGTACCCCCCCCCAAAGGTGCGGACTCCGACCACACCTAAACAAAAACACTACAACCCACCCCCCCCCCAAAAAAAACAAAAAAACAAAAGGGAGAGTACGGTGGGTAACTAATGTCTATGGCGGCTCTGGTGCAGTACACATAACCTTATCCCACGGATCCTCCAACAGAGGAGCTGGCTCTGGTTTGGGGTGTAAGCCCCACTCCGCCCGCTGATACCTCTGCTTCTGTACCTCCGGACCGTGGATCATCGCCGGAGGTTCCGGGCTGCAGGCCGTCTCTGGAGGTTCCGGGCTGCAGGCCGTCGCCGGAAGCTCTGGACTGGGAACTGTCGCCGGAAGCTCTGGACTGGGAACTGTCGTCGGAAGCTCTGGACAGGGAATGCGCACTGGAGGCCTGATGCGTGGGGCTGGCATAGGTGGCGCCAGACTAGTAACACGCACCTCAGGGCGAGTGCGGGGAGCAGGAACTTGACACCCCGGACTGTGCAGGCGCACTGGAGGCCTGATGCTGGAGGCTTATCGCCCTCCAGGTTCCCTTGGAGAGTTCATCAATGAGCTTGACGCCTTGATAAGTTCCTTTCCTGAGGATGGCTCACCCCTCACAGTTCTGGGTGACTTTAACCTCCCTACGTCTACCTTTGACTCATTTCTCTCTGCCTCCTTCTTTCCACTCCTCTCCTCTTTTGACCTCACCCTCTCACCGTCCCCCCCTACTCACAAGGCAGGCAATACGCTTGACCTCATCTTCACTAGATGCTGTTCTTCTACTAATCTCACTGCAACTCCCCTCCAAGTCTCCGATCACTACCTTGTATCCTTTTCCCTCTCGCTCTCCTCCAACACTACTCACTCTGCCCCTACTCAGATGGTATTGCGCCGTCGCAACCTTCGCTCTCTCTCTCCTGCTACTCTCTCCTCTTCCATCCTATCATCTCTTCTGGCATCTTTTCACTCCCTCCTCTCTACATTTTCCTCCTCTGTTTCTGCTGCTAAAGCCACTTTCTACCACTCTAACTTCCAAGCATCTGCCTCTAACCCTAGGAAGCTCTTTGCAACCTTCTCTTCCCTCCTGAATCCTCCTCCATCCCTCCCCCTCCTCCCTCTCTACGGATGACTTCGTCAACCATTTTGAAAAGAAGGTCAACGACAGCCAATCCTCGTTTGTTAAGTCAAAAGACACCGCTGGTCCTGCACACATTGCCCTACCCTATGCTTTGACCTCTTTCTCCCCTCTCTCTCCAGATGAAATCTTGCGTCTTGTGACGGCCGGCCGCCCAACAACCTGCCCGCTTGACACTATCCCCTCCTCTCTTCTTCAGAACATTTCCGGAGACCTTCTCCCTTACCTCACCTCGCTCATCAACTCATCCTTGACCGCTGGCTACGTCCCTTCCGTCTTCAAGAGAGCGAGAGTTGCACCCCTTCTCAAAAAACCTACACTCGACCCCTCCGATGTCAACAACTACAGACCAGTATCCCTTCTTTCTTTTCTCTCCAAAACTCTTGAACGTGCCATCCTTGGCCAGCTCTCCTGCTATCTCTCTCAGAATTACCTTCTCGATCATAATCAGTCAGGTTTCAAGGCTGGTCATTCAACTGAGACTGCTCTTCTCTGTGTCACGGAGGCTCTCCGCACTGCTAAAGCTAACTCTCTCTCCTCTGCTCTCATCCTTCTAGACCTATCTGCTGCCTTTGATACTGTGAACCATCAGATCCTCCTCTCCACCCTCTCCGAGTTGGGTATCTCCGGCGCGGCTCACTCTTGGATTGCGTCCTACCTGACAGGTCGCTCCTACCAGGTGGCGTGGTGAGAATCCGTCTCCGCACCACGTGCTCTCACCACTGGTGTCCCCCAGGGCTCAGTTCTAGGCCCTCTCCTATTCTCGCTATACACCAAGTCACTTGGCTCTGTCATATCCTCACATGGTCTCTCCTATCATTGCTACGCAGACGACACACAATTAATCTTCTCCTTTCCCCCTTCTGATAACCAGGTGGTGAATCGCATCTCTGCATGTCTGGCAGACATATCAGTGTGGATGACGGATCACCACCTCAAGCTGAACCTCAGTATTGTGTCCTGATCCCAGAGTGCTAAGAGCCTCGGCGTGACCCTGGA
Organism: Salmo salar; assembly: GCF_965601325.2. Lineage (NCBI taxonomy): Eukaryota > Metazoa > Chordata > Actinopteri > Salmoniformes > Salmonidae > Salmo > Salmo salar. The sequence continues at coordinate 103,031,037 of NC_138302.1, forward strand.
CAATATCCTGTCGTTCTCCGCTAACATCAAGGCGGTGACCCGACCCTGTAGGTTCATGCTATACAACATTCGCAGAGTACAACCCTGCCTTACACAGGAAGCGGCGCAGGTCCTAATCCAGGCACTTGTCATCTCCTGTCTGGATTACTGCAACTCCCTGTTGGCGGGGCTCCCTGCCTGTGCCATTAAACCCCTACAACTCATCCAGAACGCCGCAGCCCGTCTGGTGTTCAACCTTCCCAAGTTCTCTCACGTCACCCCGCTCCTCCGCACACTCCACTGGCTTCCAGTTGAAGCTCGCATCTGCTACAAGACCATGGTGCTTGCCTACGGAACTGTGAGGGGAACGGCACCTCCGTACCTTCAGGCTCTGATCAGGCCCTACACCCAAAGAAGGGCACTGCGTTCATCCACCTCTGGCCTGCTGGCCCCCCTACCGCTGCGGAAGCACAGTTCCCGCTCAGCCCAGTCAAAACTGTTCGCTGCTCTGGCACCCCAATGGTGGAACAAGCTCCCTCACGACGCCAGGACAGCGGAGTCAATCACCACCTTCCGTATACACCTGAAACCCCACCCCTTTAAGGAATACCTGGGATAGGATAAAGTAATCCTTCTAACCCCCCCCCCCCCCCCCAAAAAAAAGATATAGATGTACTATTGTAAAGTGGTTGTTCCACTGGATATCATAAGGTGAATGCACCAATTTGTAAGTCGCCCTGGATAAGAGCGTCTGCTAAATGACGTAAATGTAAATGTAAATGCAGGTATAAGTGGCGCCAGATTGGTAACACGCACCTCAGGGCAAGTGCGGGGAGCAGGAACAGGACGTACCAGGCTGGATAGACTCACTGGAGGCCGGGTACGTGGGGCAGGCACAGGGTATACTGGACCGTGGAGGCTCACTGGAGATCTCGAGCGTAGAGCTGGCACAACCCTATTCTACCATAGAAAATAACATCTTACTATGGACGTGACACCACCAGATCGGAGACAGTGGGGATGACCAGGGATGTTCTCTTGATTCAAAATGCATTCAAAATGCAACGAGGACTCTTGGGTGTCAGAGAAAATGTACGGAGTAAAAAGTACATTATTTTCTTTAGGAATGTAGTGAAGTAAAAGTAAACGTTGTCAAAATATAAATATTGAAATAATGTACACATACCCCCAAAAATGACTTAATTAACAAGTACTTTTAAATCATTTTTACTGTTCAAAACCAAATGTTTACCTGGCTCACCACTCCACCTTGGACATGAACAGCCTTTACGACCAGGTCCACCTCTACAAGGCAGCAATCCCAACTTTTGCCAGGACCCTGAAGGACGTCACCCTCAACCGTAGACCCAGCACCTCACACAGGAGCAACAGAGCAACGGACACCACTCCCAGACCAGCGAGACCCCCTCCCAAACCCCCTCCCAGACCAGCAAGACCCCCTCCCAGACCCCCTCCCAAACCCCCTCCCAGACCAGCAAGACCCCCTCCCAGACCCCCTCCCAAACCCCCTCCCAGACCAGCAAGACCCCCTCCCAGACCTCCTCCCAAACCCCCTCCCAGACCAGCGAGACCCCCTCCCAGACCCACTCCCAGACCAGCGAGACCCCCTCCCAGACCAGCGAGACCCCCTCCCAGACCAGCGAGACCCCCTCCCAGACCCCCTCCCAGACCCCCTCCCAGACCAGCGAGACCCCCTCCCAGACCAGCGAGACCCCCTCCCAGACCAGCGAGACCCCCTCCCAGACCAGCGAGACCCCCTCCCAGACCCCCTCCCAGACCAGCGAGACCCCCTCCCAGACCCCCTCCCAGACCCCCTCCCAGCCCAGCGAGACCCCCTCCCAAACCTCCTCCCAGACCAGCGAGACCCCCTCCCAGACCCCCTCCCAGACCAGCGAGACCCCCTCCCAGACCAGCGAGACCCCCTCCCAGACCAGCGAGACCCCCTCCCAGACCCCCTCCCAGACCAGCGAGACCCACTCCCAGACCAGCGAGACCCCCTCCCAGACCAGCGAGACCCCCTCCCAGACCAGCGAGACCCCCTCCCAGACCCCCTCCCAGACCCCCTCCCAGACCCCCTCCCAGACCCCCTCCCAGAGGACCTGCACAGAGAGAACCCACACCAAGAGGACCTACACCCAGACCACAGCATCATCAGCCACACCCCAACCAGCTGAGACCACTCCAAACAAACCCTGGCCACACACTATATAGGCCCAACCAGATCAGTCTTATGCCGCTTCTGCCCGCCCCCACAACCCCCATCCTGCGGTCTAAAAGTTATGTATCAGATGCTCAACATGCTCTGCTCACACCTGCTGTAATGGTAAACATATGTTTACATTGCCAAAACAAGTGAAATAGATAATAAACAAAAGTGAAATGGAATAGAATAGACACATTTCAAATGTCATATAGCTGTTTATTATCTATTTCACTTGTTATACTGACGTGCAAGTCGACTTTCTCTGATTCAGAGGGGTTAAATGGAGAAGACACATTTCAGTTGAAGGCATTCAGTTGTACAACTGACTAGGTATCCCCCCTTTCCCTGTACAACTGACTAGGTATCCCTGTCTGTCTGTCTGTCTGTCTGTCTGTCTGTCTGTCTGTCTGTCTGTCTGTCTGTCTGTCTGTCTGTCTGTCTGTCTGTCTGTCTGTCTGTCTGTCTGTCTGTGTGTGTGTGTGTGTCTCTCGCTCTCTCTCTCTCTCTCTCTCTCCTCTCTTCCTCCCCCCTTTCCTCTCCTCCCCTCGCCCTCTCCTCTCCTCGCCCTCTCGTCCCCTCCCTTAGCCTTTTATCTGCATTCTAAATGTTACCCTATTCCTTATATGGTGAACTACTTTTGACCAGGCCCCCGAAGGGCTCTGATCTAAATTAGTACCCTTTATAGGGAATAGGGTTCCATTTGGGTCTTTGTTGCTCTCCTCATTTCCTCTCCTCCCTCCTTCCTAAGCCTTTTATCCGTCCGATGCAGCGACTTTTCTCCTCTCTCTCTCTCTCTCTCTCCGCTAGCAGCTCAATGGCTGTTATCTAGGCCAGAGAGGCCTATTCAAACTGAATACACACACACACACACACACACACACACACACACACACACACACACACACACACACACACACACACACACACACACACACACACACACACACACACACACACACACACACACAAAATAACATACAGAAGAAAGCATCCCTACCCCACTCATACAAAAACACTGTGAGAGATAAATGTTTATACTGCCCTATATATTTCCCTGATGTTCAGAAACGACCTGATGTAATTCTGTACAGCTTCAAACAAATAACAACTTAAAAAGTCTCTACGAAGTCTTTATTAAGCCTTTATACGGCCTTCATAGGTCCTTCACAAATCATTCGTATGCAAACGATTGAGGTAAGCAGGAAGGTCCATACCCTTCCCAGAGCTGTAGAATCGGCACAATTAATTTTAAAGCAGTAAGACAGTATAGAAGGGGTATAGTAATGCATTTACCTTTTAGCAAACGCTCGAATCCAGAGCGACTTACAGTAGTGAATGCATACATTTCATAATTTTTTTTTTCTCCGTACTGGTCCCCCGTGGGAATCGAACCCACAACCCTGGCGTTGCAAACACCATGCTCTACCAACTGAGCCACACGGGACCATACAGTATGGTAGGGGTATAGTAATGTATAGTAAGACAGTATGGTAGGGTTATAGTATGGTAAGGCAGTGTGGTAGGGGTATATTATGGTAATACAGTATAATAGGGTTATAGTATGGTAATACAGTATAATAGGGTTATAGTATGGTAATATAGTATGGTAGGGTTATAGTATAATAAGACAGTATTGTAGAGGTATAGTAAGTTATAGTATTGTAAGACAGTATAGTAGGCATATAATAAGGTATAGTATGGTAAAACAGTATAGTAGTGGTACAGTAAGGCATTGTACGGTAAGACAGTATGGTAGTATGGTATATTATAGTATACTATGGTAAGACAGTATGGTATGGGTATAGTATGGTAAGACAGTATGGTAGGGGTATAGTATGGTAAGACAGTATGGTAGGGATATAGTATGGTATACTATGGTAAGACAGTATGGTAGGGGTATAGTATGGTAAGACAGTATGGTAGGGGTATAGTATGTTAAGACAGTACGGTAGGGGTATAGTATGGTAAGACAGTACGGTAGGGGTATAGTATGGTATACTATGGTAAGACAGTATGGTAGGGGTATAGTATGGTAAGACAGTATGGTAGGGGTATATTATAGTATACTATGGTAAGACAGTATGGTAGGGGTATATTATAGTATACTATGGTAAGACAGTATGGTAGGGGTATATTATAGTATACTATGGTAAGCCAGTATGGTAGGGGTATAGTATGGTAAGACAGTATGGTAGGGGTATAGTATGGTAAGCCAGTATGGTAGGGGTATAGTATGGTAAGACAGTATGGTAGGGGTTTATTATAGTATACTATGGTAAGACAGTATGGTAGGGGTATATTATAGTATACTATGGTAAGCCAGTATGGTCGGGGTATAGTATGGTAAGACAGTATGGTAGGGGTATAGTATGGTAAGCCAGTATGGTAGGGGTATAGTATGGTAAGACAGTATGGTAGGGGTATATTATAGTATACTATGGTAAGACAGTATGGTAGGGGTATAGTATGGTAAGACAGTATGGTAGGGGTTTATTATAGTAATACTATGGTAATGACAGTATGGTAGGGGTATATTATAGTATACTATGGTAAGACAGTATGGTAGGGGTATAGTATGGTAAGACAGTATGGTAGGGGTATATTATAGTATACTATGGTAAGACAGTATGGTAGGGGTATATTATAGTATACTATGGTAAGCCAGTATGGTAGGGGTATAGTATGGTAAGACAGTATGGTAGGGGTATATTATAGTATACTATGGTAAGACAGTATGGTAGGGGTATAGTATGGTAAGACAGTATGGTAGGGGTATATTATAGTATACTATGGTAAGACAGTATGGTAGGGGTATATTATAGTATACTATGGTAAGCCAGTATGGTAGGGGTATAGTATGGTAAGACAGTATGGTAGGGGTATAGTATGGTAAGACAGTATGGTAGGGGTATATTATAGTATACTATGGTAAGACAGTATGGTAGGGGTATATTATAGTATACTATGGTAAGCCAGTATGGTAGGGGTATAGTATGGTAAGACAGTATGGTAGGGGTATAGTATGGTAAGACAGTATGGTAGGGGTATAGTATGGTAAGACAGTATGGTAGGGGTTTATTATAGTATACTATGGTAAGACAGTATGGTAGGGGTATATTATAGTATACTATGGTAAGACAGTATGGTAGGGGTATAGTATGGTAAGACAGTATGGTAGGGGTATATTATAGTATACTATGGTAAGACAGTATGGTAGGGGTATATTATAGTATACAATGGTAAAACAGTATGGTAGGGGTATATTATAGTATAGTATGGTAAGACAGTATGGTAGGGGTATAGTATGGTAAGACAGTATGGTAGGGGTATATTATAGTAAGACAGTATGGTAGGGGTATATTATGGTAAGACAGTATGGTAGGGGTATAGTATAGTATACTATGGTAAGCAAGTATGGTAGGGGTATAGTATGGTAAGACAGTATGGTAGGGGTATAGTATAGTATACTATGGTAAGCCAGTATGGTAGGGGTATAGTATGGTAAGACAGTATGGTAGGGGTATAGTATAGTATACTATGGTAAGACAGTATGGTAGGGGTATATTATAGTATACTATGGTAAGACAGTATGGTAGGGGTATATTATAGTATACTATGGTAAGACAGTATGGTAGGGGTATATTATAGTATACTATGGTAAGACAGTATGGTAGGGGTATATTATAGTATACTATGGTAAGACAGTATGGTAGGGGTATAGTATGGTAAGACAGTATGGTAGGGGTATAGTATGGTAAGACAGTATGGTAGGGGTATAGTATGGTAAGACAGTATGGTAGGGGTTTATTATAGTATACTATGGTAAGACAGTATGGTAGGGGTATATTATAGTATACTATGGTAAGACAGTATGGTAGGGGTATACTATGGTAAGACAGTATGGTAGGGGTATATTATAGTATACTATGGTAAGACAGTATGGTAGGGGTATATTATAGTATACAATGGTAAGACAGTATGGTAGGGGTATATTATAGTATAGTATGGTAAGACAGTATGGTAGGGGTATAGTATGGTAAGACAGTATGGTAGGGGTATATTATGGTAAGACAGTATGGTAGGGGTATATTATGGTAAGACAGTATGGTAGGGGTATAGTATAGTATACTATGGTAAGCAAGTATGGTAGGGGTATAGTATGGTAAGACAGTATGGTAGGGGTATAGTATAGTATACTATGGTAAGCCAGTATGGTAGGGGTATAGTATGGTAAGACAGTATGGTAGGGGTATAGTATAGTATACTATGGTAAGACAGTATGGTAGGGGTATATTATAGTATACTATGGTAAGACAGTATGGTAGGGGTATAGTATAGTATACTATGGTAAGACAGTATGGTAGGGGTATATTATAGTATACTATGGTAAGACAGTATGGTAGGGGTATAGTATGGTAAGACAGTATGGTAGGGGTATAGTATGGTAAGACAGTATGGTAGGGGTATAGTATGGTAAGACAGTATGGTAGGGGTATATTATAGTATACTATGGTAAGACAGTATGGTAGGGGTATAGTATGGTAAGACAGTATGGTAGGGGTATATTATAGTATACCATGGTAAGACAGTATGGTAGGGGTATATTATAGTATACTATGGTAAGACAGTATGGTAGGGGTATATTATAGGATACTATGGTAAGACAGTATGGTAGGGGTATACTATGGTAAGACAGTATGGTAGGGGTATAGTATGGTAAGACAGTATGGTAGGGGTATATTATAGTATACTATGGTAAGACAGTGTCTGGCATTCCTCCCAAAGTTTTCCCTTTAATCACTTCGCTTCACTATTTGAAAAAGAAAATGACTGTTATAAGATATATTGCCACACCTTGATCTGTTTCACCTGTTCCTGTGTTTGTCTCCACCCCCTCCAGGTGTCACTTATTTCCCCCAGTGTATTTATCCCTGTGTTTCCTGTCTCTCTGTGCCAGTGTATTTATCCCTGTGTTTCCTGTCTCTCTGTGCCAGTGTATTTATCCCTGTGTTTCCTGTCTCTCTGTGCCAGTGTATTTATCCCTGTGTTTCCTGTCTCTCTGTGCCAGTGTATTTATCCCTGTGTTTCCTGTCTCTCTGTGCCAGTGTATTTATCCCTGTGTTTCCTGTCTCTCTGTGCCAGTGTATTTATCCCTGTGTTTCCTGTCTCTCTGTGCCAGTGTATTTATCCCTGTGTTTCCTGTCTCTCTGTGTCAGTGTATTTATCCCTGTGTTTCCTGTCTCTCTGTGCCAGTGTATTTATCCCTGTGTTTCCTGTCTCTCTGTGCCAGTGTATTTATCCCTGTGTTTCCTGTCTCTCTGTGCCAGTGTATTTATCCCTGTGTTTCCTGTCTCTCTGTGCCAGTGTATTTATCCCTGTGTTTCCTGTCTCTCTGTGTCAGTTCATTTTGTATGTTTCCAAGTCAACCAGTGTTTTCCCTGTTCTCCTGCTTTTTGCATTCTCCTTTTTCTAGTCCTTCCGGTTTTGACCCTGGCCTGTTTCTGGACTTTGTACCTGCCTGCCTGACCATTCTGCCTGCCTTGACCACGAGCCTGTCTGCCACTCTGTACCTCCTGGACTGGTTTTGACCTTTTTGCCTGTCCACGACCATTCTCTTGCCTACCCCTTTGGATTAATAAACATTGTAAGACTTCAACCATCTGCCTCCTGTGTCTGCATTTGGGTCTCGCCTTGTGCCTTGATAAATGTGGTTTAAAGTCCCTCAAGCCCATGCCTTCACCAATCTAATGCTTTGGATTTGTGGGAAGTAGTGAATGAGTGTACACTTCAGGAGAAAGGAGATATTATTGGGACTAAACACACATTCTTCCTTTGTTAATTATGTCTGAATGTTGGAGTGTGCCCCTGGCTCTCCGTAAATAAAATAAAAACATTTTGTCGTCTGGTTTGCGTAATATAAATATTTAGAAATAATTTATACTTTTAGTTTTGATGCTTAAGTATATTTAAAACCAAAAACTTGAAGACTTTTACTCAAGTAATATTTTACTGGGTGATTTTCACTTTTACCTGAGTCATTTTCTGTTAAGATATCTTTACTTTAACTCAAGTATGACAAATGGGTCCTTTTTCCACCACTGGGTCACACACTGAGAGGTGCTCTGTTTGTTTCCATGGTAGCCCCTTTCCAGCCTGAGCTCTGACTGACAGGACTGTCACACTAATTCTCTCTCTCTGACACATTCTCTCACTCCCTCTAATTCCCTCTATCCTCTTTCCCCCATCTCTCTTGCTCTCGCTCTCTCCTCTCTACCCTCTCTCTCTCTCTCTCTTTCTCAAATTTTCTGTCTCTCTTTCAATCGCCAGCATTCTATCATCCCTTTCTCGTTCTGTCCCATTTTTTGTCCCTCTCTCTCTTTTCTCTCTCTCTTTCTTGTTCTGCCCCCTATCTGTCCTTCTCTCTCTCTCCCCCCCTCTATCACTCACAAATGATCCCACTCAATTAGCTCTTTGTGTTTTTAATACACATCTTGAACAGCAGATGGCGGTATTGTGACAAAGTTTACCTCTGACATGTTGAAAGTAACTGATAACTTAACATTGTTTCTCTCTTTACAGATCAGAGGGTTTCTAGCTTGGTGTGACAACGTTTCTCCTGCCAGTCTGGTGTTTGATAATTGCACCGCCTGCCCACAAATAATAAATTCACACACGAACACACTGTTTTTTGCCCTGCAGTGTTGAAGGGTTCAGATCCCATAAATCACACAAACCTGTGTGTGTGTGTGTGTGTGTGTGTGTGTGTGTGTGTGTGTGTGTGTGTGTGTGTGTGTGTGTGTGTGTGTGTGTGTGTGTGTGTGTGTGTGTGTGTGTGTGTGTGTGTGTCATTTGTTAGGAGCCAACACAACCGGGCAATCTCTTTCCCATCAGGCTTTGTGGCCTCCAGTGTTGAGCACTCTGATTGGCTGCTGAGGGGCACAGTAATCCTGAGGTTGAAAACAGAGAACCCGCAACCCTCCCTCTCCCTCTCTCTCTCTCTCCCTCTCCCTCTCCCTCTCTCTCTCTCTCTCTCGCTCGCACTCACCCTCTCTTTCTATTTCTCTCTCTCTTTCAACTCAGCTCTCAAATTGCTTTATTGGCATGACGTACAGTGCATTCGGAAAGTATTCAGACCCCTTGACTTTTTCAACATTTTGTTACGTCACAGCGTTATTCTAAAATTGATTAAATACATTTTTTCCTCATCAATCTACACACCATGCCCAATAATGACAAAGCAAAATCTGTTTTTTTCTATCAAATTAATTTTTTTAAATTAAAACAGAAATACCTTGTTTACGTAAGTATTCAGACTCGTAAGTATGCATCCTGTGCCCATTGACAATCCTTGAGATGTTTCTACAACTTGATTGGAGTCCACCTTTGGTCATGATTGGACATGATTTGGAAAGGCACACACCTGTCTATATAAAGGTCCCACAGTTGACAGTGCATGTCAGAGCAAAAACCAAGCCATGAGGTGGAAGGAATTGTCCATAGACCTCCGAGACAGGATTCTGTCGAGGCACAGATCTGGGGAAGGGTACCAAAAGACTTATGCAGCATTGAAGGTCCCCAAGAACACAGTGGCCTCCATCATTCCTAAATGGAAGGAGTTTGGAACCACCAAGACTCTTCCTAGAGATGGCAGCCCTGCTAAGCTGAGCAATCAGGGGGAGAAGGACCAAGAACCCGATGGTCACTCTGACAGAGCTCCAGAGTTCCTCTGTGGAGATGGGAGAACCTTCCAGAAGAAAAACCATCTCTGCAGCACTCCACCAATCAGGCCTTTATGGTAGAGTGGCCAGACGGAAGCCACTCATCAGTAAAAGGTACATGGACCTCAGACTGTGGCAAAGGTTTACCTTCCAACAGGACAAGAGCCTAAGCACACAGTCAGGACAACGCAGGAGTGGCTTCGGGACAAGTCCCTGAATGTCCTTGAGTGGCCCAGCCAGAGCCCGGACTTGAACCCGATATAACATCTCTTGAGAGACCTGAAAATAGATATTCAGCAATGCTCCCAATCCAACCTGACAGAGCTGGAGACGATCTGCAGAGAAGAATGGGAGAAACTCCCCAAATACAGGTGGGTGTGCCAAGCTTGTAGCCGTTTACCCAAGAAGACTCAAGGCTGTAATCGCTGCTAAAGGTGCTTCAACAAAGTACTGAGTAAAATGTCTGAATACTTATGTAAATGTGATAGTAAGGTATAGTATGGTAAGAAGGTATGGTAGGGGTATAGTAAGGTATAAGATAGTATGGTAGTGGTATAGTGTGGTAAGACAGTATGGTAGGGGTATAGTAAGGTATAAAGCAGTATGGTAGGGGTATAGTAATGTATAAGGCGGTATGGTAGGGGTATAGTATGGTAAGACAGTATGGTAGGGGTATAGTAATGTATAAGGCAGTATGGTAGGGGTATAGTAAGGTATGGTATGGTAGGGGTATAGTAATGTATAAGGCAGTATGGTAGGGGTATAGTAAGGTATGGTAGTGGTATAGTATGGTAAGACAGTATGGTAGGGGTATAGTAATGTATAAGGCAGTATGGTAGGGGTATAGTAAGGTATGGTATGGTAGGGGTATAGTAATGTATAAGGCAGTATGGTAGGAGTATAGTAAGGTATGGTAGTGGTATAGTAAGACAGTAGCAGTGAGATTCAGACCGTTCTTTGTGTCGTAATGTGGACACCGTGAGTTTTACAGCTACCCCATAATAGTATGGCATTGGTTGAAGCTCAATTTTAAATTCAAATATCCCTACTACCATATATATGACAACATAACACCAATATCGATGACATTCTGCAAATCCAGTAAATTGGACGAACGCAACACCTTCAGTCATCAGGTCGTTATAGAGAACCAAACACCAGATTTTTTTTTAACAGGGTCGTTAGCAATTTGGTTTTCAGAGTATTTTCTTCAAATTTTAGACGTCGGATTAAAACGAGACTACGGCGTCCATAAAATGACAATTGGACATATGAATGGAAATTGTCAACCCCTCCGCCATGCACAATAATTGTATGTTAGTGTTGGTGTTGTTTTTTTTCAATATGTGTTTCAAATGTTCTGTCATATGTAAATGTGATTTACAATAAAGCTTTTTTTTTATTTGAATATGAAAATGTAGGATATCACGTCTCTGAAGGCAGACACATCAATAACAACATCAGACAGACGTCTTACATCTCCGGTGGGTGACCACGTCTTTACCGAAGCTTCATCTGAAACGGTGTCCAGGGATGTTGGAGAACAGAGAGGCTGCTCGGAGCTGGGTGGGCTCGGCAGAGGTGGAGGAAGAGGAGAGTTCACTACCAACTAGGGAGAGAGAGAGGGGGGGGGGGGTGAGAGAGGGATAGGGAGGATAGGGAGGGAGGAGAGGGATGGAGAGAGAGAGATACAGAGAGAGAGAGAGAGACAGAGAGAGAGACAGAGAGAGAGACAGAGAGAGAGACACAGAGAGTGAGAGAGACAGAGAGAGAGAGAGAGAGAGAGAGAGAGAGAGAGAGAGAGAGAGAGAGAGATGGGGGAGTGTGTCCTGGAGGGAGGGAGGGAGGAAGGAGAGAGGGAAAGGGAGATGGATGGAGAGAGAAATAAATAATGCATTTAGCGTAAGAACCACTGCTAAATTGGACATGAAAGTACATTTCTTTGCCTCTAGCTAAACACATAGAGCAGCAAAACAACCCACTTTCATTATGGTGATGAGTGTCGTTCTTTGGGGTCAGTCTGCTGCCGTGACTTGACTTGAACATTAATCTGAGGACTGTTATTTTTCTTATCCACTAACTATGTTTAATTGTTGCCGGAATAATTAATCATGTAACAATTAACTCATTAGGATTTGGGGCACCACGAGAGAGGTTCTTTAAAGAGTTACCATCTTCCGAATTAAACCCTAAAAGGTCTTTACCTATCACATCTATAACCTCGTATCATATAATCATTCGGAAGAGTCGTAACCTACTTGCATCTGGCAAAAACTCGAGCATTACTTATGATTCAGAACTACACAAATTGGTTTAATTATTATTTACAAGCTAATTAACCTCTATGGGCTAGGTGGGATGCTAGCGTGCCACCCGTGGTGCACTCCATCAACAGCAGGTGCATTTCAAGAGCGGCAAATTTGAATCCAAATAAATGTCAAAATTCAAATTTTTCAAACATACAACTATTTTACACCCTTTGAAAGATAAACATCTCCTTAATCTAACCACGTTTTACGATATCAAAAAGGTTTTACGGCGAAAGCATAAATTTAGAGTATGTTAGGACAGTACATTTACAAGAGTTGTGTGTAATGTTGTGCCAATTCAAAGACAGGTGTCACCAAAACCATAAAATCAGCTAAAATTATGCAGTAACCTTTTACAATCTCCAACAGATGACACTCCTAGGACATTATGTTAGACAATGCATGCATTTTTAGTTCTATCAAGTTCATATTTATATCCAAAAACAGCGTTTTACTGTGGCGTTGATGTTCAGGAAATCGTTTCCCTCCTCTCTCTCCCTCTCTCTCTCTCTCTCTCTCTCACAACACTCTCTCTCTCTCTCTCTCTCTCTCTCACAACACTCTCTCTCTGGCTCTCTCTCCCTCTCTCTCTCTCTCTCTCTCTCTCTCTCTCTCTCACAACACTCTCTCTCTGGCTCTCTCTCCCTCTCTCTCTCTCTCTCTCTCACAACACTCTCTCTCTGGCTCTCTCTCCCTCTCTCTCTCTCTCTCTCACACAACACTCTCTCTCTGGCTCTCTCTCCCAACACCCTCTCTCTGGCTCTCTCTCCCTCTCTCTCTCTCACAACACTCTCTCTCTGGCTCTCTCTCCCTCTCTCTCTCTCTCTCTCTCTCTCTCTCTCTCTCTCTCTCTCTCTCTCTCTCTCTCTCTCTCTCTCTCTCACAACACTCCCTCTCTGGCTCTCTCTCCCTCTCTCTCACAACACTCTCTCTCTGGCTCTCTCCCTCTCTCTCTCTCACAACACTCTCTCTGGCTCTCTCTCCCTCTCTCTCTCTCAACGCTCTCTCTCCCCCATACTTTCTCTGGCTCCCTCTCCCTGGCTCTCTCCCTCTTACTTTCTCTGTCTCTCTCTCTCTCTCTGGCTCTCTCTCCCTCTTACTTTCTCTGTCTCTCTCTCTCTGTCTCTCTCTCTCCCTCTCTCAACACTCTTCTTCTCCCTCTCTCTGTCTCTCTCTCACAACGCTCACTCCCCCTCTTACTTTCTCTGTCTCTCTGGCTCTCTCTCCCTCTTACTTTCTCTGTCTCTCTCTCTCTCTCTGTCTCTCTCTCCATCTCTCTTTCTCTGTCACTCTCTGGCTGTCTCTCCCTCTCTCTTTCTCTGTCTCTCTCTCTCTGGCTCTTTCTCCCTCTTACTTTCTCTGTCTCTTTCTCTCTCTCAATTCAATTCTCAATTCAATTCAATTCAATTGAAGGGCTTTATTGGCATTGGAAAAACATGTTTGCATTGCTAAAGCAAGTGAAATAGATAATTAAGAAAAGTGAAATAAACAATTGAAAAATATATGTATCTTTCTCTTTCTCTCTCTCTCAATTAAATGCAATTAATTGTAAGGGCTTTATTAGCATGGGAAACACATGTTAACATTGCCAAAGCAAGTGAAGCACATAATAAACAAAAGTGAAATAAACAATACAAATGTTTCTATATTTCCGCCTGACTGACGTGCCCAAAGGAAAAATGCCTGTTGCTCAAGCCCTGAAGCCAGGATATGCATATATTTGGTACCATTGGAAAGAAAACACTTTGAAGTTTGTAGAAATGTTAACTTCTCTAGGGTAGGGGTCAGTATTTTCACGGCCGGATGAAAAACGTACCCAAATTAAATGGCCTACTACTCGGGCCCAGGAACTAGAATATGCATATCATTAGTAGATTTGGATAGAAAATACTCTGAAGTTTCTAAAACTGTTTGAATGATGTCTGTGAGTATAACGGAACTCATATGGCAGGCAAAAACCTGAGAAAAATCCAACCAGGAAGTGGGAAATCTGGTGCTTGTAGTCTTTTCATGTCATTTCCTATCTAACACACAGTGACTTAGGGTTCATTTTGCACTTCCTACGGCTTCCACTAGATGTCAACAGTCTTTAGAACCTAATGTCAGGCTTTTGCAGTGAACATGGAGCGAACAAGAAGGCCGGGAAGTTGGTGACTCAGAAATTTGGCGCTCTGATTTTTCACTGGCTATTGTCAAACTCAAATCCCGCTAACGGGGTTGGCGTCGTATGAAGTTAAATTAAGATTAAATAAAAAATAAAATTAAACCCTCAATCTCAACTAAATATTGTAATGAATAATTGAGCAAGTTGAGGAGACTAAACTGCTTGGAGTAACCCTGGATTGTAAACTGTCTTGGTCAAAACATGTTGATACAACAGTAGCTAAAATGGGGAGTATCTCCTGGGCACTCCTGTCTCAGCCTCCAGTATTTATGCTGCAGTAGTTTATGTGTCGGGGGGCTAGGGTCAGTCTGTTATATCTGGAGTATTTCTCCTGTCTTATCCGGTGTCCTGTGTGAATTTAAGTATGCTCTCTCTAATTCTCTCGTTCTTTCTTTCTCTCTCTTGGAGGACCTGAGCCCTAGGACCATGCCTCAGGACTATCCGGCATGAAGAGTCCTTGTTGTCCCCAGTCCACCTGGCCGTGCTGCTGCTCCAGTTTCAACTGTTCTGCCTGCGGCTGTGGAACCCTGACCTGTTCACTATGATTACTATTATTTGACCATGCTGGTCATTTATGAACATTTGAACATCTTGGCCATGTTCTGTTATAATCTCCACCCGGCACAGCCAGAAGAGGACTGGCCACCCCTCACAGCTTGGTTCCTCTCTAGGTTTCTTCCTAGGTTTTGGCCTTTCTAGGGAGTTTTTCCTAGCCACTGTGCTTCTACACCTGCATTGCTTGCTGTTTGGGGTTTTAGGCTGGGTTTCTGTACAGCGCTTTGAGATATCAGCTGATGTAGGAAGGGCTATATAAATACATTTGATTTGAAGTCTGTCCATAATAAAGTTCTGCTCTGCCTTAGACGTTCCGCTAGCGGAACACCTGCTCCAATATCCAATGATAGGCGTGGCGCGAATTACAAATTCCTCAAAAATACAAAAACTTCAATTTTTCAAACATATGACTATTTCACAGCATTTTAAAGACAAGACTCTCCTTTATCTAACCACACTGTCCGATTTCAAAAAGGCTTTACAGCGAAAGCAAAACATTAGATTATGTCAGCAGAGTACCAAGCCAGAAATAATCAGACACCCATTTTTCAAGCTAGCATATAATGTCACAAAAACCCAGAAGACAGCTAAATGCAGCACTAACCTTTGATGATCTTCATCAGATGACACACCTAGGACATTATGTTATACAATACATGCATGTTTTGTTCAATCAAGTTCATATTTATATCAAAAAACAGCTTTTTACATTAGCACGTGACGTTCAGAACTAGCATACCCCCCGCAAACTTCCGGGGAATTTGCTAACAATTTACTAAATTACTCACGATAAACGTTCACAAAAAGCATAACAATTATTTTAAGAATTATAGATACAGAACTCCTCTATGCACTCGATATGTCCGATTTTAAAATAGCTTTTTGGTGAAAGCACATTTTGCAATATTCTAAGTACATAGCCCAGCCATCACGGGCTAGCTATTTAGACACCCGGCAAGTTTAGCACTCACCAATATCAGATTTACTATTATAAAAGTTTGATTACCTTTTGTTGTCTTCGTCAGAATGCACTCCCAGGACTGCTACTTCAATAACAAATGTTGGTTTGGTCCAAAATAATCCATCGTTATATCCGAATAGCGGCGTTTTGTTCGTGCGTCCCAGACACTATCCATAATGGTAAATCAGGGTCGTGCGCATGGCGCAATTCTTGACAAAAAAAATCTAAATATTCCATTACCGTACTTCGAAGCATGTCAACCGCTGTTTAAAATCCATTTTTATGCCATTTTTCTCGTAAAAAAGCGATAATATTCCGACCGGGAATGTCCATTTAGCTAAACAGAGGAAAGAAAACAAAGCTTTCGGTCGACGCGGGCACGAGCCTGAGTCTCACAGTACTGTAACCAGCCACTACCCAAACGCGCTACTTTTTTTCAGCCAGAGCCTGCAAAGCCACGATTCAGCGTTTTGCCGCCTTCTGAGAGCCTATGGCAGCCGTAGGAAGTGTCACGGGACAGCTAAGATCCTCACTCTTCAATAAACAGAGACAAGAAGAACGACACCTTGTCAGACAGGCCACTTCCTGCATGAAATCTTCTCAGGTTTTTGCCTGCCATATGAGTTCTGTTATACTCACAGACACCATTCAAACAGTTTTAGAAACTTTAGGGTGTTTTCTATCCAAAGACAATATATGCATATTCTAGTTACTGGGCAGGAGTAGTAACCAGATTAAATCGGGTACGTTTTTTATCCAGCCGTGAAAATACTGCCCCCTAGCCATAACAGGTTAACAGCACTATCAACAAGGCAGGTCCTACAGGCAGGTCCTACATCTAGACTTGTGTTCAGTCCTGTGGTCAGGTGCCACAAAGGGGGACTTGAAAATTACAGTTTGCTAGAACAGGGCAGCACGGCTGGCCCTTAAATGTACATGGAGAGCTAACATTAATAATATGCATGTCAATCTCTCATGACTCAAAGTGGAGGAGAGATTGACTTCATCACTACTTGTATTTATGAGAGGTATTGACATGTTGAATGCACCGAGCTGTCTGTCTGAACTACTAGCACACAGCTCAGACATCCATGCATACCCCACAAGACATGCCACCAGAGGTCTCTTCACAGTCCCCAAGTCAAGAACAGACTAAGGGAGGCGCACAGTACTACATAGAGCCATGACTACATGGAACTCTATTCCACATCAGGTAACTGATGCAAGTAGATGCAGCAGTAAAATTAGATTTAAAAAAACAGATAGAAATTCACATTATGGAACAACGGGGACTGTTGTATATCAAATCAAATTTATTTATAAAGCCCTTCTTACATCAGCTGATATCTCAAAGTGCTGTACAGAAACCCAGCCTAAAAACCCAAAACAGCAAGCAATGCAGGTGTAGAAGCACCTTTACACACACGGACACAGCCACATGCACACATACATGATAACATACGCACTATATACATTAGCACACAATGATTTTGTGTTGTAGATATGTGGTGGTAGAGTAGTGAAATGTATTGTGAAATGTAATGTAATGTTGTTTTTTTAATTGTATAACTGTCAATGTTGCTGGAAGAGTAGCTGCTGCCTTGGCAGGAACTAATTGGGATCCATAATAAATACAAATACAAAATACCATGGCGATCTTGGGCACATGGACTATGGTCCATTTCTACGGAAGAAGGGCATCTCCACCGTTTATGTCTAGATAGAATGAAAGAGTACCAACTCTTTGTGTCTTGGTCGCCCCCATGCAAGGGTGGGCATCTCTCGTTGATGGCTATATTTACATATAATAGCAAGTGTTAACAGCCTGCAAACGGCCTGAAGGCTCATTCCACCAGAGGTGTGGCTACCTCTTGGGCACTGTTCAAAGGCATCTCTTCTCAAGAGATTTATGAGGTGGCATGTTGAGCCATTTGCTCATACTTTATGAGGTTTTACCGATTGGACATCACTGCACCTTCTTTGGCGCATACTGTACTCAGTGTCAGAGCCTCTGAGGGGTGATGCTGTTGGAACTAGTCTGGCTTCGGAGAGCATGTCGGGAGTTGGCTATATCTCATAACTGACACATCTCACTCATATTCTCCTAGATTACATACAGTGCCTTCAGAAAGTATACACACACCTTGACTTTTTCCCATTTTTTTTTTTGTGTAATAGCCTGATTTTAAAATGTATTAAACTCCGATTTTTGTGTCACTGATCCACGCACAATATCCCATAATGTCAAAACGGAATTTTGTTTGTATATTTGTTTGTATATTGTTTTGATCACGTGGACTGGAATACGTTCCGGTCAGCCTCAACATTGACGCTGACTTGGTGAGTGTGTTTATAAATAAGTGCATTGGAGATGTGGTACTCACTGTGACTATTAAAACCTACCCTAACCAGAAACCATGGATGGATGGCGGCATTTGTGCAAAACTGAAAGCGCGATCCACCGCATTTAACCATGGAAGGAGGTCTGGGAATATGGCTGAATATAAACAGTGTAGTTATTCCATCTGCAAAGCAATCAAACAAGCGAAAATGCCGGTACAGGGTCAAGGTGGAGTCGCAATTCAACGGCTCAGACACCAGACATATGTGGCAGGGTCTACAGGAAATCACAGACTACAAAAACAAAAACAGCCACGTCACGGATACCGACGTCACACTTCCAGTTAAACTAAACACCTTTGCGCGCTTTGAGGGTAATACAGTGCCACCGTCTCGGCTCACTAACAAAGTGGATAAAACATTTATAACACTTGCAAGGCTGCTGGACCAGACATTGTTTCTGTCCCCAAGAATGCAAAGATAAGTGAACTAAATGACTACCGCCCTGTAGCACTCACTTCTATCATCATGAAGTGTTTTGAGAGACTAGTCAATGATCATATCACCGCCACATTTACGTTTACATTTTAGTCATTTAGCAGACGCTCTTATCCAGAGCATACATTTCATTTCATGCATTTTTTTTTTCTTCATTTTTTGTTGTTGTACTGGCCCCCCGTGGGAATCGAACCCACAACGCTGGCGTTGCATACACCGTGCTGGCGTTGCAAACACCATGCTCTACCACCTGAGCCACAGGGAGGCCACCTTACCGGCCACCCTAGACCCACTTCAATTTGCATACTGCCCCAACAGGTCCACAGATGACGCAATTGCCGTCACACTGCACAATGCCCTATCCCGTCTGGACAAAAATAATACCTATGTAAGAATGCTGTTCATTGACTACAGCTCAGCATTCAGCACCATAGTACCCTCTAAGTTCATCATCAAGCTGGAGGCCCTGGGTCTCAACACCTCCCTGTGCAACTGGGTCCTGGACTATCTGGTGGGCCACCACCAGGTGGTGAAGGTAAGAAACAACATCTCCACTTCGCTGACCCTCAGCACTGGGGCCCCACAAGGGTGTGTGCTCAGCCCTCTCCTGTACTCCTTGTTCACCCATGACTTCGTGGAAATGCACGCCTCCAACTCAATCATCAAGTTTGCAGAAGACACAACAGTAGTGGGCTTGATCAACAACAACGATGAGGTAGCCTACAGGGAGGAGGTCAGAGCACTCGAAGTGTGGTGTCAGGAGATGATCGTGGACTTCACAAAACAGCAGAGGGAGCACCTCCCTATCCACATCGAAGGGACAGCAGTGGAGAATGTGGAAAGTTTTAAGTTCTTGGGAAAACAGAGGGAGCACCCCCCTTTCTACATCACAGAAAAACTGAAATGGTCCACCCACACAGAGAGTGTGGTGAAGAAGGTGCAACTGCTCCTCTTCAACCTCAGGAGGCTGAAGAAATTTGGCTTGTCACCCAAAACTCAGACAAACTTTTACAGATGCGCAATTGAGAGCATCCTGTTGGGCTGTATCACCACCTGGGACGGCAACTGCTCCGCCCTCAACCGCAAGGCTCTCCAGAGGGTAGTGAGGTCTGCACAACGCATCACCGGGGGCAAACTACCTGCCCTCCATGACATTTACAGCAAGCCGATGTCACAGGAAGGCCAAAAAGATAATCAAGGAAAACAACCACCAGAGCCACTGCCTGTTCACCCCGCTATCATCCAGAAGGCGAGGTCAGTACAGGTGCATTAAAGCTGGGACCGAGAGACTGAAAAACAGCTTCTATCTCAAGACCATCAGACTGTTAAACAGCCATCACTAATTCAGAGAGGCTGCTGCCTACATTGAGACCCAATCACTGGCCACTTTAATAAAATGGATCACTAGTCACTTTAAACAATGCCACTTTAAATAATGTTTACATATCTTACATTACTCATATCACATGTATATACTGTATTTTATACCATCTACTGCACCTCGCTCATCCATATACTTATATGTACATATTCTCATTCACCCCTTTAGATTTGTGTGTATTAGGTAGTTGTTGGGGAATTGGTAGATTACTTGTTAGATATTGCTGCACTGTCGGAACTAGAAGCACAAGCATTTCGCTACATTCGCAATAACATCTGCTAACCATGTGTATGAGACCAATAACATTTTATTTTATTTGAACACAAGAGTTGCTTACCAAGATGACATTGAACATTACCGAGTGGCCTAGTTACAATTGTAACCCTTGTGTAGTCTTAACATTCTGTATACTCCCTTTGTCCTAACCGGCCTTCACTACACCCCTAAAATAAAGCAGCTTAATTGAATTTTAAACACTAAATCTATTTTGCATGAAGAAACAACTTGTCATTCATCAAACTTTGTGAATATCTGGGTTTTCCCTCTTCACAATGCAAAGACTGCATTTAATCAGTGGACACCACTCATTTTTATTACAACACACCTGTAATAATTGTTTTCTTTACTAAAGTAGAGGTTTATTATTATTATTGCTGAAGGTACTGCATAGGTAAAAACATGATTTTTTTTAGCAAGAGATAGCACTTGTACAGCCTAAGAAAGTAGCAGAAATGTGCAGAAAGTAGTTTTGAATGCATTGTATTGAAGGGAAACAATAACAGTCATGAACTTTTTTAGCAACATAGTGATATATATATATATATATACTGTACATTGAGGAATTCAATGACAAAATACTTGTCTTCTCCCATTTTTTTAACCATTGCCCCCACCCACAAGGTGTATAAACAACAATAATAAATAATAATAAAATAATCTAATAGATACAAAACAAAAATGTGAAGAAAATAAATCAATAAATTCTAATTCGCACATGTAGGACAGTATGCAAGTGTGTGTGCATGGACTTTGCGGATGTATTTCTCACATGTAAACTACATAGTATTTGTTTTACAGTTGTTCTTTGGGAGGCAGAATTGGCATCTTCTCCTCTTGCCTGCCCCCAGCTGCAGCCTCAGGTGGATCAGGACAAGATTCAGCCCCCTGAACAGCTTTCACAAGCGCTGCAGAGGCTGCTGTGCAGGGGGGAGGCGCTCCCTTCTTTGAATGTGTGTGGTTACAAGTGCCTTTCCCAGCTGTTCCAGGAACACCATCCTCTTGTTCTGCTTATCAGGCATCCAGGTAGGGTTGATCTTGTTCCATATCACGAAGGTATTGTATGAGGACACATCAATGATGTTATGGAAGAGGGACCAGGGACCAGCGTGCAGTCATCCTCCTGCAGCTGTAAGTTCCAATCACCTTGTCCAGGTTGTCCACGCCTCCTTTGTTGTGGTTGTAGTCCAGGATGATGCCTGGCTTCCTGTCCTCACGATCACTGATCTCAGCCGTTTTGTGCTCAGAAGGACCACATTCTTGTTCGTCTTTGGGAGGTAAGAAACTAGAGGGGTGGTGGGGGTGAAGGCAAACTTTGATGAGAAGGCCTCTCTCCCCCTTGTTGCGAGGAGTGCAGGGAGGAGCTCAAGCTTGTTCTTTCTAACTGTGCCAACCATGGGGACCTTCCTCTTCAGGAGCTGCTGGCTGAGTTCAATCACTAGCACACATCATCTCAATTTCTCATTATATATATGTGTGTGTGTGTGTGTGTGTGTGTGTGTGTGTGTGTGTGTGTGTGTGTGTGTGTGTGTGTGTGTGTGTGTCTTTGTGGTTTTGTGGTGAATAAAATGATTTTATAACTGTCGGGTCAATAATGACCCTAAGACAGTCTTTGTATCCTGGTAGATAGCTTTCATGGAAAGGCAATGTTTCACTTGTTCTAATGTTGGGGTCACCCTAGGAAAAGTCATCAAATTTCAAGTTGAAAAAATATAATTTATGGGGTTTTCTCTGCTGTTAAACATAGTGGCGGGTAATTTTTGACCCTTAAGACATCAAAAGGGTTAACTTAAATCAGCTTGAAAAGCTATGGCAAGACATGAAAAGGGCTGTCTAACAATGATCAACAATCAACTTGACAGAGCTTGAAGAATATGAAAATTAATAAATGGGCAAATGTTGTAGAATCCTGGTGTGCAAAGCTCTTAGAGACTTACTCAGAGACTCACAGCTCTTAGAGACTTACCCAGAAAGACTCACAGCTCTTAGAGACTGACCCAGAAAGACTCACAGCTCTTAGAGACTGAACCAGAAAGACTCACAGATCTTAGAGACTTACTCAGAAAGACTCACAGCTCTTATAGACTAACCTAGAAAGACTCACAGCTCTTAGAGACTGACCCAGAAAGACTCACAGCTCTTATAGACTAACTCAGAAAGACTCACAGCTCTTAGAGACTGACCCAGAAAGACTCACAGCTCTTATAGACTAAACTAGAAAGACTCACAGCTCTTAGAGACTGACCCAGAAAGACCCACAGCTCTTACAGACTAACTCAGAAAGACTCACAGCTCTTAGAGACTTACCCAAAAAGACTCACAACTCTTATAGACTAACTCAGAAAGACTCACAGCTCTTAGAGACTTACCCAAAAAGACTCACAGCTCTTAGAGACTAACTCATAAAGACTCACAGCTCTTAAAGACTTACTCAGAAAGACTCACAGCTCTTATAGACTAAACTAGAAAGACTCACAGCTCTTAGAGACTTACCCAGAAAGACTCACAGCTCTTAGAGACTTAGCCAGAAAGACTCACAGCTCTTAGAGACTTACCCAGAAAGACTCACAGCTCTTATAGACTAACATAGAAAGACTCACAGCTCTTAGAGACTTACCCAGAAAGACTCACAGCTCTTAGAGACTTACCCAGATAGACTCACAGCTCTTAGAGACTGACCCAGAAAGACTCACAGCTCTTAGAGACTTACCCAGAAAGACTCACAGCTCTTATAGACTAACTCAGAAAGACTCACAGCTCTTAGAAACTGACCCAGAAAGACTCACAGCTCTTATAGACGAACCTAGAAAGACTTACAGCTCTTAGAGACTTACCCAGAAAGACTCACAGCTCTTATAGACTAAACTAGAAAGACTCACAGCTCTTAGAGACTTACCCAGAAAGACTCACAGCTCTTAGAGACTTAGCCAGAAGGACTCACAGCTCTTAGAGACTTACCCAGAAAGACTCACAGCTCTTAGAGACTTACCCAGAAAGACTCACAGCTCTTATAGACTAACCTAGAAAGACTCACAGCTCTTATAGACTAACTCAGAAAGACTCACAGCTCTTAGAGACTGAACCAGAAAGACTCACAGCTCTTAGAGACTTACCCAGAAAGACTCACAGCTCTTATAGACTAACTCAGAAAGACTCACAGCTCTTAGAGACTGACCCAGAAAGACTCACAGCTCTTATAGACTAACTCAGAAAGACTCACAGCTCTTAGAGACTGACCCAGAAAGACTCACAGCTCTTATAGACTAAACTAGAAAGACTCACAGCTCTTAGAGACTTACCCAGAAAGACTCACAGCTCTTAGAGACTGACCCAGAAAGACTCACAGCTCTTTGTCATTTCTAAAAACATGTTTTCACTTTGTCATCACGGGGTATTGTGTGGAGATGGGTGAGAAAGAATCTATGGAATCCATTTTGAATTCAGGCTGCAACACAACAAAATGTGCAATAAATCAAGTGGTATGAATTCTTTCTGATAACAATCTATAGATGTTACCACTAATTTCAATATAACAGGAAACACAACAGGCATGTCAAGTTCAGAACACATGTAAATATAATGATCGAGTGACTAACAGACTCCATATGAAAAGAGCCATTAAAGAGGCAATCAGCATTTGCAATACATTTTGTTTTACATTTAAGTGATTTATTTATAGCCATTGATTCTTTAATAATTTAACTTAGAAATGACTCGTGAATTAAACTGTGACCTCATCAGAACCCAAAATATATAATTATTTTACTCCTTTGTATGTAAACAATATACTGTAATTGTAAACAAACAATGTATAGCTTCAAAACCTGGTTAAAACTATACTTTTTTTGATCACATGGATAGTCAGTCCTTTCATCCATAGGGCTGTCTTTAAATTTGAGAGCGGCTACATTTCTCCAGCCCTCATCCCTCAGCGGTTTGCCAAAATATGTGGCGCGTGTCTCTTTTTGTTGTTGTTTGAACTACAGATTGCTGATTTAACAGACAACAGATTCTGTCAGAATATCATCCGAGTGATTGCCCTAATCACCAGTCACATCCTCATCTGCTATCTCTGCCCACTACATGATAAGTGTGTGTGTCTACCCTTTCTGCTCTGGAGTGCAGCAGAAATCATTTCTGCCAGGCCTGTGTTTGAGGGACGCTACTATGAGAGGGTGGTGTGTTCTGTGTCTGTACAGGCTGGTCTGTGAAATGGGTTAGGTGCCCTTTTGCACAGACTAACAGGAGGCTACAGCAAAGTCAATTAAGCCAGTACAGGAGCAGGATATATGAATAAATGATATCCAGGTATCGACATGACAGGAAGCTAATATTTGCGCTGCTATAGTAGCGGCAGCAGCTGGGGAACAGAAACACCGACACTGACTATCAGTCCTGCTGCCAGGAACCAGGTGTGAAACTCTAATGGTGTACAAAAGGTCCAGGAAACTAACACAATATCACCTCTTGTACATTTCTCATATTGAAAAAGCCACCGAACAGCAGGAAATGTTACAATCTGTTGTGTGTTTTTTTTTTTTTCTATCAGTCTCTGTGCTGTTCTCCCGATCCTCTGCAGATCCTCTATTCAAGCCCTTACGTAACAGCAGACCCACTGTGACTCAAACTAACACTGGCTGCTAACACCCAACGTATCCTGCAGCCTCTTCAACACTCCATGTTATCTGTGAAGCATGAACAAGTGCGTTGTTACGTAAACTTTCTTCTTCTTCCTCTTCAGGAGCAGAGACAAACACAACATGGCGTTTTAATAAAACCAGAGCTGTGAAAAGTCTGAGTGTGTGTCCCAAAATGGCTCCCTATTCCCTACTTTTGATCAGATTCCTATGGACCCTGGGGCATCCACCCAGGGGTGTAAAGTACAAAATAAATCTTCTTCAGGATCGGTGTCCCATCCACGGGACGAGTGAGCTAATGTAGGCTAATGCGATTAGCATGAGGTTGTAAGTAACAAGAACATTTCCCAGGACATAGACATATCTGATATTGGCAGAAAGCTTAAATTCTTGTTAATCTAACTACACTGTCCAATTTACAGTAGCTATTACAGTGAAAGAATACCATGCTATTGTTTGAGGAGAGTGCACAGTTTTGAACATGAAAAGTTATTAAGAAACAAATTTGGCACATTTGGGCAGTCTTGATACAAAGTTTTGAACAGAAATGCAATGGTTCTTTGGATCAGTGTAAAACTTTGCACATACACTGCACCTGGGCTGGAATAATACATTAAGGCCTTTGTCTTGCATTTCAAAGATGAAGGTACAAAAAACCCCACAAAAGAACAGTTGTTTTTTTCTTTGTACTATCTTTTACCAGATCTATTGTGTTATATTCTCCTACATTTATTTCACATTTCTTTCACAAACTTCAAAGTGTTTTCTTTCAAATGGTACCAATAATATGCATATCCTTGCTTCAGGTGCTGAGCTACAGGCGTTAGATTTGGGTATGTCACATCGAAGAAAAAAAAAAGAGTAGGATCCTTAAGAGGTTTTAAAGAGTCAGGGTTAAGTTAAGGAGTAATACTTCAAAGTACTACTTAAGTCGTTTTTTGGGGTATCTGTACTTTACTTTACTATTTATATTTTTGACAACTTTAGCTTCACTACATTCCTAAAGACAATAATGTACTTACAGGCAACACATGATCTAATCATTATGGTAGGAGACTATAACACAGTGTTAAGTACCTCAATGGACCGTAAAGGTAATCACTCTATGAACGATCATCACCGTGCCCTTAAGGAAATCACAAATATTATGGACACATTAGAAATAGTGGATATTTGGAGACTAAAAAACCCTGACCTAGTGAGGTATACATGGAGGAGACTTAATCAAGCTAGTCGTCTTGACTACTTTCTTGTCTCTTGCATCAAAGGTTAAAAAAGTTTGAACAGGAGACAGATCGGATCATCATCTAATTGGCCTTCACATAACTCTTATAGATTTTCCACGTGGACGGGGATATTGGAAATTTAATCAAAGTTTACTGGAGGATAACTTATTTTTAACTAAGACAAAATCATTTCTAACTGAATTTTTACAGTATAATATAGGTTCAACAAATCCCCTTATTGTTTGGGATACCTTTAAATATACCTTCAAGGGTCATTCAATTCAATATTCATCAATAATAAAAAAAAAAAGCAGTTTCTGACTAGAGACAAGACTAACAAGGGAAATTCATGAATTAATAGTACAGGTAGATAGCAATAAAAACAACACTACTACAGAGATACAAAACAAGTTAGAGGAAAAACCAAAAAAACTTGAGGACCTTATTCAAGAACGATCTAATGTAAATCTATTACAAAAATAAAGCAAACTGGATGGAATATGGATACAAATGAACAAAATTCTTCCTTTATCTCCAATACAGGAACGCTAACAAAAAGAATTAGCAGGAACTCGTTACTGAAGACGGAGTCGTCTATGATTCGCCAAATGATATTTTAAAAGAGGAAGCTAATTGTTTTAGGTAGATGTTCTCTTTTCCGTCTCATCCTCTCAAACTGAATGAAGATTACGGTAAGGGATTCTTTTCAAATAATATAATATAAAAAAATTGAAAAAATGAACAAATGTACAGAAAGATCAGTGCGAAGGCCAAATTACAGAGGAAGTACTTTTTGAGGCTATTAAATCATTTCAGTCTGGAAAAACCCCCAGGGCTTGATGGCATACCGGTAGAGGTATATCAAGTATTTTTTGATATACTAAAAGCTCCATTGTTAGATTGTTTTAACTGCTCCTATAGAAATAGTAGTCTGTCAGGTACTCAGCAGGAAGGTCTGATTTCTCTATTATTAAAACAAGACCCAGATGGAAAATATAAAGACCCAGTATATCAAAAAAACTGGAGGCCCCTTACACTTCAATGTTGTGATGCAAAAATACTAGCGAAATGCACTCAGAATTAAAAGGGTTTGACCAGGTATTGCTCATCCTGATCAGACAGGTTTTTTACATGGACGATACATTGGAGATAATATATGACAACTACTAGAAATAATAGAACATCATGAAACATATAAGAAGCCAGGAATGGTATTTATAGTGGATTTTGAAAAGGCATTTGATAAAGTAAGACTGGATTTTATTTATAAATACCTGGATTTTTTCAATTTCGTTAATTCTCTTATTGCTGCTCCTTTCTCCGCGGTCCTTTGGTGGTGGGTAGTTCTGTAACGGGTGTCGTAATGATCAGACCAAAACGCAGCGGGAACGTGTATACTCATCTTCTTTTTAATGTTGAAGAAGGAAAACAAACAAATCACGTATACAAAACAATCGAACGACACTGACAGTCCTATCAGGTGCTCAGACACTAAACAGGAGACAACTACCCACAAATACCATACAAAAAACACCCCTCTTATTAAATAAGACCTTGCTTCCAATTGAAGGTCAACCCCATTAACTAAACATAGAAATAGAAAGACTAGACTGAACATAGAAATAAACTAACAAGAACATAGCCCAAAAACCCCAGAACACTCTAAACAAACACCCCTCTTACATAATAACATAACCCAACAAACCCCAAACCACATAAAACAAACACCCCCTGCCACGTCCTGACCAAACTACAATAACAAATAACCCCTTTACTGGTCAGAACGTGACAGTACCCCCCCCCCCCCCCCCAAAGGTGCAGACCCCGGATGCATCTAAAACAACAAATCAAAACAAAAAACCCAAAACAAAAATAATCCCAAACTAAAGGGAGGGACGGGAGGGTGGCCACTGTCACCGACGGTTCTTGTGCTACACCCCCCCCCCCCTCCCCAACCCACCTACTATGGAGGTGGCTCAGGCTCCGGCCTTACTCCCCAACCTAACCTGTCCACCCCCGCTAAATACTTATAACATTTTTCCCCTCCCGAAGTCTCTGGGCTATGGCACATCGCTGAAGACCTCGGGCTGATGTGCTTCGCTGGAGACCTTGGGCTGAAGGGTGACTCTGGCTGCGCTGATCCCGGACTGTAGGGCGACTCTCTCGGTTCCGGACTGTGGGTCGTCTCTGCTGGCTCCGGACTGTGGGCCATCTCTCTACGGGGCACTGTCGCCGGAAGCTCTGGACGGGGCACTGTCGCTGGACACTCTGGACGAGGCACTGTCGTCGGAAGCTCTGGACGGGGACTGCGCACTGAAGGCCTGATGCGTGGGGCTGGCTTAGGAAGTGCCAGACTAGGGACACGCACCACAGGGCTAGTGCGAGGAGCGGGAACAGGACATCCTGGACTGGGCTGACGCATTGGAGGTCTGGAGCGCACCTCCTGCACAACCATCCTGGCTGGATGGTAATAGTAGCCCTGTACAAGCGGAGTGCTGGCACAGGGCGAACTGGGCTGCGCAGAGGCCTGATGGTTGCCGTGCGTAGAGCAGGCGTAGGGTAGCCTGGGCCTAGGAGGCGCACTGGTGGCCAGATATGCTGCGCAGGCATCCTCCTTCCAGGCTGGATGCCCACTCTAGCACGGCACTTGCGAGGGGCTGGGATCGCTCGCACCGGACTTTGCGTGCACATGGGCGAGATCGTGCGCACTTCCGCATACTCTGGTGCTCTCCACTCCATACGCTCCCCATAATAAGCACGGGGAGTTGGCTTAGGGCTCACCCTTGACCCAGCCAAACTACCCGTGTGCCCCCCCCAAAATATTTCTTGGGGGTGCCTCATCGTGCTTCCCCATCGGCGCGTACAAAGCCTCATAACGGCGCCGCTCTGCCTTGGCTGCCTCTATCTCCTCCGGTGGGCGACGGTATTCACCAGCCTGGTGCCATGGTACAGCCCCGTCCAGAATTTCCTCCCATGTCCACTTCTTCCTGTAGTCCACCTGCTGCTCCTTTCGCCGCTGCTTGGTCCTTTGGTGGTGGGTAGTTCTGTAACGGGTGTCGTAATGATCAGACCAAAACGCAGCGGGAACGTGTATACTCATCTTCTTTTTAAAATCAGATCCAACAACAACATTAGAGGATTATAAATCCAAGGCTTAAAACTAAGGTGTCCATGTATGCTGATGACTCAAGTATTATATTACGTCCGCAAGCTAAATCCCTGCAATGTCTCATTGAAGATCTAGATCACTTTTCTGGACTCTCTGGACTAAAACCTAATTATGATAAGTGTACAATATTACGTATTGGATCTTAAAAACATACAACTTTTACATTACCCTGCAGTTTACCTATAAAATGGGCTGATGGTGAAGTAGACATACTCGGTATTCATATCACAAAATATATAAATGAGCTCTCCACAATGAACTTCAATAGAAAACTTGTAAAAATAGACAAGATCCTGCAACCATGGAGAGGTAAATACCTGTCTATTTATGGAAAAATTGCCCTGATTAACTCCTTAGTCATATCTCAGTTTACTCACTTCCTTATGGAGCTGCATACTCCTGATGATTTGTTTTTCAAATCATATGAGCACAAAATATTTAGCTTTATCTGGGACACTAAACCAGACAAAACACTAAACCAGACAAAATAAAACGTGCCTATCTATATAATGAATATGAATTGGGTGGGTTGAGATTATTAAGTATAAAAGTACTAAACCTCTCTCTAAAAGATTCAGTCATTCAAAAGTTTTATTTGTACCATAAATTGTTCTCAAGTTGATTACTAAGAAAAGCTCATCCATTGTTTAAAAATGACCTTTTCGCCTTTGTGCAGATTGCCATGTCTCAAATTATACTTTCTTTCAAAGTATCTCTCTTTTTCAAACAAGCATTGCAGAGCTGGCTACAATTTCCATTTCATCCCCCTGAAAAGATAGAACAAATATTATGGCTGAACTCAAATGTGCTGGTTGATGAAATACCTGTATTTATGGGAAAGATGTTTGAAAAGGGTATTTTGTTCTTAAATGATATTGTAAATTGGAATGGTAGAGTTATGTCCTTCATGGAGTTATCAGAATTGTAAGGAAAGGTCTGCTCAATCCAAGAGTACAACCAATTGATTACAGCATTACCCCCAAACATGGAGGAGGCAGGTGGCAGCGGGAGGAGGTAGGGAACTGGTCTGTCTGCCCAATATAAAGGATCAAAACTGGCAGAGGAATAAAAATAGCATAAATAGGAAAGTATACCAGTTTCAATTGAGGACCAGGATGTTGACACCTGTGCCATACAGATTGCAAAATAGTTGGGAAGAGATTTTTGATTTACCGATTCCATGGTACAGGGTGTATGAGTTGATATATAAAACAACGAAAGATTCAAGACTTCATGCTTTTCAGCTAAAATTATTATATAGAATTCTTGCCACCAACAAAATGTTGAATATTTGGGGCATAAAATCATCGAAGCTCTGCAGATGTTGTTGTGAGGATACAGAATCAATAGACCATTTATTTTGGTATTGCCCTCAGGTAGCCTGTTTCTGGTCTCAGGTTCAGGAATGGCTGAAAATGCATAGCATTGATCTAAAATTGACCCTAGAAATAGCACTGTTAGGAGATCTGGAGAGACCGGGTCAATCAATTACTAATATACTAATACTCTTAGTAAAAATATTTATCTTCAAATCGCAATCTGTGGATTCTATTCGATTAGATAGATTGAAATTGTACGTTAAACATCACAGCATAGTTGAAATATATGTGTTGCGTAGAAACCCGAAGTGGGTGGCCAGCAGAGATAGATGGGATGGGCTGAGGAAAGCTGAGGTTTGGGATGTGGAATTGGAGACAAGTGGGAGTGGAGTTGCTGTGTGGGAGATAGAATGACGTTCAGAGATTAAAGTTTAAAAAAGAAAAGAAAAAAAGGCTAAATAAAACGTCATAAAAAGTACGTTTGAATGACACCGAGGGGCAGTGGTTTTACAGCTAATGGCGGTTTGCCTGAGGCTGATGCCGTGCAGGTGTTTGTACACATGGCTATACACACACTCTCATTCAAATCAACATAGACAAGAACACACGCATACATGTAATAGTGCCAGACATGCACACAAACACACAAACATATAAAGTAGGCATTGCTGTTATCATTTCAGTTGTCCTTGATGTCCTTTGTTTTAAATGTACTATTTTGTTTTATTTTCTTCTGTCTTATCCTTTTATCTCTTTAGTTCATTCTCTTGGTTTATGGTGCATTAGGGGGTTCTTGGGGGTGGGGAATGTAAGTCATTGTATTTTTATTTTTCTTCTTGGAGGTGGGTTGGAGGGGTCTCGAATGGTTGAGGGACAGCTATTGGGGAACTGTGGGTTAGAGGGTTCAGGTTCACGTTTTTTGGCCTGGTGGTAGATCTGTCAACGTGCCCTTGAGCAGGGATATTGACCCTGGATGCTTCTGTGTGTCGCTCTGAATGGCAATCTGTTGGATGACTGGTATGATGTAGTTGTTGAGCGGCTTCACTGCAAGTATATTGTATGTTTCGGATATTCAATAAATATATATTTTTTTAATAAATAACTAAAAAATAATTTACTTTTTACTCGATACATATTTCTAATGCTTAGCAGGACAGGAAAATGGTACAATTCACACACTTATCAACAGAACATCCCTGGTCGTCCCTACTGCCTCTGATCTGGAGGACTCACTAAACAGAGAACATCCCTGGTCATCCCTACTGCCTCTGATCTGGAGGACTCACTAAACAGAGAACATCCCTGGTCATCCCTACTGCCTCTGATCTGGAGGACTCACTAAACAGAGAACATCCCTGGTCATCCCTACTGCCTCTGATCTGGAGGACTCACTAAACAGAGAACATCCCTGGTCATCCCTACTGCCTCTGATCTGGAGGACTCACTAAACAGAGAACATCCCTGGTCGTCCCTACTGCCTCTGATCTGGAGGACTCACTAAACAGAGAACATCTCTGGTCATCCCTACTGCCTCTGATCTGACGGACTCACTAAACAGAGAACATCCCTGGTCATCCCCACTGCCTCTGATCTGGAGGACTCACTAAACACACATGCTTCATTTGTAAATTATGTCTGAGTGTGTCCCTTGCTACCCATAAATACATTTAAAAAACTAGAAAATGTATTTGAAATCATTTATACACACTTATACACATTTAATTTAATTATATTATTATATTATATTAATTATATTTAAATCAAGTACTTTTTTACTTTTACTCAAGTAGTATTTTACTGGGTGAAATTCACTTTTACTTGAGTCATTTTCTATTAAGGTATCTTTACTTTTACTCAAGTATGAAACAATTGGGTCCTTTTCCCACCCTTGAAACCACCCATATGTAAAAATGGATGCACGCATGACTGCAGGTCCCTTTGAATAAAAGCTTCTGCTAAACGGCATATATCATTATTATAAACCGTGTGGTTCGATCCCTGAATGCTGATTGGCTGAAAGCTGCCAAATGACATATATTATATATTATTCACTATACAGACGAACGATAACGTTAAATAGAACGCTGCTTTTCTAATATTAATGTGTATCATACATTTTTTTGTTAATGATCCTTTAAACTACTACTACTAATTTATGGTTGTAGCCATCAACATTCACCCATAATAACAAACTTATTTCATTTAAAACTGCACGTTTTTCTAGAATAGGCTACTGACGGACAATATCATCAAAATGCCTGTGATAACTAAAAAAGGAAAGGCAGCTCATTGTCATGCACTAACTACTGCTATGACCACATTCTGTTACAGGACAAATCAAATCCTTTGGAAGACAGACAGAAGAAGATAAGACAGGGTGAGGAAGATCCGATTGTATGGCTGTGAAATGAGTGTGAAATCAACGAAAAGATGACAGAAGGAGGAGAGGAGAAGAGGAGAGGAGGGGAGGGGAAGAGAGGAGGGACGGGGAGAAGAGAGAGACTGGGAGAAGGGAGGAGAGGAGAGGAGAGGAGAGGAGAGGAGAGGAGAGGAGAGGAGAGGAGAGGAGAGGAGAGGAGAGGAGAGGAGAGGAGAGGAGAGGAGAGGAGAGGAGAGGGGAGGAGAGGAGGGGCGGAGAGAGAAGAGAGACTGGGAGAAGAGAGGAGAGGAGAGGAGGGGAGGAAGGGAGAGAAGGAGAGAAGGGGCAGGGAGAGGAGAGAGTCTGGGGAAAGGGAGGAGAGGAGTGGAGGAGAGGGGAGGAGAGGAGAGGAGGGGCGGAGAGAGGAGAGAGACTGGGGGAAGGGAGGGGAGGAGAGGAGGAGTGGGGAGAGGATTAAGAGTTGTGGAGAGAGATAGAAAGTGACATAAGGAGAGAGCTGTGACTCCCTCTCTACACACATTACCATCCCTCAGACAGGCTATTGCACACTGAGTCACCCTGACACACACTACGGTACCACTCGCACAGTCAGACCTGGGTTCAAATACTGTTTTGAATCTTTCAAATATGTTTTGTTTTAGCCTTCTAAAGTATTTGAAATTATTTCAAAAATAGTATTTATATCTGTCAAATATTATTTACCCAAACTGAGAGGAGGATGGGAAGAATGGGATGTGGAGAGTCCAGCACACTTGCTCACCCAAGACACAACTATAGTTAGATCTACAGTTACACAATGTCACTATTATTAACAAATGGAGAAGAGGAGGAACAGAAAAGGATGGTGAGTTAAGATGCCAGAGCCCTGCTAACAGTCCTGTACACTGAGCCACTCAGGACAGAACTCTAGTTAGCCCAACACAGCACAGTAGTATTACCAGGAGGACATGAGGAAAAGGATTGGGAGTTTTCATACTGAACAGACCACCTAGCTAAGAGTAAACTGTTTCCTGTTTCCTGTGTAATCTACATCAATCATCTAACTCCCTCAATATAGAAATAATGAGAGATATACAGTACCAGTCAAATGATAGGACACATCTATTCATTCAAGGGTTTTTCTTTATTTTTTCTTTATTTTCTACTATTTTCTACATTGTAAGCTTAATAGTGAAGATATCAAAACTATGAATAAAAACACATCAAGGCAAAGTAGCCACCCTTTGACTTGATGACATCTTTGCACTCTCTTGGCATTCTCTCAACCCGCTTCATGAGGTAGTCACCTGGAATGCATTTCAATTAACAGGTGTGCCTTGTTAAAAGTTAATTTGTGGGATTTCTTTCCTACTTAATGCGTTTGTGCCAATCAATTGTGTTGTGACAAGGTAGGGGTGGTATACAGAAGATAGCCCTATTTGGTAAAAGACCAAGTCCATATTATGGCAAGAACAGCTCAAATAAGCAAAGAGAAACAACAGTCCATCATTACTTTCAGACATGAAGGTCAGTCAATGTTTCTTCAAGTGCAGTCGCAAAAACCATCAAGCGCCATAATGAAACTGGCTCTCATGAGGACCACCACAGGAAAGGAAGACCCAGAGTTATCTCTGCTGCAGATGATAAGTTAATTAAGGTTATCAGCCTCACAAATTGTAGCCCAAATAAATTCTTCACAGAGTTACATTTACATTTACGTCATTTAGCAGACGCTCTTATCCAGAGCGACTTACAAATTGGTGCATTCACCTTATAATATCCAGTGGAACAACCACTTTACAATAGTGCATCTAAATCTTTTAAGGGGGGGGGGGGGGGGGGGGGGGTTAGAAGGATTACTTTATCCTATCCCAGGTATTCCTTAAAGAGGTGGGGTTTCAGGTGTCTCCAGAAGGTGGTGATTGACTCCGCTGCCCTGGCGTCGTGAGGGAGCTTGTTCCACCATTGGGGTGCCAGAGCAGCGAACAGTTTTGACTGGGCTAAGCGGGAATTGTGCTTCCTCAGAGGTAGGGAGGCGAGCAGGCCAGAGGTGGGTTCAAGTAACAGACACATTTCAGCATCAACTGTTTAGAGGAGACTGTGTTAATCAGGCCTTCATGGTCAAATTGCTGCAATAAAACAACTACTAAAAGACACCAACAATAAGAAGAGACTTGCTTGGGCCAAGAAACACAAGCAACGTACATTAGACCAGTGGGAATCTGTCCTTTGGTCTGTTGAGTCCAAATTTAAGATTTTTGGTTCCAACCACCGTGTCTTTGTGAGAGACAGAGTAGGTGAACGGATGATCTACAAATGTGTGATTCCCACCGTGAAGCATGGAGGAGGAGGTGTGATGGTGTGGGGGTGCTTTGCTGGTGACACTGTCAGTGATTTATTTGTAATTCAAGGTACACTTAGCCAGCATGGTTACCACAGCATTCTGCAGTGATACGCCATCCCATCTGGTTTGCACTTAATTTCTTTGCACTTCATTCATTTGAATATCATTTGTTTTTCAAAAGGACAATGACCCAACTGTGGGGTTGGGTGCTGTGGGGTTAGGTGCTGTGGGGACGGGTGCTGTGGGGTTAGGTGCTGTGGGGTTGGGTGCTGTGGGGTTAGGTGCTGTGGGGTTGGGTGTCCCGGGATGAATACACCTTTTCCCCCATTCATGGAGGAGACTCTTTCCATGCAGACAGTTTGATTTTGGTTGTTGGATTTTTGTAGCTTTGGTCACTTTGAACAATCCTCGTTATCGCATCTGTACAACTACTGATTACTGACTACACACACCATTGTATATAGGTACTTCATTTAATAAATATATTTTTGTTATTCCTTATCTCCATGTTGTCTCTTTTGTTACGGGCTTTGAGCCGGTTCGTGACATTGTCCAAAAATATGTACTGTTAGAGATACTCAAAGACCAGAGTTGGGGAAAACGCTGTCTAAACCAATCCCTTAGCTTTCCTCAAACTAAATTAAGAGATGTACCATGGGCTTACATATCGCATTTGGACTTATTGTTCATGAGAATAAGTCTTCCAAGATGGTGGGAAATCTATCCTGACGGGTCCTTGTAGGCAAAAAAAAATGTTCAGCATGAGGAAAGACATCTAGATACAAAGTTAAGTCTCAAGGTGAAACGAGGCGGTGGATATGAGGGTTTAAGTGAGACAGCGCCTGCTATAGGACATTCTTTTTACTAATCTTTTTTGCCAATCGTTTCTTTGTGCAAAAATACTAATTACCAATCAATTTGAGTTATTTCACCATGTCAACTAAAAAAAGACATCTAAGAATAACAATTAGCTTAGAAACACTAATGAGAGCTTTTATCAATGTGGAGAAAAAAAAAGGCTTCATTTTCTGTATGGTTTAGTTATCAAACAACCTCACGTTTTATGATTATAATCAAACATTGACTATATATATAATATACTGGACAACTGAAGAGTAAACATTATACAGTGCCTTCAGAGTATTCAGATCTATTGAATTTTTTCAAATTGTTACGTTACAACCTTATCCTAAAATGGATTAAATAAAATCCTCAACAATCTACATTCAATACCCTATAATGACAAAGCGTGAACAGGTTTTAGATATTTTTGAAAATGTATTCAATTTTAAAAAAAACTACTTAGGTATTCAGACCCTTTGCTATCAAAATAGATTGAGCTCAGGTGCATCCTGTTTCCATTGATCATCCTTGATGTTTCTACAACTTCATTGGGCTCCACCTGTGGTAAAATCAATTGATTGGACTTGATTTGGAAAGGCACACACCATCTGTCTCAATAATACATCTAACCCTCACCCTGATGTGAGAACTTGCTACAGTAGTAGTTTACGTTACATGAATAGTACGACAGCTAACCTCATTGATTCAATAGTTTTAATGAATTTGTGTTTTTCTCAACAATAAGTCACATAAGAAATTGTATGGACCATGTGTGCAATAATAGTGTTTTAACATGGTTTTTGAATGACAACCCCGTCTCTATACCCCACACATACAATTATCTGTAAGGTCCCAAGTGTAAAGAGTAAGATTAAAACACAGATTACCTATTGCTAGTTCAGAAAAATGTTCAGGGTAACATTCAGAAAAAACAGACATTGAAAATTCCTTTGCAAATGTATGTTTCAATTGCAAATTTCTTCATTAATGGCTCTTTTCAGATGGATTCTGTTAGTCACTCAATCATGTTATTTACATGTGGTCTGAACTTGACATGCCTGTTGTATTTCTTGATATATCATATTAATGGTAAATTATATTACATCTATAGATGCCTTTGGGAAAGTATTCATGACTTATTCCACATTTTGTTGTCTTACAGTCAAAACATTTATGAAGAAAAAAAAATAATCCTCACCCATACCACACAATAACCCATAATGACCAAGTAAAAACATGTTTTGCAAATGAATTTAAAAAATAAATACAGAAATATCTAATTTACTTAAGTATTCACACCCTTGAGTCAATACTTTGTAGAGGCACCTTTGGCGGCAAGTCTCTAAGAGCTTTGCACACCCGGATTGTACAACATTTGCCCATTTATTCTTTTTTTTAATTCTTCAAGCTCTGTCAAGTTGGTTGTTGATCATTGCTAGACAGCCATTTTCAAGTCTTGCCATAGATTTTCAAGCTGATTTAAGTGAAAACTGTAACTAGGCCACTCCGGAACGTTGGTAAGTAACTCCAGTGTAGATTTGGCCTTTTGTTTTGGCCTTTCGTTATTGTCCTGCTGAAATGTGAATTTGTCTCCCAGTGTCTGTTGGAAAGCAGACTGAGCCAGGGTTTCTTCTAGGATTTTGCCTGTGCTTATAGCTGTATTCCATTTCTTTTTATCCTAACAAACTCCCTTGCTGGTGACAAGCATACCCATAACATGATGCAGCCACCTCCATACCTGAAAATGAATGTGGTACACAGTGGTACACAGTGATGTGTTGTGTAGGATTTGCCCAAAACATAACACTTTGTATTTAGGACAATAAGTTCATTTCTTTGCCACATGTTTTGCAGTATTACTTACTAAGTGCCTTGTTGCAAACAGGATGAGCAGTTACCTTCCTGTCCGGCAACTGAGTTAGAAAGGATGCCTGTATCGTTGTAGTGACTGGGTGTATTGATACAACATCCAAAAGGGTAATTCATAACTATTTTTTTATTTGCATATCTACCAATTGGTGTCCTTCTTTACGAGTCATTGAGAAACTTCCTGGGTCTTTGTGGTTGAATCTGTGCTTGAAATTCACTACTCGATTGAGGGACCTTACAGATAATTGTGTGTGGGGTACAGAGATGGGTAAGTCTTTCAAAAGGAATCTAACCACTATTATTGAATAAGTAATTAGTCCATGTAACTTATTATGCGATATGTTCAGCACATTTTTACTCCAAATATTTTTGGGACTTGCCATAACAATGGGGTTGAATACTCAACTCAAAATTGACTCAAAACATTTCAGCTTTGAATTTTTTATTAATTAAAAAAAATGTGAGACAGAGAGAGGACTGACCGACATAGCTTGCAGCTCAAATGGCATCCTATTTCCAATATAGTGCACCACTTTTGACTAGGGCCCCTGGCCAGAAATAGTTCAGAAGTAGTGCGCTCTATAGGGAATAGCATGCCATTTGAGACATACACACGACGCAGAGAGGACCTTGAACCGATCAGACCCCACCAAGGGAGAAGTGCTTGTCTCTGGATTACCATTTAAATTGCTTTCTTCCCTCTCACCATCCCTCTTCCCTCTCACTTCCCTCTTCCCTCTCACCTTCCCCCTCTCTCATCCCTCCCCCCTCTCCCGCTCCTCTCTTCTAGATAAAAGGCAAGGCTTTGTGTTTGCTCAGCCCTGTGGCTAGGCAGGGAGGAACCGTGGGGAGGTGTGTGTGTGCTGTGGTGGTGCGGTGTGTGCGTGCGTGCGTGCATGCGTGGCTGTTGACAGTGGGAGGCTAGGGCAAGGAGATTACCTGACTTGACAGACTGCTCGGGAACAGGGACAGGCAGTTTGACCTGGTACACGATGCTGTGTTAAACGTTCACAAAGCGTACGGCCCCAGTACTTCACTGGGGGCCCGAGATCCCTGCCATCAAGGACCTCTATACCAGGCGGTGATAGAGGAAAGCCATAAAAAATTGTCAAAGACTCCAGGAAACCGGTACCGGAGCGCCAAGTCTGGGACCAAAATGCTCCTTAACAGCTTCTACCCACAAACCATAAAACTTCTGAATAGTTAATCAAGTGGCCACCGGACTATTTACTCATTATTTTATTATTTATTATTATTTATTTGCAATGACTCTTGCACAGGCTCGATGTACACCCACTGGACTCTAACCACCTCACTCACATACTACACTGACACTCCAACACACACACACACACACATGCACACATACAAACGGACACACACATACATGCATATTGACGCTACAAACACACACACACACACACCACACACACACATACATTCACAAATGACCTTTACAAACCGTTACAGCTGCACGTTGACTCGGTATTTGGTGTTACTATTTTTCCTTGAATTAATTCATCACATTTTTCATACTTACTTTTTTAAAACCATGAACTTTACAGTTTCATTGAAATACAGGGAATTGGTAGAGGTTTACTGATATGCAAGGGATTGATAGAGTTTTATTGAAATAGAGGGCATTGGTACTATAGTAAACAATTAGTCAGTTATAACTACTGGAATATACAGCGGAGGGATGTGTTCTATAACAACCTGTTAGTCAGTTATAACTACTGGAATATACAGGGGAGGGATGTGTTCTATAACAACCTGTTAGTCAGTTATAACTACTGGAATATACAGGGGAGGGATGTGTTCTATAACAACCTGTTAGTCAGTTATAACTACTGGAATATACAGGGGAGGGATGTGTTCTATAACAACCTGTTAGTCAGTTATAACTACTGGAATATACAGCGGAGGGATGTGTTCTATAACAACCTGTTAGTCAGTTATAACTACTGGAATATACAGCGGAGGGATGTGTTCTATAACAACCTGTTAGTCAGTTATAACTACTGGAATATACAGCGGAGGGATGTGTTCTATAACAACCTGTTAGTCAGTTATAACTACTGGAATATACAGGGGAGGGATGTGTTCTATAACAACCTGTTAGTCAGTTATAACTACTGGAATATACAGCGGAGGGATGTGTTCTATAACAACCTGTTAGTCAGTTATAACTACTGGAATATACAGCGGAGGGATGTGTTCTATAACAACCTGTTAGTCAGTTATAACTACTGGAATATACAGGGGAGGGATGTGTTCTATAACAACCTGTTAGTCAGTTATAACTACTGGAATATACAGCGGAGGGATGTGTTCTATAACAACCTGTTAGTCAGTTATAACTACTGGAATATACAGGGGAGGGATGTGTTCTATAACAACCTGTTAGTCAGTTATAACTACTGGAATATACAGCGGAGGGATGTGTTCTATAACAACCTGTTAGTCAGTTATAACAGTTATAGCTTGTGTCCCTCTCGGCTTTCCACCGGCCTGTACTGGAAACTAAACACCCCTCCAAGGTGCTTCTTTCCTGACTATCACACTGGTAACACGGCGTCCGATTGTGTTGCTGATTTGATGGGCCATTTAATCACATTGAGTTCGATTCCAGGCTGTATCACAACTGCCCGTGATTGGGAGTTCCATAGAGCATCGCATAATCTGGCTTCTAGTCTGTGGTGCCAACCTTGGAAAATTAATTCAAATTTCTACTCATTCCTCTATTACAAATAGCAAAAGACCAAATGGGTCAGTTCGATGCAATCTGATAGCCATACCGACTATATTAATATCAACCATCCGACAGGGCCTTCAACCAACTATTGAACGTAGCATTGAGTTGGAGACTCCATGTGACTTTTAAAAATCGTAAAGTACTTGGGGTGGACGAATCTTAACATTAGGAGCTTACTTCCTAAACTGTATTACATCAAGATCTGGGCCATGCAGATGAATCCGGACATTCTGGTATTGACTGAAACTTGGATCTCTCGGGACATTTTGGATTCTGATATTAATATTGAGTGTTTTAATGTGTTCAGAGCTGATAGACAGGGTAGAGGTTGTGGAGGGTCATTCTTCTAAAAAATATACTGAAATCCATTTCCCTTGCCAAGATGTTTTAGCTGCTATATTTGTCTGGGTGAAAATGTATCCATCACTTATACCGGTCTACCGTCCTCCCTCGGCTAACCTTTGTGCACTCGAGAATTTAACTAGTTTGTTGTCTTGTTTTATTAAATCAGAAGTTATTATCCTGGGTGACATAAATTACGATTGGGAAAATGCAGGCTTCAGACATTCTAAAAGACATGTGTAATGAGCTGAACCCAACCCAGCTGGTGACTAAGTCTACACTGCACAACCCTAACGATCCTTCAAAGTCAACTCTGATTGATCTTATTTTAACAAATACACCAGAGAAATATGTTTCTACTGGTCTCTTCGCCCCAAGACATTAGCGACCATTGCCCAGGTTTTTGTGTTAGAGATGTGAGAATACAATAATCTAAGCCTTGTGACATCACAAAGAGGAACTTTAAAAACTTCAGTGAACAGGGTTTATTTACATAATCTTAATTTCAGTGACCTTGATTGTATTTCAGCTATCCCTGAACCTGATTTATAAGGAACACAAATATGAACGCAACACGTAAAGTGTGGGTCCCATGTTTCATGAGCTGAAATAAAATTTCCCAGAAATGTTCCATATGCACAAAAAGCTTATTTCTCTCAAATTTGGTGCAAAAATATTGCACCTTAAATTACATTTTTTGAGAAAAGGCAAACTCCACTCCGTCATTCATTGAATAGATGGCTCATTATTCACAAAACCGATTGATTTCTGTTGTTTTGTCATCTAAACTGGACGGCAATATTTAGATTAACGTTACTATTCCTGGATACAACTTGTCAGTATGCATTACTTTGTGGAGGACAAAATCTCTTTTGTGCTTTGTTGACTGTTTAAATCTCCAGCTAGTAGCTAGCTAACGTCAGCTTGCTAGCTAGCGGTTTGAGCTAACTAACTCTATGAAAGTTAGGGTTTCAAGTTTCATTGTCAAGTGCACTAGTACAGTAAAATGCCTTTCTTGCTGCCTCTTTCCCAACAACGTCGTAATCAATATCGGTAGTACAATAAAATAAGGTAGAACAAAAACACACAAGAAAAATAAATAACAAGAACACAAGAAAGTAAGTAAGCTACATACAGGGACAGTTCCAGGGACAGTTCCAGGGTCAGTAGTTATATACAGGGTCAGTAGCTACATACAGGGACAGTTCCAGGGACAGTTCCAGGGTCAGTAGTTATATACAGGGTCAGTTCCAGGGTCAGTAGCTATATACAGGGTCAGTTCCAGGGTCAGTAGCTATATACAGGGTCAGTAGCTATATACAGGGTCAGTAGCTATATACAGGGTCAGTTCCAGGGTCAGTAGCTATATACAGGGTCAGTAGCTATATACAGGGTCAGTAGCTATATACAGGGACAGTTCCAGGGTCAGTAGCTATATACAGGGTCAGTAGCTATATACAGGGTCAGTTCCAGGGTCAGTAGCTATATACAGGGTCAGTAGCTATATACAGGGTCAGTAGCTATATACAGGGTCAGTTCCAGGGTCAGTAGCTATATAGAGGATCAGTTACAGGGTCAGTAGCTATATACAGGGACAGTAGCTATATACAGGGTCAGTAGCTATATACAGGGTCAGTTCCAGGGTCAGTAGCTATATACAGGGTCAGTAGTTATATACAGGGTCAGTTCCAGGGTCTGTAGCTATATACAGGGACAGTTCCAGGGTCAGTAGCTATATACAGGGTCAGTTCCAGGGTCAGTAGCTATATACAGGGTCAGTTCCAGGGTCAGTAGCTATATACAGGGTCAGTTCCAGGGTCAGTAGTTATATACAGGGTCAGTTCCAGGGTCAGTAGATATGTACAGGGTCAGTGCCAGTACCATATTTACAATGTGCAGGGATACTGGAGTGATGGAGGTAGATATGTATAGGGGTAAGGTGACTATATACAGGGTCAGTTCCAGTTCCATATTAACAATGTACAGGGATACTGGAGTACCATGCAGGAATACTGGAGTTAGGGTCAGTCTGTTAAATCTGGAGTATTTCTCCTGTCTTATCCAGTGTCCTGTGTGAATTTAAGTATGCTCTCTTTAATTCTCTCTTTCTCTCTTCTTTCTTTCTTTCTTTCTTCTTTCTTTCTTTCTTTCTTTCTTTCTTTCTTTCTTTCTTTCTTTCTTTCTTTCTTTCTTTCTTTCTTTCTTTCTCTCTCTCGGAGGACCTGAGCCCTAGGACCATGCCTCAGGACTACCTGGCATGATGACTCCTTGTTGTCCCCAGTCCACCTGGCTGTGCTGCTGCTCCAGTTTAAACTGTTCTGCCTGTGACTATGGAACCCTGACCTGTTCACTGTGATTACTATGATTTGACCATGCTGGTCATTTATGAACATTTGAACATCTTGGCCATGTTCTGTTATAATCTCCACTCGGCACAGCCAGAAGAGGACTGGCCACCCCTCACAGCCTGGTTCCTCTCTAGGTTTCTTCCTAGGGGCCTTCTGGGCCTGCCACCCCTCGTAGCCGGCCCCGGCCAGGGGCCCTGGGGTTTTTCCTAGCCACCGTGCTTCTACTCCTGCATTGCTTGCTGTTTGGGGTTTTAGGCTGGGTTTCTGTACAGCACTTTGAGATATCAGCTGATGTAAGAAGGGCTATATAAATACATTTGATTTGATTTGATGGAGGTAGATATGTATAAGGGTAGGGTGACTATATACAGAGTCAGGTCCAGTACCATATTTACTATGTACAGGGATACTGGAGTGATGTAGGTAGATATGTATAGGGGGAAGGGGACAGGGATACTGGAGTGATGGAGGTAGATATGTATAGGGGGAAGGGGACAGGGATACTGGAGTGATGGAGGTAGATATGTATAGGGGGAAGGGGACAGGGATACTGGAGTGATGGAGATAGATATGTATAGGGGGAAGGGGACAGGGATACTGGGGTGATGGAGGTAGATATGTATAGGGGGAAGGGGACAGGGATACTGGAGTGATAGAGGTGTATATATATATATATATATATATATATATATATATATATAGCGGTAAGGAGACCAGGCATCAGGATATATTATAGACAGAGTAGCAGCATTGTATATGATGATTGTGTGTGTGTGTAGTCAA
Source organism: Salmo salar (assembly GCF_965601325.2). Lineage (NCBI taxonomy): Eukaryota > Metazoa > Chordata > Actinopteri > Salmoniformes > Salmonidae > Salmo > Salmo salar. The sequence goes on from NC_138302.1 coordinate 103,075,436, forward strand.
TATGAATGTTGTGTGCGTGTTGTGTGTAGTGTACAAGTAGGATAGAGTTAAAAAAACGAATCAACCTAAACGTGAACACGAACCCGTAACCAAGTAGGCAAGAAAGAAAAATGACAGAAACATTTACCCTCCACTCCTCATCTCGCTATTCCTTTCCTGGATGACACACAGTTGCTAGGTAACGCAACAATTATACTAGCTGTCTAACGTTAGCTTACCGGCTATCTTTCCTCACTAGCTAAATTACTGAAGGCAGTAAATTCAGGTATGCAGACGACTGAAGGAAGGAAATAAAAAATCTTTACGCTGTAAGCAGTCTTTGGACATGGTGTGACATCCTAAAGTATCTACAAATGTATCGTGTAACTCAATGTTTTTATTTACAGATAATACTAATGTACTGTCCAAATCGGATGTTGACCTGCCTAGCCTATTTACTGTGAATAAATTGGCGTACTTTTTAGAATCCCCCCCCAAAAAAGTCTCCAGAGAATTCAGTATATTTACCCAGATGATTCAGTATATTTACCCAGATGATTCAGTATATTTACTCAGATGATTCAGTATGTTTACCCAGATGATTCAGTATATTTACCCAGATGATTCAGTATATTTACTCAGATGATTCAGTATGTTTACCCAGATGATTCAGTATATTTACCCAGATGATTCAGTATATTTACCCAGATGATTCAGTTTGTTTACATAGATGATTCAGTATGTTTACCCAGATGATTCAGTATATTTACCCATATGATTCAGTATATTTACATAGATGATTCAGTATGTTTACCCAGATGATTCAGTATATTTACCCAGATGATTCAGTATATTTACCCAGATGATTCAGTATATTTACTCAGATGATTCAGTATGTTTACCCAGATGATTCAGTATATTTACCCAGATGATTCAGTATATTTACCCAGATGATTCAGTATGTTTACCCAGATGATTCAGTATATTTACTCAGATGATTCAGTATGTTTACCCAGATGATTCAGTATATTTACCCAGATGATTCAGTATATTTACCCAGATGATTCAGTTTGTTTACATAGATGATTCAGTATGTTTACCCAAATGATTCAGTATATTTACCCATATGATTCAGGCCAAAGTGAATAACAATAATCATGGCGGCATGACCTCAACTCAGGATGAAGCCAATGCATTAGAGTTATATTTAGATATTTTATCTACGTAGAGTGGTCTATGCACAGCTAACTCCATTTGTTTAGAAAAGTTTTGAATATTAGAACGTTGTGTGAGCTGTGAGTTGCAACAGTAAACAGAGTGTGTGTGTCTACACTCCCACTTTACGAGATGTCATTATTTTAGGTAAAGTAAATAGCTATAACAGTTACATAGTTGCGTACTTATCTATAAAAAAAAATTTAAAAAACACCATGTCAGTTAGGATACTTTTATTGGACAGCACAGACACTGCACTGACTCATATCTAACAAAAATTCAGATTCCATTAAGACACATTTCTGTTTTCACCAGAAATGGACAAGCACTTGAAGCAGATTGTATTGAAACTGTCTCTGTGCCTTTTTCTGCAGAGTTATTCTCCTTCTGCAGTTATTCTCCTTCTGCAGTTATTCTCCTTCTGCAGTTATTCTCCTTCTGCAGTTATTCTCCTTCTGCAGGTATACTTATTCTGTAGTTATTCTCCTTTTGCAGAGTTATTATTTTCTGCAGTTCTTCTTCTCAGTAGAGTTTTCTTCTTCAGCAGAGTTATTCGAATAAATAATACATAAATACAGAGCTGCAATGCTTTCTGTCTTTTCACAGAGTAGGAACGATAATGTTGGGTCTGGGTCTGATAGTGTACAAAAATATTTAGGCGGACAATAAATAATAAGCATTATATTTACAAAATTATACACATTTAAGGTACCAAATTGAGGTCACTCAAAACATTCAAACACACATATTACAAGTTAAAGCATCACAAGAAAATACATTGAAATGCCACTCATGTTCATAAAACTTTTCATCACAAATTAATGTGTAGGATAGTTTTAAACACTCGTTTGAAATTCTCATTGCAGAGTGGGTATATGAACGGGTTCAAGGTAGAGTTAATATACCCAAGCCATATCGTGAACATATGTAGGTTGTGATGTACACAGGTTTGGCAGAAAGCCATGACCATAAAGACTATGAAGTAGGGGATCCAGCACATCATGAACCCAGCTATAATACAGCCCAGCTGCTTGGCCGCTTTGTGCTCCTTATGGACCTGAAGGCTCTGGATACGCTGCCTGGACTGGACACAGAACTTCTGCCAGGTCTGTTTTAGAGTCACAGTGTTGGCTACAGCGTCCGGGTTAGCACCATCATCAGGCTCTGAGTCCTCCTGGGGCTGGGGTGACTCGGGTGAATTATGGAGACATGGTGACGGGGACAAATTCACAGACTGGGTGAACTCGTTGTTGTAGAACATGGTGGTGTATCTCTGCATGTCAGATATCTGAGTTATCTCGCAGACGCCAGCCACAGAGTTTGGCGGCACGGCTACCTTGCAGTCGTTCACGGATACGTAGAGTTTCTGAACGTTGTCGTCGTCGTAGTTTGTGAAGCCAAGAGGTAAAGAGGACAGGTTCAAAGGGGTCTCCGAGTCCGAATTCTTCTGCTGGAAAGACGAAGAGCCGCTCTTTCTTTTGTCCTTTACAGTCGTCCTCAGACGTTTTGTCATTCTGAGCACTGAATGAGTGGAATGAGAGTCTTTCCCAGACTTGGGTTCCTTGGGTGCGTTGGTTTCAACTGTATCTGTGGAGTCGTATGGCTGGTCTAACGTGTACTGATCAAAGTCTGAGTTTCTTTCTTTCTTAGACTCGCAGGGGCTATTTCCTGTTTGGACTTTGTGTCCGATCTTGTTGTCCACCACGGAATCTGTGGGATTGATAATCCTCTCCCTCTCTCTGAAGTTCTGTCTCACAGCCATGTAGATGCGTGAGTAGAACCACAGCATCAACAGAGACGGAAGGTAGAAGTTAAACACTGAAGTTAAAACCTTAAACCACGTAACAAACCGGAAATCAGTGTCACACTTATTCTCCATCTCCGGTTTGAGGTCGACCTGAACGAAGGACCTCCACCCTAGTATAGGAATAATCCATGTCATGGACATTAGCCAGGCCCCTGAGATCATAACGCTAGCTCTCCCTCTAGTCCGGTACTTCAGGTACTTCAGCGGCTCGTGAACGGACCGATACCGATCCAGACAAAGTATAAACAGACTAAAGATGGAGGCTGTGCTGGCTACATAATCCATGATGAGCCAGAACTGACAGACGACTCTCCCCAGCCTCCACTCATCCTCCAGCAGATAGACCAGGTTGAGGGGCATCACGGTTGCCCCGACGATGAGATCCGCCACGGAGAGGCTGACGATGTAGAGGTTGCCCACCGTGTGGAGGGTACGCTCCTTCTTCACAGCGTAAAGTACCAGGATGTTCATGATGACCGTGAGCAGCGACAGGAAGCCCAGGAAGACACCTACAATAGAATATTATAACACAATTAATAGAATAGATACTTTATTGTCCATTGGTTAGAATGGACATCTGTCTTCTTCCTTTCCCAACACCCCAAGGCGCCCTCACACACACATACCCAGGCATACACACACACACACACACACACACACACACACACACACACACACACACACACACACACACACACACCACACACACACACACACACACACACACACACACACACACACACACACACACACACACACACACACACACACACCTAGTAGGATGTTGTGGAAGCTGTTGTGGTGCTGGAGGCGGAAGGAGCTGTTGAAAAGTGACGGGACAGTCTCCTGGCCGTACGGGTTTCTCCAGGTGCTGTTGAAGTACCTTATTAGAAAAACGAAATCAGATGAAAGTTTATTCATCACAGGATACAGGTGGGTGTAAACGGTAGAGGGAAATGATAACTTGCCAGCTCTCCTCAACAGTCATTCTAGTATAACACCTTGTCATGGTAATGCAATATATTCGCAACACTCCCATGCAATATATTTAATATGCAGATCTTTTGACAGCTTTTGACACATGTCACATGTATATCTAACGGTTTATAGAAATTCATTAGACACACACACGTGTTAATTAAAGCACCTGTCCATGGGGATGTCAGGTGACTGAATAGACTCCATCACGGTTCTTTATGTAAGTATTCTTCACCCCTCCTCTTCATCCTCTCTGGATCCCTTCACATGATGTCAGAAGTGTTGGAAACATCAGGAGAAATCACAGCAAACAGTATCCATGCTGAATCAATCACCATCAGCCATTACTGTACCTACAAAGTCAAAACAAATAATAACAATAATCATTATTTCTCTTTTTTGTGTCCCAAATGGCATCCCATTCCCTTTATAGTACACTACTGTTGACCAGATCCCTATTCCCTATATAGTGCACTACTGTTGACCAGATCCCTATTCCCTATATAGTACACTACTGTTGACCAGATCCCTATTCCCTATATAGTGCACTACTGTTGACCAGATCCCTATTCCCTATATAGTGCACTACTGTTGACCAGATCCCTATTCCCTATATAGTGCACTACTGTTGACCAAATCCCTATTCCCTATATAGTGCACTACGTTTGACCAGAGCCAGGTGAAAGGGTGCAATTTGCATCGGCCAGTGAACCATAGCGGTCAGTGAACCTATCGGTCAGTGAACCTAGCGGCCAGTGAACCTATCGGCCAGTGAACCTAGTGACCAGTGAACCTATCGGCCAGTGAACCATAGCGGTCAGTGAACCATAGCGGTCAGTGAACCATAGCGGTCAGTGAACCTATCGGCCAGTGAACCATAGCGGTCAGTGAACCTAGCGGCCAGTGAACCTATCGGCCAGTGAACCATAGCGGTCAGTGAACCTATCGGCCAGTGAACCATAGCGGCCAGTGAACCAACCGGTCAGTGAACCTAGTGACCAGTGAACCTAGCGGTCAGTGAACCTATCGGCCAGTGAACCTAGCGGTCAGTGAACCTAGCAGTAAGAGAACTTAGCAGCCAGTAATCCTAGCAGCCAGTGAACCTAGCAGCCAGTGAACTCAGGAGTAAGTTACCCTAGCAGCCAGTGAACCTAGCAGTAAGAGAACTTAGCAGCCAGTGAACCTAGCAGCCAGTGAACCTAGCAGCAAGTGAACCTAGCAGCTAGTGAACCTAGCAGCCAGTGAACCTAGCAGCCAGTGAACCTAGCAGCCAGTGAACCTAGCAGCCAGTGAACCTAGCAGCAAGTTACCCTAGCAGCCAGTGAACCTAGCAGCCAGTGAACCTAGCAGCCAGTGAACCTAGCAGCCAGTGAACCTAGCAGCCAGTGAAACCGAGCAGCCAGTGAACATAGCAGCCAGTGAATCTAGCAGCCAGTGAACATAGCAGCCAGTGAATCTAGCAGCAAGTGAACCGAGCGGCCAGTGAACCGAGCGGCCAGTGAACCGAGCGGCCAGTGAACCGAGCGGCCAGTGAACCGAGCGGCCAGTGAACCTAGCGGCCAGTGAACCTAGCGGCCAGTGAACCTAGCAGCCAGTGAACCTAGCAGCCAGTGAACCTAGCAGCCAGTGAACCTAGCAGCCAGTGAACCTAGCAGCCAGTGAACCTAGCAGCCAGTGAACCTAGCAGCCAGTGAACCTAGCAGCCAGTGAACAGCGATTAATAAATCTGAAGCATCAAATACACTTGCACTATGAACCCTGGTTTTACCTGGGCCGGTCTTCAGTTAACCCCATTCCCAAGCTGAATTGGTAGAGCGGGCTGGTATACCAGATTAGCCCTCGGTCATTTCAATTTATCGTACCCTGGTTTGGAACCCTGGTCCGCAGGTTACCATGGTAAAAGTGTTAGTGTATTAAGGGTTTGATACCACAGTGGCTCCAGCCTCGATCCCCTTTCAGCGGGAAAACAGGCAGTGGCTGACATGGCACCCTATTCCCTATATAGTACACTACTTTTGATCACAGCCCTATGGCACCCTATTCTCTATATAATACACGACTTTTGATCACAGCCCTATGGCACCCTATTCCCTATATAGTACACTACTTTTGATCACAGCTCTATGGCACCCTATTCCTTATATAGTACACTACTTTTGATCACAGCCCTATGGCACCCTATTCCCTATAATAGTACACTACTTTTGATCACAGCCCTATGGCACCCTATTCCCTATAATAGTACACTACTTTTGATCACAGCCCTATGGGCCCTAGAGCCCTATGCAGGCCTGGTAATGACCTACGTATGGAATATGGTACCATTTTGGATGCAATATGTCTGGCAGAAGTAGAACACAAGTCAGAAGTACACCAATGAATGGTAGCAGTGGAGTGGTAGCAGAGTGAATGAGTGGTAGCAGTGGGAATGAGTGGTAGCAGTGTGAATGAGTGGTAGCAGTGGGAATGAGTGGTAGCAGTGGGAATGAGTGGTAGCAGTGTGAATAAGTGGTAGCAGTGTGAATGAGTGGTAGCAGTGGGAATGAGTGGTAGCAGTGGGAATAAGTGGTAGCAGTGTGAATGAGTGGTAGCAGTGTGAATGAGTGGTAGCAGTGGGAATAAGTGGTAGCAGTGTGAATGAGTGGTAGCAGTGAGAATGAGTGGTAGCAGTGGGAATGAGTGGTAGCAGTGTGAATGAGTGGTAGCAGTGGGAATGAGTGGTAGCAGTGTGAATAAGTGGTAGCAGTGTGAATAAGTGGTAGCAGTGTGAATGAGTGGTAGCAGTGTGAATGAGTGGTAGCAGAGTGAATGAGTGGTAGCAGAGTGAATGAGTGGTAGCAGTGGGAATGAGTGGTAGCAGTGGGAATAAGTGGTAGCAGTGTGAATGAGTGGTAGCAGTGTGAATGAGTGGTAGCAGAGTGAATGAGTGGTAGCAGTGAGAATGAGTGGTAGCAGTGTGAATGAGTGGTAGCAGTGTGAATGAGTGGTAGCAGAGTGAATGAGTGGTAGCAGTGAGAATGAGTGGTAGCAGTGAGAATGAGTGGTAGCAGTGGGAATGAGTGGTAGCAGTGTGAATGAGTGGTAGCAGTGTGAATGAGTGGTAGCAGTGTGAATGAGTGGTAGCAGAGTGAATGAGTGGTAGCAGTGAGAATGAGTGGTAGCAGTGTGAATGAGTGGTAGCAGTGTGAATGAGTGGTAGCAGTGGGAATGAGTGGTAGCAGTGGGAATGAGTGGTAGCAGTGGGAATGAGTGGTAGCAGTGGGAATGAGTGGTAGCAGTGGGAATGAGTTTGTAGCAGTTCAATATCAGCAACAACAAAAAAAGTAATGGATATATTATATTATAATTACTATTTAAAGTGACCCACGCGTACTAATCTCTTGTTCATGTAATGTACTTGTATTACCTCCAGCACATTTACCATCATTATGTGGTTAGAGAGTTAGAATGCATTACGCTTCTCGCACAACAGTATGGAAGCCTTGATATATGGGAACACTGGACTGAAATAAATAGACCTTGGGTCGGTCGCTTTGGAGACAGACCAATAGACAGTATTGAATTAGTTTCCTAAGAGACTTAACATCATTTCAAGCAATTGTGTTGCCTTAAAAAGAGACACTTTAAAACCAATCCTTTTAACAGTACATTATGCATTGCTTGTAATTATTATTAACCCCTCACTGAACCCTCCACTGCTGCATTACCCCCTCACTGAACCCCCCTACTGCTGCATTACCCCCTCACTGAACCCCCACTGCTGCATTACCCCTCACTGAATCCCCCCACTGCTACATTACCCCCCCACTGAACCCCCACTGCTGCATTACCCCCTCACTGAACCCCCCGCTGCTGCATTACCCCCCCACTGAACCCCCACTGCTGCATTACCCCCTCACTGAACCCCCCTACTGCTGCATTACCCCCTCACTGAACCCCCACTGCTGCATTACCCCTCACTGAATCCCCCCACTGCTGCATTACCCCCTCACTGAATTCCCCCACTGCTACATTACCCCCCCACTGAACCCCCACTGCTGCATTACCCCCTCACTGAACCCCCCGCTGCTGCATTACCCCCCCACTGAACCCCCACTGCTGCATTACCCCCTCACTGAACCCCCACTGCTGCATTACCCCTCACTGAATCCCCCCACTGCTGCATTACCCCCTCACTGAACCCCCCGCTGCTGCATTACCCCCCCCACTGAACCCCCACTGCTGCATTACCCCCCCCACTGAACCCCCACTGCTGCATTACCCCCTCACTGAACCCCCCCGCTGCTGCATTACCCCCTCACTGAACCCCCACTCCTGCATTACCTCCTCACTGAACCCCCATGCTCACTGCCGCAAAAGAGACCCAGTCTAGTAGGAACATATTGTAAAATACACTGACTATACCTAACATTAGGAACACCTTCCTTATATTGAGTTGTAACCCCACCCTCAGAATAGCCTCAATTTGTCAGGACATGGACTCTACAAGGTGTCAAGAGCATTCCACAGGGATGCCTGCCCATGTTGACTCCAATGCTTCCCCACAGTTGCGGGCACAATTTATTATTAGTAGTTCTGTTCAGCAGTGGGAAGGATACCACTCCCAACACACACCCTACATCAGCTGGTTAGCTGTGAGGGAGGAGGTGATGAGTGTGGGGAGATAGGCAGGCAGACAGGCTCTGCTCCGGCTCCGATTATAAACATAGCGCTGGTGACTATCTTAATGTTTTGTAAATTAAAGTAATAGTCATAGCTTCAATGAAGAATAATATAAATATCATGCCATTTAAATGGGTCAATTTGCAGTCGCTACATACATTTTTTTTTAGATTTATAAAATAGCCTTTTCCTGCAGTGAGTGACCAAATGCACCCTCTTTGGCCTCATGGGTAGAATGTAAATTCATATTTTTCATGATTTCATGATTAATAAAGATTACTTAAAAAAAATAATAATAATAAATGACGAAAAGCCTGTGTTTCTATGTCAAACAATTTTGTTTTATTTCAGTCTTTTGTGATGAATATAAAGTCTAATATTTGGAAGGAATCTCAAAATGTAATATATTTCAACTGATATATCTGACATAATACAGGTATCTTATTTTTATAGCCCATAATCATGTGTGTGTGAGGTGTATACTTTTGTTTCAAAGTAGATTTGCATAAGACTATGTGACCCTGATTTGCATACGACTATGTGACCCTGATTTAGCCAATAGCAGTACAAGATTAATGATATGCACTCCACTCTGTATGTATTTGGACAGTGAAGCTGACATTTTCAATGTGGCTCTATACTCCACCATTTTGGATTTAGAGATCAAATGTTTCATATAAGAGGACAGTACAGAATGTCACCTTTTTTGATTTGAGGGTATTTACATACCTTATCTGTTTTTACAATTCAGAAATGAAAGCACTTTATAAGTATCTAGTCCTATGAAATGAAGATGTCATAAATTTTGGGACAAATTCACTTCTAGTGTATTAAAATAGTCAATCGTTTTGTATTTGGTCGCATATTCATTGCACACAATGATTACGTCACGCTTGTGACTCTACACACTTGTTGGATGCATTTACAGCTTGTTTTGGTTGTGTTTCACATTAAGTTATGCACAATAGGAACTGAATGGCGAATCATTTATTGGGTCATTTTGGAGTTACTTTTATTGTAAGTAAGAATATAAAATGTTTCTGAACTTGTCTATATCAATGTGGATGCTACCATAATTATGGATAATCATGAGAGAATTGTTAATGAAAAAAAGTTTTAAAAAGTAACAGAGGGACAAAGATTCCACCTCCCCCCAAAAAACCCACTAACCGCCCATTATTGGTCATTATTACATGGTTAGCATGTTTTATTGTAGCCTCTGTAACTGTCTCACTCTTTATTATTCAAGATTCATTCGTGATTTTTTTGATCGATTTGGAATGTCTTGGATATCGATTTGTGACCACTGATGTAGTCATTGTTTGTTAGGAATATGGGATCAAATACAAAACAATTGTACTATTTTAATACACTATAAGTGAATTTGTCCAAATACTTATGAGATCTTCAAATGAGGGGACTAGGTACATAAAGTACTTTCATTTCTAAATTGTTAAAACAGATATGTATGTAAATACCCTCAAATAAAAGGTGATATTCTGAACTGTCACCATATATGAAACATCTGATCTCTAAATCCAAAATGCTGTAGTATTTAGCCAAATTTAAAACGTTAGCTTCACTGTCCAAATAACTACAGAGTGGACTGTATATCCATTGATTCTTGAAAAATCTAACTTATAAATGCCTCGTGAGTTTAGTTCAACTATCACACCCCATCAGAACACAAAATACAAGCTTGTTTTAATCCACTGTTCGATAACATTGTAAACATGGTTAAAACAATTACTCTGATATCCTGGATGGTCAGTCCTAGCATGCATACAGGTAGCTCTGTCTATGAATTTGAGAGTGGTTACATAATCTCAAACCCAATCCCCCAGCTTTTTATGGCTTGTTTATTGTTTCACCTACGATTTGGCCCGTTAAAAGTAAATGCCCCATTACTTGTTGCTCTATTTGTACTTAACTTCCAACTGAACCCACATGCCCAGACTCACTTCTTTATTGACCTCATAATACTGTCTTTGAGTCCTAGCCTTTCCAGCTCTATCATACTTATACAGACATAGTTAAAGACAGCTGAACTATGTTATTAAGCTGCCAGTGACATTGTTTGTACTACTGCCGGTAAAACAATTCACTGTACAACGTATCAAGAACAATGTAGATTAACAGCGTGAGGAGGCTTTTAGCTTTTTCTGAAACTGGTACTTCTTCTTTCCATCGGCTTCAGTAGCTAACATAATGACTGACATAATGACTGACATAATGACTAACATAATGACTAACATAGTGACTAACATAATGACTGACATAATGACTGACATAATGACTAACATAAAGACTAGCATAATGACTAGCATAATGACTAGCATAAAGACTGACATAATGACTGACATAATGACTAACATAATGACTAACATAATGACTGACATAATGACTGACATAATGACTGATATAATGACTAACATAGTGACTAGCATAATGACTAGCATAAAGACTGACATAATGACTGACATAATGACTGACATAATGACTGACATAAAGACTGACATAATGACTAACATAATGACTAACATAATGACTAACATAATGACTGACATAATGACTGACATAATGACTAACATAAAGACTAGCATAATGACTAGCATAAAGACTGACATAATGACTAACATAATGACTAACATAATGACTAACATAATGACTAACATAATGACTAAGATAATGACTACCATAATGACTAAGATAATCATTAACTTAATGACTGACATAATGACTAACATAATGACTAACATAGTGACTGACATAATGATTGACATAATGACTAACATAATGACTAACATAGTGACTGACATAATGATTGACAAAATGACTAACATAATGCTTAACATAGTGACTAACATAATGACTAAGATAAAAACTAACATAATGACTAACATAATTACTAAGATAATAAATAACATAATGATTGACATAATGACTAGCATAATGACTAAGATAATGACTAACATAATGACTAACATAGTGAATAACATAATGATTGGCATAATGACTAACTTAATGACTAACATAGTGACTAACATAATGACTAAAATAATAACTAAGATAATAACTAACATAATGACTAACATAGTGATTGACATCATGACTAACATAATGACTAACATAGTGACTAACTAAATGACTAAGATAATGACTGACATAATGACTAACATAATGACTGACATAATGACTAACATAGTGACTAACATAATGATTGACATAATGACTAACATAATGACTAACATAGTGACTAACATAATGATTGACATAATGACTAACATAGTGACTAACATAATGACTGACATAATGACTAGCAAAATGACTAACATATTGACTGACATAATGACTAACATAATGACTAAGATAATAAATAACATAATGATTGACATAATGACTAGCATAATGACTAAGATAATGACTAACATAATGACTAACATAGTGAATAACATAATGATTGGCATAATGACTAACTTAATGACTAACATAGTGACTAACATAATGACTAAAATAATAACTAAGATAATAACTAACATAATGACTAACATAGTGATTGACATCATGACTAACATAATGACTAACATAGTGACTAACTAAATGACTAAGATAATGACTGACATAATGACTAACATAATGACTGACATAATGACTAACATAGTGACTAACATAATGATTGACATAATGACTAACATAATGACTAACATAGTGACTAACATAATGATTGACATAATGACTAACATAGTGACTAACATAATGACTGACATAATGACTAGCAAAATGACTAACATATTGACTGACATAATGACTAACATAATGATTGACATAATGATTGACATAATGACTAACAAAATGACTAACATAGTGACTAACATAATGATTGACATAATGACTAACTTAATGACTAACATAGTGACTAACATAATGGCTAAGATAATAACTAACATAATGACTAACATAATGACTAACATAATGCTAGTCATTATGTCAGTCATTATGTTAGTTATTATCTTAGTCATTATGTTAGTCACTATGTTAGTCATTAAGTTAGTCATTATGATAGTCACTATGCTAGTCATTATGTCAGTCATTATGTCAGTCATTATGTCAGTCATTATGTTAGTGATTATGCTAGTCATTATGCTAGTCATTATGTTAGTCATTATGTCAGTAATTATGTTAGTCATTATGTTAGTCACTATGTTAGTCATTATGTTAGTCATTATGTCAGTCATTATGTCAGTCATTATGTTAGTCATTATGTTAGTGATTATGTTAGTCATTATGTTAGTCACTTTGTTAGTCACTATGTTACTCATTATGTCACTCATTATGTCACTCATTATGTCACTCATTATGTCAGTCATCAAAGTGACTAACATAATGATTGACATAATGACTAACTTAATGACTAACATAATGACTAACATAATGACTAATATAGTGACTAATATAATGACTAACATAGTGACTAACAGTGACTAACAGTGACTAACATAGTGAATAAGTTAGTGACTAACATAATGACTAACATAATGACTAAGATAATTACTAACACAATGACTGACATAATGACTAACATAATGACTAACACAAAGACTAGCATAGTGACTAACATAGTGACTAACAGTGACTAACAGTCACTAACATAGTGAATAAGTTAGTGACTAACATAATGACTAACATAATGACTAACACAATGACTGACATAATGACTAACACAAAGACTAGCATAGTGACTAACATAGTGACTAACATAATGACTAACATAATGACTAACATAGTGACTAACATAGTGACTAACATAGTGACTAACATAGTGACTTACATAATGACTAACATAATGACTAACATAATGACTAACATAGTGACTGACATATTGACTAACACAATGACTGACATAATGACTAACATAATGACTAACACAAAGACTAGCATAGTGACTAACATAGTGACTAACATAATGACTAACATAATGACTAACATAATGACTAACATAATGACTAACATAGTGACTAAGATAACGACTAACATAGTGACTAAGATAACGACTAACATAGTGATTAACAGTGAATAAGTTAGTGACTAACATAATGACTAAGATAATGACTAACATAATGACTGACATAATGACTAACATAATGACTGACATAATGACTAACATAATGACTAACATAGTGACTAAGATAATGACTAACATAGTGACTAACAGTGAATAAGTTAGTGACTAACATAATGACTAAGATAATGACTAACATAATGACTGACATAATGACTAACATAATGACTGACATAATGACTAAGATAATGACTAACATAATGACTAACATAATGACTAAGATAATGACTAACATAATGACTGACATAATGACTAACATAATGACTGACATAATGACTAAGATAATGACTAACATAATGACTAACATAATGACTGACATAATGACTGACATAATGACTAACATAATGACTAACATAATGACATACACAAGGCTTATTTGACAAAAAGGACACATCAGTTAATATAATGTCACACCTTGTCTTTTTTCTTATGTGGATTAAACTAAAGAATGTTATGATGAAAAATACAGCAAGCACCGAACTGAATTTTTTATTATCCAAGGTTCCTGAAAAGCCTTTACGTAAATATTCCATCTCCAGGTACCCCTAACATTCTGCTATCAAAACTGTAGGCTACATGTCTGTATTGAAACCTTGATACAGACATCCCAATGACCACAGTGGATTAACAATGGAAAAGCAGCAATTAAATAAATATTTGAGTTTATTTTTTTTTACTAACAAAATGCATCTTCCATATTCTGTAGTTTTGTGACCAAAAGAGCACAACCACATACAACAATATACTCAATAGTCTATTAGTTACCAACAACTATAATATGATTTTATAATGCAAATTATATCTATTGTCTAATTCGATCATGATGATTAGGATAACATTTCCTAAGCAATTACATGTTGTGATTTTTTTTAAATAATTATTTATTTCCAGGAATCCCAAGATTTATCTGAGCAATTACCATGACTTGTTACTTCACCAAGCTGGATCCACTGACAGGTAGGCACACGACTTTTTAACTTTTCCTTTCATTGTGTTTTTTTTGTATGTGTAATTGGCATACATTACGAGCAATAACTATAACTATAAACGAAACATTTACGCTGGGCATGCCAAGTAAGTGCACAACAAAAGTTTTTACTCACCTCGATGATATAACGTTCGTAATTGTCGGATGTAATCTAAACATTTTAAAGGCTGGATTTGTGAAAATACACGGTTGTCTAGTTTTCCTCCAGCACGCAGAAAAGTGAGGACATGTTTCGCGTTGAGTCGCGGAGGCACTCAGCCAGTCACACCCACCTTCTGGGTCTTAACTCAGTCACAGCGCAAGGGCGTCATGTCGGTTAAACCTTCTGTTGGGGCAAAGTGACGGTCATCTGTGGAGTGGAACATATTACCACAGCAACTGAAAGCCATGCCTAACTTACTAGCTAATGATGGATCAATAGAAAACCTTTTATACACGTTTATTTATTTTTTATGTATGTACTGTGTTTATTTATTTATTATTATTTATTTTTTTACTGTGTGTTTTTACTAATTTAGTTTCATGTCAAGTCAAACCGCAGTTACTAAGCCATTAAACCATCGACTACAGCCATCCTCTACCTTTGCACTGTTTTTGAGAGAAAAGTCGCCCGCCTGTTCAGTGCAGCTGCATCAACGTTCTCCAGCCGTACCTCGGTGCTCTCAGCCAGCTGGGAAAATAGCCTGCCAGTCAGCTCTGCTTAGTTCCAGAGACAAACCCGCTAATCGAGCTAAACTGCATTTGCCTTTTGATCGGATTGGAATGATTTCAGTAGTTTAAAGGGGAAACTACAGAATTTACATGAGAGAAATGTGAACACTATGTGGATGTTAACCAAGGGATGTTTAAAAGGGAAACTACAGAATTTACATGAGCCGAGTTATAAAAAAATAATAATAATAATGATTTAACCTTTATGTAACTAGGCAAGTCAGTTAAGAACAAATTCTTATTTACAATGACGGCCTACCTCGGCAAAAACCCTCCCCTAACTCGGACGATGCTGGGCAAATTGTGCGCCGCCCTATGGGACTCCCAAATCATGGCCGGTTGTGATACAGCCCGGGATTGAACAAGGGTCTGTAGTACACGCCTCTAGCACTGCGATGCAGTGCCATAGACTGCTGCGCCCCTCGGGAGCCCTGAGCAGTGATAACGGAGCAGTGACCTTACAACCAATGGACATTTTTTTAAGAAAATGAACAAAATGAAATAATTAAAACAACAACTTTTTTTGAGTGAACTTTGGAGATGGTGGGCCTGTGGAAGTCCTTGATCCAAAGCATGTTGAATGCATTCACTGAAACAATCAGAAAAAAAATAAACAAACACAACATTAAAAAAAGTGAAAACAAAGGAGTCAGCTGTTACAAAGTTGCCTTGGTGTTGCTATGCTTCTCAAGCCTCAGAGGTCAGTATGTTGGAGAAGTCAGAGCTCAGGATGATAGTTTCACTAGTAATGACCAGTCGGAGGGTGAATCAAGAGGATTTTTCCCTGTCGTATTTACATTTAACATTTAAAGTCATTTAGCAGACGCATATTATCCAGAGCGACTTACAAATATGAGGTAAACACAACGTTGCCACTTGGTTATGAAGGAAGGATTAGGCCTAATAAATCTACCTTTAAACAGTGGCATAAAGTACTTAAGTAATATACTTTAAACTACTACTTAAGTCGTTTTTTTGGTGTATCTGTACTTTACTTTACTATTTATATTTTTGGCAACTTTTACTTTTACTTCATTACATTCCTAAGGGAAATAATGTACTTTTTACTCCATACATTTTCCCTGACACCCAAAAGTACTCGTTACATTTTGACATTAAAATGGTCCAATTCACAATTGTCAAGAGAACATCCCTGGTCATCCCTACTGCCGCTGATCTGGCAGACTCACTAAACACGAATGCTTTGTGCTCCTTTGTGCTCCTGGCTATCCGTCAATAACAAAAAACAAGTAAATTGTGCAGTCTGGTTTGCAACCTCTTAAGGATCAGACCCATTTTTTCAATTTTCGCCTAAAATGACATACGCAAATCTAACTGCCTTTAGCTCAGGACCTAAAGCAAGGACATGCATATTATTGATACCATTGGAAAGGAAATACTTTGAAGTTTATGGAAATGTAAAAATAATGTAGGAGAATATAAGACATTAGATCTGGTGAAAGATAATACAAAGAAAAAACATGCAGGTTATTTTACTTCTTTTCATCATCTTTGAAATGCAAATCCACAATGTATTATTCCAGTTTAGGCACAATTTAGATTTTGACCACTAAATGTTAGCAGTGTATGTGCAAAGGTTGAGACTGATCCAATGAACCATTGCATTTCTGTTCAAAATGTTATATCAGTCTGCCCAAATGTGCCTAATTGGTTTATTGATACATTTCCAAGTTCAATTGTCTACTTGTTCTAATTTATTTCTGATTCAAGTGTATACGGCTTGCGTGGAAGAAAAGCAACATAAACATTTAGTTATGTCTAATATGCAAATTCATATTATTTTTCCAAAATTAAATATTGTTAAGTTACATCAAGGCCATGCATGCAAGAAGTCTTGGCCTGGTGAACACATATTTCTCTGTCCTCTTTTTTGATTGAAGGCCTCAACGTGTGACTGATTGCATGGATGTCTGATTGCGTGGTCTATTAGGGCAGCCCCCAGCACATATCTGATTCAGAGGGGTTGGCTTGAATGCAGAAGACACATTTCAGTTGAAGGCATTCAATTGTACAACTGACTAGGTATCCCCCTTTCCCTTTCCTTAGACTGTTGATGAGACTACAGGCTATTGATGAAACTATAGGCTATTGATGTGACTATAGGCTATTGATGAGACTACAGGCTATTGATGTGACTACAGGCTATTGATGAGACTACAGGCTATTGATGTGACTATAGGCTATTGATGTGACTATAGGTTATTGATGTGACTATAGGCTATTGATGTGACTACAGGCTATTGATGTGACTATAGGTTATTGATGTGACTACAGGTTATTGATGTGACTATAGGCTATTGATGTGACTACAGGCTATTGATGTGACTACAGGCTATTGATGAGACTACAGGCTATTGATGTGACTATAGGCTGCATGATGATTTGAGAAAGTAGCAAGACAAAGCTTGCCCTCTGTTCCTCACCTCAGGCTGCACAGCTGTTCTCTCATCAAGTGACCAATATTTTCAGCCATTCATTTTTTTTTTTTACATTTTAGTAGACGCTCTTATCCAGAGCGACTTACAGTAGTGAATACATTTCATACATTTAATTTTTTCTGTACTGGTCCCCCGTGGGAATTGAACCCACAACCCTGGCGTTGCAAACACCACGCTCTACCAACTGAGCCACACGGGACCATTCGACTTGGAATGGCGCATTATTCAAATAGGCAGGAGAATAAAGACATGTTATCCACGTAGGCACTGTGTGGCGGTAATATGGTCACCGCAACAGTCAATCAATCAATCAATCAAACGTGTTTATTAAGCTTATTTCTTTTATGTCACAAAGTGCGATACAGAAACAGCCCTATCAATAGGCAATAGGGTGCCATTAGGGACTAGTCCAATGCCTCTTCCATCCACAGCTAACCATCTCTACCTGCTGTGGTTGGTGCCTATAATGAGCTACTAAATGAGTGACATTTACCTGGTCTCGGCCTCATTGAGAAGCAGCCTGGAAGGAAAGCATAACACTATTACCAGAGATATTCAGCTGATAGATTTGATACGCCATTTAGTAGATGCTTTTTAATAAAATCCAAAAAGCGACGTAGTTATGCATTTTCTACGAATGGGTGGTCCCTGGAATTCAAACCCACTGTCTTGGTGTTGCAAGAGCCACGGTCGAAACACGGAGCTACAGAGAACCATATTGTCTACGGTTGACACTTTGATATCTTCATCATAACTGGAGAGGACTGGCAACACAAGGACAAATATGGACAACTAAAGCCTGATTTTGAATTGATGTTATTATACTGTGAGTATGAGACTGTTATCGGGGAATAGCAAAATGTTGTTGACAGACACCTAGATATCTTCACCGGGAGAGGCCTGAGATGATGACGTGGTTAGACAGTTGGACTAAAATGCTATTCTACTTTTACTCATGTTGGAAGAACAGCTGTTATTAAAGGTCTTGTAGAAATATCAAAATGGAAGTAAAAGTTCAAAATACTTTATTGATCCCACAAGGGACAATTATGTAGGCAGGAGTGCAAAAACATCAAATCAATTTACAAGAACATACAACATAATCCCAACTAATCATGAAACCCAGCAAGATAATCCCAACTAATCATGAAACCCAGCAACATAATCCCAACTAATCATGAAACACAGTAGCCAACATAATCCCAACTAGTCATGAAACCCAGCAACATAATCCCAACTAATCATGAAACCCAGCAGCCAACATAATCCCAACTAATCATGAAACCCAGCAGCCAACATAATCCCAACTAATCATGAAACCCAGCAGCCAACATAATCCCAACTAATCATGAAACCCAGCAACATAATCCCAACTAATCATGAAACCCAGCAGCCAACATAATCCCAACTAATCATGAAACCCAGCAACATAATCCCAACTAATCATGAAACCCAGCAACATAATCCCAACTAATCATGAAACCCAGCAACATAATCCCAACTAATCATGAAACCCAGCAACATAATCCCAACTAGTCATGAAACCCTGAAACATAATCCCAACTAATCATGAAACCCAGCAGCCAGAAGACCTTTTTATTTCTTCTTATATTTCAGTTTGTTGTTCCAGTAACAGGACAATATTTGCAGTTGGAGCTGCCAACTTGTTTAGCTGTCTGGATGGCAATGCCAGCGTGCCAGTTTACTCCTTTTCTGTACTGAGAAGTGTCCAAATTGCCCATAGCAGGAGATCATGTCTACAACTCAAAATGGCATCCAATTTGAAAAAAAAAATGAAAAAAGTCAGTGTGGTGGTCTCTGATATATCAAATCAAATGTTATTGGTCACATACACATGGTTAGCAGGTGTTAATGCGAGTGTAGCGAAATGCTTGTGCTTCTAGTTCCGACAGTGCAGCAATATCTAACATGTAATCTAACAATTCCACAACAACTACCTAACATCAAATCAAATTTATTTATATAGCCCTTCTTACATCAGCTGATATCTCTAAGTGCTGTACAGAAACCCAGCCTAAAACCCCAAACAGCAAGCAATGCAGGTGTAGAAGCACAGTGGCTAGGAAAAACTCCCTAGAAAGGCCAAAACCTAGGAAGAAACCTAGAGAGGAACCAGGCTATGAGGGGTTGCCAGTCATCTTCTGGCTGTGGAGATTATAACAGAACATGGCCAAGATGTTCAAATGTTCATAAATGACCAGCATGGTCAAATAATAATAATCATAGTAGTTGTCGAGAGTGCAACAAGTCAGTAACACAAGAGTAAGTGTCAGTTGGCTTTTTCATAGCCGATCTTTGAGAGTATCTCTACCGCCTGGGACAGGTAGCACGTCCGGTGAACAGGTCAGGGGTCCATAGCCGCAGGCAGAACAGATGAAACTGGAGCAGCAGCACGGCCAGGTGAACTGGGGACAGCAAGGAGTCATCAAGCCAGGTAGTCCTGAGGCATGGTCCTAGGGCTCAGGTCCTCCGAGAGAAAGACAGAAAGAGAGAATTAGAGAGAGCATATTTAAATTCACACAGGACACCGGAAAAGACAAGAGAAATACTCCAGATGTGACAGTGACCCTAGCCCCCCGACACATAAACTAATACACACAAATCTAAGTAAAGGAATGGAATAAGAATATGTACATATAAATATATGGATGAGCAATGGCAGAGCGGCATAGGCAAGATGCAATAGATGTTATAAAATACATTATATACGTATGAGATGAGTGATGCAGGATGTAAACACTTCTTACAGCTACCCCCCCCCCCCCCCCCCCCCCCTCTTCTCAATTTCCGCCTGAAGACATACCCAAATCTAATTGCCTGTAGCTCAGGCCCAGAAGCAAGGATATGCATATTCTTGGTATCATTTGAAAGAAAACACTTGGAAGTTTGTGGAAATG